>NC_079290.1:16005164-16314211 GCF_023638135.1 Falco biarmicus
CTAGGCAACTGGCACATAAATACTAAAGCTTAAGTGAGTCTTTTCTTCAACCATTTACTAGAAAGATGACTCTTCAGTGATAATAGAAACCCTTATGAAGAGAAATAAAAAGAAAGAGTGAAAATCTAATTTCAATTTTTCATAACAACTTTTTCCATCTGTTCCTTTTAACCTGATAGTTATTTGTGTTTGCATTCAATAAAGACAGGGAATATACACACTATATTTTGCTTTTGGTAAGCTATTGTTTTACCTGGGTATTTTTTTATTGGTGTCTCCAAGCTGGAGATTCCCTTTGCTGGATTCCTGCAGTAACTGACAATAGAGTCTGATAGTAAAGTACTGGTCTGTGTTAGCTATTCCTAAAGATGGGACAATTGGTTTGGGAGCCAGCAGAGAGATTTCTGCTCTGTCTCTCTCTCTCTCTCTGACTCTTTGGACACAATGACATTGCTTCAGTTTTACAACAGTCTCCCTGAACCCAGAGATCTGTCCCAAGTTTACCTTTGAGAGGGGTGGATGAAGAATGATGATTAGGACTCTAAATTCTAACTGCTATAGCCTAGCCTAGCAGAATGACAACAGTGCAGACAGCAACAGGGTCATTTCTGTAATGAGAAAGCCAGTGCTATTTGTATTGTGTAGCTTTTTATGATTAGAGAAGCAAGCCTAAGCAATTTGTAAGGAAGTTAATTACTTTACAAATGTGTTCAGATTTGCTCATCTTCAAAGCTGTACACCAAAAGATGTTTACATAGGTCTCGCTTGGATTAATGGTTACAGGCCAGGCAAGCAGCACGATGCTGGCGCAGTGCAGAGCTGTGGGAGGGAGCCCTGGGCTCTTCCTGAGCACGCCCTGCAACACTGCCTCACACAGAGACCTTAAGGTCCCGTTCGAGTGGGTGTCTTGTTTCTGTGAGGGATCACATCCCCTGACTTTCTAAAAGGTGGGATCAAGAAACCCCTGCCTCATTTTGGGGCAGGATGCCACCTACTCAGTGCCGTATTTGCTCTGTTTAAGGCAGGGGCCACCCCTCCTGCTCCGCTTACAGTCTTTGTTTTGCTGGATGTTTGGCTGGGACACTCAGATGTTCTCTGTTGTCCTGGGCACAGACACAACCAGATCCTTCAGGCTGAACAAGTCTGAGTTAGCCTGCAGCTTGTCAGGCAGCTTGTCGTGTTCTGCAGCTACTGATTTCTCCATGCTTGTACGGACACATGTTTAAACACTCTTCGGGAGGAAAAGTTAGAGTAGCCATGGCGGAGGTTACCATCCAACACACTGTATTTAAAAGCCACAGCCCGCTGTTGGAAGCAGAGCTGTGCTACTCTGCTGCCTCAACACCACCCATCAACCGATGGGTTGAGCCTCTGCACGGATCCAGCCGGGTACCGTGGTGGCTTCCTCAGTTCTGACCAAGGCAGTCTGAGCACAGGCGGTGGGGCTCGCTTGTAAGCCTGGGATGCATCTTCATCCATATTTATCAGAGGGTCCAGTGATATGCAGTTGAGGAGAACAGAAACAATAAATATCAGAACTGTTCAGCTGAAGTGAAACTGGTTGATGCCTCTCACAGATCTGCTCCTTCCAATTCAAATGGGAAAGTGCCAACAGCTCTTTTTTGTGAACTCAGGTTGTCCCAAACAGTGCTAGGTTCTAGGTCTACCTCCAATGGCAGCATCAGCTCAGGGCTGTCTCACGCTGTCACATTGCTTGATCTGAGATCTTTCACTCTTCTTTTCTCTACCCACTTCTGTTGAAAAAGGAATTATCAGATTCATACAGTGTTTTTAGCTGAAAAGTGGTGGAAGAGGAAAATCTCTCTTTACCCAATGTTAGAATTACCTGCTTTCCGAGATGAAGTTTCACTGACCAGCTCATTATACCACATTCTTCTGGGAATTAGCAATTAATTTTAAACCAGAAAGAATTGATCATTAATTTTCTTTAAAACCTGTATTCCTTTATATAACTTCACTTCTTCATGCTTCTTCAGCTTATCTACTCAGTTGCTGGCTCTCTGGGACAGTTTTCCAAAGCTATGACAATGTCTTTTCTAGCCGTATCCCTGATTTCTGTGACAGATCTGACAACTCTCCATTTCAGATGAACCAATCTGCTGATAACAGAAAAAAAGTGAAACATCACTAACTGCATGGGGAAAAAAAAAAAAAAAAGGTTTCAAGGGTTTATGCTTTAGCACTTTTCTTAAACCTTTGTTTTCTTCACCTCACTTATATCTTTATGCTGGCTGTGGCCTCAAAACTGGTCCCACTAATTTCTATCTTAGAAGGCAGCTTTTCAAGTGAGATGATTGCCCCAAAATTTTTCTGCCTGCTTGGGAGATACTCCCAGGCAAGTGGCCACTTCTTCCACCTGAAGTTAGGGTCTAAGTGGACCCAAGGCGGTGCTTTTTTATTTTATACCCAAGGGAGAGGGTATGATCAGCAGGGACAGAGTCCTGTTAGCAGTGATGGCCTGAGTACTTGCTGCTGTTAGTTCCTCCAGATGGTGCTGCCGAAATAAGAACAGCATGTCCATCCCCTATCCCATCTCCCACCTGTGACAAGCCACCATCCTTACAGGGATGTCACACTCCTTTTCCCATGGCCCTGGCTGGATCCCACCACGCTTCGATCTTGTGTAATTTTTTGGTGTTCAGGTAATGAATTTGCACTATTTATAAGCTGTACATGCTGCTAGTAGTATATTTACAATAAGAATTTACCCATGATGATCATAGAATCATAAATCATTTAGATTGGAAAAGGCTTTTAAGATCATCAAGCCCATCAAAGTCATCAAGACCATCATGGCATTGCTTTTTCTTGTGCGCAGGATGGCAAAAAAAGATTAAGAGCTTCAGAAACCAGTTTACTTCATTAAGGGGGCTCCTTCCCTGTGGCACTGGTGAAGAAGCAGGGAAAGAAGACGATGATAGATTTGCATGAGGAAGGGAACCACACAGGCAGGAAGAGGACTCATTGGTGCCTGCAGTGAGACCTGCACGGCCACAGATCTACATACACTGCCCACCTTCCATATCTGGGGTTTGGGATGAAACCTGTGTAAGCCTCCCTGATCCCAGCACCCTCTCGCCCTGATTACTAGAGCAAGGACACGTAAGTGTGAGGGCTGTGCTGATTTGAGTGGCAGCGTTGCTTCAGCCAGGGTGTGTTGCCCTGTTGTCCTGCTCTGTGATGTTGCATTCAGATGCTGGGGGAAGCTGAGCTGTCACACTGCTGGATACGGAGTCCCCTTGCCTGGCTCCACAGGGCAGTGCCAAAGAGCCATCGCAGCTTCCCTTTCTGCATATGGTACATGCCATATACCATGCCAGATGGAGCTGAAAGGAGATTTTCTTTACAAAGCCTCAGTAAATCTGCCTGCTAGGAGCTGCGTGCATGCAGTTTGGGTGCAAGGGAGAATGCAAACACTGTGTCAGAGTTCCCTCAAGTACCACAGATGTGCCACATGTGGCTGTTAGGCTGAAATATGCAACACTCACATAGGTGTGTGGCTGTGAAAGTGTCTTCAACAGGTATCTTCTTAAGTACACCAGTGTAGCTGTCAACAGGGCTGAGAAGCTTTCTGTTGCAATGAAGGAAGGTGAAGCAAACCTACCTTTTTTTTTTTTCCTTTCTTTTTGCATTTGCGGCAATGCAGCAGAGACATTTCTTGTAGCTGGGAGAGCTCTCATGACATGCGTATGAATTCATCCCCTTTTAAAAATTGCTCTCTCTTCTGCAGTTTTCAAGTATCGGTTTTGCTGAGCATGGAGTCCAGAGTCCTAGGAAGGTGAGCGATAAGCCCTAATAGTTGCATCCTCTTAGGAAGACTGGGTGGCAACTAGGGAAGTCTTCCTCACTAAATGATGAAGCTGAGAGTTATATAGCATGCTGGGGTAGACAGTAATGTACCTGTTGAAGGAAAGGCAAATTTAAACCTGGGGAAAGCTGGTGTCTCCCATTCATTAGGGGACTTGCACCCAGTTCCACAGGGTCACACTGGTCCTGCCAGGGAACACCTTTAGAATTCCACAGTGGTCGCATATAATTGCCACAAATGAATTCACTAATGTCCCTGAAACCACAATGGACATTGCCAAAACAATCAGAGAAATGTTTTATGTAATAAAAGTTAAGCTGCCTCTTGTCACCTCTCTGTCTGTGAAAGCTTTCTTGCTCTGTACTCTGGCAGAATTTGAGGTCTCTACTTAAAGCCAGGCTGAAATGTAATCCCTACCTAGATAGCCATCGGCAGGAAGGTCTCCAGACAAATTAACCAGGTTAAAAAATGAGAACATTCACCTTAAAATCAAATTCACCATACACTTTTGGTCCTGCCAACAAGCTGGTCAATTTGAAACAGTAGCCAGGAGCAGGAGAATCGAGATTTATTTCAAGACATCTGGAGTTATTGTCCTTTTATTTCAGTTATGTGTCAGAATTCACAGTCACTAAAGTTCAGGCTTATGCATGTGGTCCACGTAAACTGTTTTGTACAACATATAGAGAATAAGGACCAAACCCATGCTTGGGAATCAGTTTCAGCCACTATCCTTTCCTGTAAAAGTCCTCAAACATAAAGCTGTTATCAACAGGTTTAACTTTCATTTTATACCACCTAAATATTGCTCACTACTCCTTAGAGCTGGATCTCACTTCAGATCAGGGCACTGACATTATTAGCTGCATGGTAGCCAGGCAGCAAACAAAAAAGATGTTGATGATTTTCTGTGATGCAGGTGATAACGGTTACCTAGGTATTGAGATTAGCACTGACTCATTGATGCTTATGCACAAATAATTCAATGCAATTGAATATATGAGGAAAAATACAGCTCCTGGATTCAAGGATGTTCTTTACCTTTGAAAAATGGCCAGCTAAGCATTCCGGAACAGCATTGTTTAAAATTATGTGTCTGCCCTGGTGTGCTGAGAAGTATGAAGCAGTGACATTTGCAGGGCTATATACTTTTCCTTCCCTGGAAGGCCAAGCTGTAAATGTAAGGTTTCAATCTGTGGGGCAAAATTAACCCAACATTTAGAACAGAGCAAAGATCGACACTGAGAGCTGCATTTTTAATATCTCATAATTTCAAGCTGCATAGATGTAGGGGTTTGATTCAAGGCCACAGCTGGTATGATTTCAATGGAAAAGCAGTCAGGCTTTGAGTGTAAGCATCTTTGTACTGCAATTTGTACAATACAACTGTATTGTAATAATGTTATCAATATTCATACTGAGAATTTATAACTAGTTTCACAAGTTTCAAAACCTTGAAGAGTTATTTACCTTCTGGGTTCTGCTGTTAAAAACCTCTGCAAATTGCTACAGATATTTTAAAAAACCTTGCCTCTTATTGGTGATTTTACACTGGCAGCAGTCAAATTCTCTGTGCTATAAGCCTTCTGGGCATTACAAGTTAATGACTGAAACTGAGTAGCAGTAAAAGAATGATTAATGGAAAAATCTCATGTCTCCCTGTCAAAGCTGGCTCAAGAGCTATGCTCATATAGCAGCAGTTACAATATTTCTCAGCTTTGCAATCTCCAGACAATGAAAAATGGCACCTTATATATTTCTAAGATAGATAGTTCCCTTAATATTGACTCTATTACAGGAGAAAATTGTGCTTTAAATAAGGATAAATATTGGCATATTTTATTATAGAAAATAAACTCACATTTGAGTCAACATGCCACAACTATCTTCTTTAGTGAATTATTGTTTAATCATTATTTAAATTTTGGATTTATTTACTAGGGAAAAAAAAAAAAGGCACCTCAAAAGCAGATAGCTTAAGAAGCCAAAGCCGCACAGAAGTAACAAGAACCCAAACATTCCAGAAGCACAGAAAGTTCAGTGACACAGCTGGGAAAAACACTGCAAAGTGGTTTTACCTCTCAAAACATGTGCCATTACCTTCGGGTTTAAAATGTTTCATGTAGGTAGTGTCATAAACGATGTGGGTGAGGTTCCCAGAATACCACACGAGACTGAGTCTCATGAAACCCAGGCAAGCTTGGAAGGGTCGTAGCTGGGTGGGCATCAGGTTGTTGTCTCAAAAGGTACCATGGCATTGGTGACTGCTCTGCCATGAGCTTGATGGCCTTTGCAGTCATCCCCCCCTGCTGAAGACAGAAAAGGATATCTCACATATCTGGTGTGAGATACATTTCTGTCCATGGGTCCTGGATCCAAACCTAAGATTATAGAATGAGGGACCTTCAGACTTGGGAGACACTATTTTATTGACGGTATAAGCTAAACCCTAAGTTTGCTGATGACACTGGGATCTTTTCCTTTGTATTATTGCTCACTGGATTTCTCTGCTTCCCAGAAAAGGATTGCCTTGTCTTGTCTTACCTTAATTAACTTTATTATTTTCTTTGATTTCATTTATTTGTGCTAGCATTGGAATTGGGCTGGAAATGGTTCCTTGCACCACACAGAATGCTTCGTAGTTTTGAAAACAAAGCCCTGCTTTATGCAGAAAAATTACTTTCAATCCCTTGGTGTCTTGTGTGCGAAATGGGCAATAGTTACGGTGCCCACGTCCTGTCGATGAAGGCATTCTGGATACAGGAGTTCAGTGCTCTTGCGATTACTGGGCAGATGACAGATCCGAATGGGCTTTTTCTAGGTTACTGACTTGTTCTCCAACTACTTTCAGTCTCCCACTCTTTGAGCAGAAATATGTCCCTTGCCCTGATCTTTGCCAATAGATCTTTCCCTGAAACCAGCACCTCTCCGTAAAAAATGTTTTGCTTCCCAGACAGGTGCTGTCATTTGGACAGCATCCTTTCTCTCCTCAATCTATACAAAAATGTTCAATTAAAGGCATTTCAATCTCCTTGACGAGCACAAGTGCTCATTCCTAGCTGGCAGCATTCTTGCTTTCAGCGAGACGACAGTCAAAAAAAAGAAGTGGCAGCTGCAGAGCAAAAGGTGAGCTTCCATGTACGGAGCACCTAACTCTGAGAGGCATTGAATATCAGCACACAGACCTGGAGTTTGATTCTCTTTAACAGTGTGATGACCACAATACTTTGTTTTTAAGACATGTCAAGATCTACAGCATTTTCTCAACAAATTGCATCAGAAACCTGGACAGACAAATGGACTCTGCGGTGAGATTCAGGTGAATATCCAGATGGTAGTATCAAGCCTCGTAATTGCTACAGCCTCCAGTAAAATTAATTTGTAAGCCATTGGCTTTCTAAAGGCCACATGTCTACAAATACTTCTTTTTTTTCCCCTTTGTGCCAAGATACATTCTTTCAAGAAAAAAGTATTGCTAAGCAAAGGGCACCTGTCTAAAATTACTAAGGCTCAAGTAAGAGATTTGCAGATCAACTTCACTGCCCTTTTCCCCTTGTGGTAAAACTATATGCTTTGCCCACGGAGAACAAGAGAACATGCCCTTGCCTTGATTTGTGAACTTTAAAAATTGCTAAAAAAAATGTCTGGGAGGAACTAGAATGCAAAACTGGCCTTGAGCTGTGAAGGCTTTGTTTTTCATTGTTTCTTAAAAAGAAAACGAGGATGCCATAAACATATCTGTCTTTATTTATTCTTTTGGTCCTCTGGTTTTCCTCAAAATAATTATTGCAAGATTTATTTACACCATTTATTGATTTACACTCTAGGCAAACCTAATATATTTCCAAAAGGATCCCCGTGCCCAACAAAAAAACAACTCACACTTCAATTTGTTTATTTCTATTGTATTTGGACCCAGTCAGAAAATAGAATTTACAACCTGCATGGAATTGTAGAATATCTGTATTTCATTTTGGTCTTCACTCAGTATAAAAGGACTATTACTGATGGAATAAAAAGCTGCAGAATAGTTTGATTTAAAAATAACTAAACATTCTTTATTTTGACATTGAAGTTGAATACAATTTTCTGCTGGGAAATAGCCATCTGCCCACCTCCTCACTGTGGGTGTCTTCTCTTGTGTGACCTTAAACTTAAAAAAGATTAGCTGTCCGACATATTTTTTCCACTGAAAAAAGTAATTTTATTAAAACAGCTTCCATCAAAATACATAATTGGCAAATGATGCTCATTAAGAACTGGATTACATCTTAGGGATAATAATTTTTTTTTTCAAGCTGATTTCCTACGACTGTTGTAAGAAATCCAGGAAAGACTCTGCTCAGATGGGAATGGTCCATCTTCACTAACACCTCAGACCTTTACCGTTGCCAGTCTGTGATACACCTTTGCCACCTCTGTGATGTCTCACGTGCCAGATCTCTGCCGATTTAAATCCCAGCTCACAGTGCAGTCACTGTATTTGCTGCAGTGTTAAACTGTCAAAGGAGAAGAACAGCAATACAAGGCCAAGGAAGGTATTTTGTGTTCTGGATTGCTGCAGCATCTTTTTTGACGTATTAGAAGAGGATCATAAAAAAAAAAATAATTTGGTTGGTTAGCTGGCATTATAAAACCGATGACAAAATGCCATTTCCTGCTACAGATAAAACCAACCATAAAGTTAAGCAAATGTTTTGGGCTTTTGCAGTGGATCTGTCATGATTCCAGTGTAACCAGTGTCAGTCCTTACATGGTGCATAAACTGCTGAAGACCTAGTTCCTGACATACTCTGTAATGGAACAGAACATGAAGTAGTAATGGCTCCATTTTTACTACAGTATATTTTGTGATAGTAAACATTATCGTGACACAGCTTTGTCCCCACAATAACACCAGCAAAAATCGCTGTGCATTACTGTACATTGCAGATCACTTTTCCAATAAAAATATCTCTCCAATTAGAAATATTAGGGAAAAAAATGCAAGAAAGTACACACCATAGTTGTTCTTAGCATATGCTAACTGTTGTCACTCTCTGCCTGAAAATTAAAGGTACAAACCTGAGGACCCAGGGTTGGTGTTTTAAGTGTATAGCATTGTTCCACAGTTTAGAGATTGTCCGGTCTGCTGATATCCTTCAAACCTGTGATAACAAGCCCTGAGCTACTGTAATCAGCTGAACTATGGCAATTTACTCCATTGTAAGATTTCTGCTCCAGTTCAAATTGTTGAATTCCCCTGGGCTGGAGATAGCTGTGGATCACTCTCTCTCTTGCTCTCTCTTTCTCTCTTGCTCAGACAAATTCTCTCATGGTGCAAAATGGCACAGATTTATGCACATGAGTTCTTTCTCCAAACCAGCTGTTCCATGAAAGCAAGCAAACAGCTTGACAATCCAGAAGCTGCTCTTCTTCCACAAGATGAAAAAAAAAAAAAGTTTTTCTCTTCATCTCAGTGTGTGCATTCACCTGAAGGAAGAATTTAGGTCCGGTTAAGTTAAAATCAGTCTCATTTTTTATAAGACCAAAAGGCTCCTGGGAGTCATTTGCTAGAAGTATATGTACATGTTGCTCTCACAAAGTCTGTTTTGGTCATGTGATGGTATATAAGCTTATACCTGCTTGGATGTATTGGAAGAATACATTGGAAGATGTATAGGAATCAAACACGTGTACTTGAGAAACTTTCAAATTTTTCACAAATACAGATTCTTTAAGGAGCTTAGCAGCCACATCGGATACATAAAAATGGCATTAGGGAGGTACTATTACCTGAGTTTAAAACAAAACAAAATAAAACTGCTTTGCAGGTTGTTTTCTTTTTTCTTCATGCTCCCTACAACTCTGTGCAAAGTATCCAAAGGACCAAAAGCAGGCTATAGCCACTAGACATGAGAGATGGCTCAAAGTGTGACAATCAGTGGAGCTGGGAAGCATTTCTCTCTCATGAAGTAATGTGTGCTGATAATCCTAGATACCCTTCAGCAGGAAGAACAGCTTTTTATAGGGCTCAATTTTCTGCTTTGAATGAGATTTGCTGAGTGTCTGGGTTACTGTGAACCATGGGAGACATTTTCAAAGGCACCTCAGGCGCCAAGGAGCTCAAATCTAAAGCGACTTGGTGGTTCCTGGATCCTTTAGCTGCTTCTCAAATGTTCTCCTTTAAAACAAAACAAAACAAAAATTTATAAATATAGGAAAACATAAAAACATGAGAAAAAAATCCAAGCACTTAATGTGGGACAAGTGATGTGTGGTGTGGGGACCAGAGGTGCAGCAACAGGAAACACATCAGTGTTTTAAAGCACAGATTGAAAGAGTCACTGTTTTATTTTTTTGCAATGACCTTTTGAACTGGAGATTGCGGGTAATTAAATAATACTGTTAAAATAAGACATAAAGGTTCTCCCTATGTATAGTGGCAGTCCCTGCAACACCGGCAGCAGCAGACTGTGCCCAAACCCTACGGTTCCCAGGGAGCCATGCCTCCCCTTACAATGCTCTGCAAAAGATGCATCAGGTCCATGAGCAGTTTGCATCGCATCTCTGTGCACACGGATTTCACTCCATTTTCAGTGTATTAGCTCAGCTTTACAGATTTGAGCATCGGCGCCTGGTGTGGTTATGACTCTGACCTGGCGCACTCACCCGCTGGCTTTGAGCATGGAGCGCGTTGCACCCAGAAGGAGTCAGTAGCTGATCCAGCAGTTGCCTGCTGTTTATAGGAACTGCTCATGATCCCACAGTAAATTGCCAGAAAGCTGCTTTCATGACAGACCACATTCCTTTCCCCCTCATCACTCCCCTCTCCACACGGCGTAGCTGGATTTCCAATTATGGCTGAACACTGATGTGTCTTTTATGCCCCTTTTATTTTTGTTTCTAACCTCAGAAGCCATTGCCAACCTGCTCTTCTCTTAACTAACCATATTCTTCCCTCATCAACACGAACAAGTGCGGCACCATCGAGCCCTGTGTAAATAGCCACAGTGACATCTGAAACAACAGAAATGTTAGTAGTCACTTGATGGGGGTTTTTAACAACATGCTTGGAGATGTCGAGGGTTTACTTTACATCTGCAGCAAATTCACTATGTGATCTGTTGATGGGTTGCAGATGGCATCATGAGCCACTGCTTGCAACAGAAGTAACAACCCTGGTCACATTTTACCACATTAAACAATTTACTTGGGTGGTAATTACATAGCAATTAACTTTGCTGCCTCACAAATGCTATGTGAGCAGTCTGTCTTTTTCAGTTTTTTCTCCTCTGTCAGCTTCAGCCTTTTATCTATGGCTTGGGTACAAGTGCTCCTGCCAGAACAAGCTACTAGGAAATGTGGTCCAGCCATGATCTCCTTGGGAAATAACGCCTGCTTCCCTGGGCAGGGCTGGGAGATGAGCTACCAGGGTAAGAATTTTAGCTACTGCTGATTACTGTTACCACTTAAAGGGCGGGCTCAAAGCATTTGGTCAAAACATTTGATATCTATTCAAAATCTATTTCCCTGGGCTCCTTCTGCAGCCACTGTATAGACTAGTACAGTACCTCAACAGGGCAATTCGCTCCAGCTCTCTATGAGGGAGGTGAGTTACTTGAGCTGAACATAGCGGTGATGTGAGTAAGATGCTACTTTTAGGTAACTATATGTTAGGTGAAAGGAGCCCTGTCCTGCATGGCCACAACCCTGAAAAGTCTAAAGAGTAGATGGTGTGCAGGCAAAGTCTTTGCAATAAAAGCGAGCTTGACCTACCTGTCTTAGAAAGAAAAATTTTTTCAGGCGATAAGACAAAATGGCTCTCTGGTATTATTAGGTTTTATAACCAAGAAACTTACAGTGGAAACATGTGTGGAACTGAGGGTGGTATCAGTCACTGGGACACTCTGTGGTGCTCTCTGGTAGATTCCTGAACCCTTGACATGAAGACTATAGGCATCTTTCCAAAAGATGTGTTGTAATACATACAAATGATATGCTACATATTAATGGCATCAAGTGTGGGCACTTTTACGTTGGATGGCCAATGTAATCTTTCTGGAAAAAAATCTATGGAAAAAATCTTACATATGTATTTTTTGGCTACAAGTTTTGCTGTGTATTTTTTTTTCTGTAAAACTTGGTGTCCTGGCAATAAAAATACATACAGGACCATTTGGACATATAAGCTATGCCATGTTGGTCCAACCATGATTTTTGGTCCTTAGGTTGTAAATCCTTAGGGACTATGACACGTCTTGGTTGTGTTAACATATTTTCATGACTAAAATTATTAACAACCACCTTTAAAGAAGAAAGGTGGTCATGCAGGAAGGCATTGCATGAGGACAGAAGTGATGCAGCTTTCATTCTGCCAGGGTTTCCTCTGTGATTTCATTTGACTCATTCAGGTTCAGCACTTCAATGCTTTTAAGATTCTTTTTGAAATCAGGAGGCTGACTCATAACTGAGCTTCAGGCTATATAGGCTGCATATAGACTTTCTACTATAAGAACCTAAACATACCATCACTACCTGTTTGACATCTACACTTAGTGATGAGCTACTGTGGCTGTCTGTTATCCAGAGCTGCCAGACATTTGCGCCTTTATCAGTCAAGACAGAATTAGTTTCAGCTCTTAGTTTGGTACCTTCAGGAAGAGGTCTGAATGTGACACTTTTTCTTCTGATTTTTTTCCCCTCATTCCTCTTCCCTTTCTATAGAGACTGTAATCACATTATGTGTAGACAGTTCTAATTGCAGATGCAGCTTTAAGTGCTACTTTAGCACAACTAAAAGCCAACTACACAGGACAGTCACACTTGATAAATTTATTTTAAAGACTGCCATTTTGAGCAATGTTACTGGACGTTGTGGAATTGCCTACATTGTACAGAATGGACTGGAGATTGATAAATTTTGCAGTATGGAGGAAAGGTGGCATCTGTAGAAGACAGGAGTTTAAAGTCCGCTAAAAGTCAGTAGCATTGTTATTTTATAATCTCCTCATGTGGCTTTTACTATCCCTGCCCATCTGTTCTGACAGAACTTCTCTATGTTCCAAACAAAACCCTGAATAAGATATTTTTCTAGTGCCATAAACTTAATATAATCTAAACTCTGATTACAGTAGGGTTATGGGGTTTTTTACCTGTGTTTAGATAATTACTCTGCCAAAACTGCTGTAAAGCAAATGGTGTGCTGACTGCTTAGAAAACTAAACAACTCCAGTTTTTCTCCCTTTCTAATATTTAGCAACTGTCATTTAGCTCTGTGGCATCTGGAAAAGAGCAGTCCAGCAAAAGCTGTTAACGTTATTTTGATGATATGTTTCCATCCCTGACTATCTCACTTGCTATACCAGCTGCTGGCAGCACTAAAATGGAACTTCTAACAGTTTTTAGAGTTGCTATTATTATTATTATTATTTTCCTAGTGTGACATACACAGCAGAAAAAGTTTTATAATAGACAAGTTAATCTGTGGCTGGAACTTGTGTTGTGGCTTATTTTTTCCAAAATTCCAAGAAGCTTCTCAGATTTATACCAGACACAGTCTGGAAAGAGGCCAATATTGTTCAGACTACTGCTGAGCTACCTGAGCCATCACTACTGACGGAGACCGGAGTTTTCCCTAGTTTATATACAGGATTGGCCAGGAATTTTTTGTGGAAATAACTGTGTTACAGAAAATTCAGTTTGGGTAAAAGGGACCTTGCTACACTTTTATGACAGACTGGATCAACTAAACAGAAAATTAACATTCATTAAACTGAACTGAATTTTAAAATTTTGGATTATTTTGAGATTAATCCATGTTTGCCTAATGTTCTGGCAACACTTAATATGTGTTATCTGATAAGTACTTTTTGCTACTTTCGTTTTCTTTACAGATCAGTATTTTTTTGCAGGATAGCATAGATATCCTAATGTACAATAAATTAAGGTTTGTGTTGTCTTAAAGTAGTCCAGACTTGGTGCTAGCTGAGTATCTAACCAGGCAGCACCACTTATGAAAACCAAAAAATTTCCTCATCTTCTAGATACTTACGTGGTCTTAATATAGTGTAAGGTCATGCTACTGTCTTCCTTCTCAACATCCATGAGAGGCAGAAAATTGCCAGTATTTCTGTTTTAAGGATGAGAATTGGAGGCCAGTTCACAGACTTGCTCTCTGCAGCGGAGTGTGAACAGGAATAGGCAGCAAGCTACGCTGCATGCTCAGCTCGCTGCTGAGCTGATTGTAAAGAAAGTAAGAAGGAGCTTAGGCTTAAATCCTGTCTTTGTAAAATAGCTGCCAGAAGAAAGAGAAATGTAAACTGTTTTTTCATAAAGGCCAATTTAGCTCTTCATGGACAGGAGAGCTTCAAATCCAACCTCTGATTTCAAGCAGGGCTTGAGTGTCAGGTCTCCTATCTCCAAAGCGAGTGAAAACTACAGTCCTGGAAGAGTTCCATTTTGTCCAGAATCAGACCCCGGTAACATCTGGACCCCACCAATTCAGTTAAGGAACACAGCTGTTAGGACGTCAGTTAAGGAACACAGCTGTTAGGATGTCGTTCTCTTACTCCCTGTGGCCTCCTGAATGCTTTCTTACATTACATAAACTTGTACAGCCTCAAGAAGGGAAAATAATAGTCTGGGTTCCAAGAACTCTCCTAGAGCTGAGTCATAGTATCGTGTTCCTGCTTTGGCCTGGAAGAGTGAAAAGCTGTGCTCCTCCTGGTGCGGGGACAGGCTGTAACTACCGGGCCATGGAGGACAGAAGTGGCATCAGCCCTGCTGTCAGAGTGCGCACCCCCTTGGGCTCAGAGGTGCAGGGACAGAGCCTGGTGTGAAAATTGTGAATGCAGATGAGGATTTGCAGATCACCAGGTCACTTTGCACATCAGTAGAAAAAAAATGTAGGTGCTGGAGGGACTTCCCTGCAAAATAAAGACTTCGGTGCCTTCAAGGTAGGCAGAAACTGAGTGGCAGGTCTGAAATTTCAGTGGTATCAAAATATTGGACTTGCTTTTTCATCTAATGGCCTGAGGTCAACCCGAAAAGTTTAATCGACCTGCCTTAGAGGCAGGTTGGTTTCTCACGTTTCTGGTTAACACCTTAGATGAAAAGGACTATAAGACTATACTTGTCTACGGCCTTTCTGGAAGCACTCCAGAATGTGACTTTGTTCCATGATGGTACATTAAGAAACTTCCTCTTCTACTGTGGTCTAACCACCTTATGTGGCTGAGATTTATAGACTGAGCTAACATAGGTGTGGTTGACTGCTAAGGTGTCAGTTGGGAGATCGGGGCACAGAGCCATCCATAGAGCAGAGTAACCTAAGCTGCTTCCTGCACTGGTGGTACCAGTGCTACGCCAAAGGTGGGCATGGGGAGCAGAAACAAACATCTGAGAATCTGGCTCTCCTCCTCTTAATTCCTGACTGCTGAGGATGGAAAATCTTTAACTCACTCCGACATAGCTCCAGAGCAGCTAAGAGAAAGGTTATCACCAAACCTGTCATGAAACTTCCATTTCTCATAGACCTTCTCCCCTACCTGAAAAATCCCAGTTAAGAAAACCTGCAAGATTACTCTGCAGGGGAGCAGAAAAAGAGAACGCAGAAAATAATGGGAGCATATAGTAATAGTACAGGTCATTTTGGGGTAAGACATGAGGGTAAAGCACAAGGAGACAGATATGCAAGGAACCATTCTTTGGTTTCATGCTGCAGTCACCCAGCTTAGCTCTTTGTCACCTAAAATTATAAGATCACATGATAGAATAATTCAGGATGTCAGGGACCTCAGGACATCTTCTGGTCGCATTATACGTGTCTTATACCTCATTCAGACGTTTTCCTAGCCGAAGTATGGCAATCTGTGAAATAACATCCTTGTTATTAGGTATCACCTTATAACTACATTGCAGTGATTTGCATCTCTTCAGTAAGACATAATCCTGAGGATTCTCCTGCTCAGGCAAAGCACATACAGCCTCAGTATTCATAAAAAGTTAGACATTAAAATAGTGTTGAGTAACATTTTAACTGTAAACTACGTGGTCACGGGATTCTGTACGAGAAGAATGGGCGATAAGGATTCACATCCATGTTATGCATGCTCCCTATTGTATGCATGGCCAGAGGAAGGAAGTTATGTATGGATGACTGCTTAGGGGCTGCAATTCAGAAACATTAAAAAAAAATAATCATGCACGTGAAGTGTAAACACAGACAATTCTGTTTCCTTTTATCTGAATTTTCTCAGTGATGCCTCCTATTATGTCTATAATATTTATGCCTCATATCTCTACATAATCTGCATATATATATATATAAGAAACTACATCTCACAGAGTAACCATGTAATTCTAAACATATGGTAGAAGGCTTTACATGTCTGTGTATGTACCCATATGTTTGTGAGTATGGGTTGCCGTGTAAGTGTATATTTTTTCATTCCCTTGTCTTCTACAGAACTGAGGGTACTTTAGGGATTTGATAACCTTACATTCATGCCATTTAAAACTGAATAAAGGCCACAAAAATAATACAGGAGATAATGCAGTACTGGAGGATGAGGGACAGGCTGGCTGCATTCCTTGCATTCAGTAAGGTTTCTGTTCCAGGCTTCAAAAATCTAAGTATGATGAGCTCTTAGAAGAGACAATGGGAGCTGAACCGCATGCAGAGTCAAAATAAAGGTCTGTATAGCTCAGCATCCCTCTCCTGGACATCTTGTGCTCAGTGTAGGACAAGCAAGATATTCTTGGGACCATGCAAGAGGTTCAGGAGAAACTCCTTTTAAGAAGGTTGGTATTTTATGTGGTGCTTGCTAAAAGAATTAGTACAGGTCATTTTGGGGTAAGGCATGGAAGGAAATAAAGGGTGCTGCCCTGGAGTTCTCTTGTTCTCCTTCACCCTCTTGCTTAGTTTTCAAGGAAGCTCCTTTGCTGAAAAAAGCAAAATGAAACACAAATACAACAAAAGCAGCATGCCAGATAGGACCTCTCCTCAAATCATATCTGCTTAACTACTTCATTTCTTCATCACATTCCTTCTCAAAACTCTCCTTGCCTGCTAGTGTCCAAGATCATGGTTTCTTTGTTCTTACACTTCTGAGTTGACTTACTTTGTCCCCTAGCCTTTGGAATACTGGGGTATTGTTTTATTGTTTGTACAGTGCTTCTGATTAGCAGACACCTAGACAAGGTATCCCCTAAGGCTCTTTCTTCTTTCCTTGTCTCTGTCTGACAACTTAACTGCTCTGAGATGCCTTAAGGTGAAAGTAGCCTCTGGGACCTCCCTCAAGCTTCCTGGACACTGTCCCTTCCAGCCTGAATTACTCCTTGATTTTGTGGATTTGTCAGGGCTGGATTCAGCAAGGAGAGAGAAGCAATTAGCTGTATCTTGCCCTGGTTTCTGCACCTTGGGACTGATGACTCCAGCTTGTGATGAGGCACAGTATCATCACGTTGTGCCAGAATCTACCATGTGGTTGCTTACATCTGCTCAAATTAACATAGGGTTGGGTTCAGTTGGCCAGACGCTGACACCAGCTGTATTTAGTTCTCACAGTCTTGGCAGGTGCAGTAATTCGATGAGGTTAACCACCAGTTAAAGGGATGCAGAAACCACTTCTCATGTTTCAAGCTATTGTATTTTTGTGTGGTAGGAAATGTCCCTTCTATCTAGATGGTTATTGATCATATCATTAAAACGTAACAGTGGCTGGAAACCAGAGCTATGCGAAAGTATCAGCAGTTTTATTTCCCAGAGATACTATCAAGAAATATTACCTCCTATGCCCTCTCCAGCAGGTTTGTATATTTCTAAATTTAAAAAGAAAATGTATAACAACGGATATGCATTGAATTTTGTGCTTTTTTTTTTCAGGCGCAAATTTAGCAAGAATGAAGGAATGATTAAAACCACAGGCTAATCAGAGTCAACTTGAAACCCAGCTCAGGTGTCCATTGTTTTTTCAAATGTTGGCCAAAATTTTGGATCAGGAATGAAGTGAAAAATGAACCCAAACAGCTCCATTCTATCATAATAATAGCAGGAGTGTGCAGGGAATCCTGAGCACAAACACCATGTATTTCACCCCAATTGTCCCTACTGGACATTTCCTCTTTTAAGGGTATCCTTTGAGTCTTACACTTTGTCATTCCTTTACAATTGATCCCAAAACACGTAAAATTCTCGCTAGAGCTGACGTTTGGCAGAAAGGAGCCTGTTCCACAGACCACTGTTCTGTTGGGAAAGCCTCTGGAGGTGGCATGCTGAGATCACTGTATAAACTCGCCATTTAGCTCCCTGATCATGGGTGTACCACTGACAGCATGAGCTCCCTCAGTTGCCCTCACCTCCTTTTTCCTGCTCTTCCTAGGGGAGAGCTACCTTATTTCCTCTGGGTACGGCACTTTGCACAGTAGTGCCTCATATACTGTGCTGCATGTGTAAAGCATCACTTATGTGGTATGAAAAACAGCCCTTTGGCTGGGTTCAGTTCTATGGTGTGCAGCTTTCCCAAGTTATCTTATGTCTGATTTATGTTTAATTGTCTTTTTTTTTTTTTCCCAGAAGTTTGTGATGTTCAATTTCCGAAGTTATGATTAAACAAATTAATATATTTCTAAGGGTTTCTGATTATTTATTAACCCAGCATGGGAGGAGTCTTGGTGAAATGTGTGCCCTGTGTCCCCACACATGACAGAGCTCTCACAGGGTTCACACAGTTTGCTCACTAAAAACAGTCCTATGAATCTTCATTAAGCCAGGAATTATGGGCACTATCACAGCTCTAATTCTGGTTTTCCACATCTGTATCTGAGCTTGTGCATAGCAAAGATACCACTTCATTTCCAAATAATTTACAAAGGGTGTATTTTTCCCCACTGAGAAGTTGCATTCTAACAGCAATCAGCAATTCAGAGCTTTCAATTAAACATTGTGCCATTTAAATGGCAGTAAAAATGAAACGGTAGAGCAGAATGGGAAGGAATCTAAAAACAGGTGCAATTACACTCATTTTTATTTCAGACTCTTAAATTTTAATGCCTTTTACAGCCACATGAATAAATGAATTATGCAGGATTCACAACTGTTGGGAATTAATTCATACTGTTCCAGAAAGCTCTAGTTCAGCAGAGGTAGCAAAGGGAATAATAGGTTCTAAAGGTGCCAGCTGTTGGCCATAGGTTTTCCAGTGATTCTAGGTACGTGCCAGCAAGTTGCAGCAGCTGCTGTGTGGCTAGGGATCAGGGAGAGTGATCTCACCATATTCTGATAATATCACTTCCTACCACTATCAGTGGGAGATAGCTGGCTTCTTATTTTGTCTCCATGGAGAACTGTGGTGCATCTTAATAGTAGGCACACTCCCCACCCCCACCCCACCCCCACACCCCCATCCTCAAGTACTACTGACTATGTAAGTTGCTTTCTCTTGGCAAGCAAAGTCCCATACTTGTGCCCTTGGAAGCTGTCACTATGAGCTTAGTTGCCTCTCATGAAAATCCAAAAATTGATTTGCAGTTAGAGTCACACTGCACAAGTGCATCTGTAACTTGGGACCATTTCATTCAGGCTCCTTGTGGGCTGCTAATTTCCCTCAGTTCAAGGGCATTTACACCTAATAGGATTTACACTCACTCACCGTAATTCTGGAGTTAAGGCTGCTGCTGTAGTTAATGGAAGGTTGAACATTCTTCTGAGGATCTTAGATGTCTGAGACTTTGATTTCATGAATACTCCTCCTTTATCTGTCTGAAGCAAAGGACTCTTCTGAAATCACAGCTCCAAAAAGACGCACTGATTTGATTAAAGGAAGCACCTCATTTCTCTTCTAAAGGTATAGCATATCCATGAAAGAACTGGAATAAAGCTTGATCTCGGGTTTTTTATTGTTTTAGGCAGGAATCCAAACCTTTACAAATTGTAGGGAATATCAACTACTGATCTGAGTCATACCAAGCCCTTTTTGCCATGTTCTGAGTGCCCTGTGTTCTTATCAGTCAATAGAAATGGAAGAAGCTAAGAAGCTCACATTGGATTTTCCGCACCTTGCAGAACTAGGAGCTTATTGCACCATTGCTCCCTACCAGTTTCTGCAAACAGCTGAAACTGTTTTGCTCCAGCACTTCTTCTCTGACATAAGCCAGGGTTGTCAAAAGAAAAATGCATTTTCCAGATGCGTTTGCAGCATATACACACACATCATGTATTCAGGTATCTTTTTTCGGGTGTGAAATAGCAGCATAAGGTCAGATGGCCACAACACTGGTTTGCAGTCTCAGTCTGGTACCAGCCATGAGATGCTGCTAGGTGTCTCTTGCTCAGCAGCTATCACCCTCCAGTTCCATCACACCCTCCAATGCACCTAAAGGTTGGCTCAGAGTGAGTGTCTGGCACAATGGACATGGATCGTGAGCATGCCCCATTAAATTTTGCCCTAGCTGCAAAAGTGTGTGCCTAGGGGGACGGAGACTTGCCCATGTAAATGCAACCGATTGATGCAGCTGATGGGTTCTTCATCTGGTTGTCTTGATCTATCTTCAAACTTTGCTGTTCAGCTTTACCTACATCCATGAAGTTTGTATCCTTTTGGTTTCATTATCTTGATTATAGGGTCTGGAAAATATAGCAAAAAACCCTCCCCCTCCCTTTCCCTGCCCAAGTTTCTACAGGGGATAAGGAGCTGCAGACCAGCTGTGGTCACAGCACTGCATTCCTTTGTGTTACTGCATTTTTTTAAACCTTCATTATTACTCTTCAGGGCATTACACTGACATCACTGCCACTCCCATCACATCAAGGAAAACGGGCTAGATAAAAAGGCAAACACTGTCTGTCCTCTGTCTACAATGAAAAGAAAAGTTTTAGGGAGGAATTACAATATGAAGCTATTAAAATTATTAGAAGTATCAGGTTCTAACTTTGCTAACAGCAGTGTAACTTCACTCCCTTTTTCCATGGTGCTTTGTAATTTATGCTTGTTTGAGAACATCTTTGATTCTGGGGCTAGGAACACACATGGAGTTCACACGATTTGTCTTTGAATTAAACTCATTGCTGCATCTCAGATGAAGACCTGAGATAGCATTGAGAGCCACAAAGAGTCCTCCAGTACCTCCCGCCCTTCCATCCCTTGTAGTGAGATCAAAGATCCCTGAAGTGCAACAATAGTTTATAGAGGAGGGAAAGGCAAACCTTCATCCCCCTCCCGCTGAGGCCTTTCCCTGATTTCAGACTGCTTTCTGTGGGCCATCAGTACAATCTGTAGAGCAGGGTGCTGCATAAGAGTCCCAGACTCTTTGATCTCTGCCGGCTATGGTTTGGCTTCCTTGACAGCCTTGTAGCCTACGTTTGCAGCCCCAGCCCCAGCACAACGTACAGCCTTTAACAGGAGACTGGCTGATACCTCAGGAGTTGCTCCCCCACTGATAAGGATTCAGTTAAAGTAAATACAAATAAGGAAGATTTTCTTGAGTGATAAAGGATTAGTGGAAGCCAGGGAGGCAGCTTCTTGTTGGTCATCCACTGAAACATGTCTGCTGTTGTTGCAAGGGGATGTCCTGCAAATAATTCTGCCCCTCCACCAGCTGACCTGCAGCACCTTTTTCCTTTGTGTGTATTTGCAAACGGGATAAAAAACAAACCCTACCTTGCATTAGAAGACAAGCTACTCATCCGTATCAGCTCACTGTCATTCTCATCCCACAGTTAAGCTCCTTTAGGAAAGGCAAAACAAACCCTAGCTCAGGCTTTCTCTTCCAGAGCCGTCAGCTCCTCCCCACCACCCTGGTGGCTGTCCAGGGAGACCTCTGCCAATTCTTACACAGCCAAGTGATATTTCCAACCTACCCCAAGTAATTTGTGGGAACCCACCACCCACCACCTCTGTCATGGAAGGTCAAAAGGAGCTCACTGCTCTTTGCTCTGTCATCTGCAGGCAGGACTGGATTCCCTCCAGGTAGGGATCAGGCTGTATCATTAGCCTCACCAGGAAAGAAAAGTGCTCTGAATAGAGACTGAAAACCTGCTTTGGTAAGAGGGATGAGCACATGTCCAGCTCCAGGAACTGCTCACGTGTTTTCTGTCAAAACATTTCAAGTATGAGACTCCAGTAAGTGTATTTTTATAATTTCCAAGGTACTGATTTTGTGAGTCAATACCTGCGAAAATCCTTCAGCTCAATTGTATTCTTGTGTTTTTCTCACAGGAAGAGAAGTGGTTTTTTTCAATTCTAAGAGTTTCACAGATGTAGATTGTGCTGAAGCTAGTTAGGGAAGATTTCTTTTTATAGCGATGTCCTCACACAGATGACCTGCTGTCAAAGCCATATTATTTCTTCCAGCACATCTGAGTTACAAAGATTTTATTTATGGAATTTTATCGCCCTTCCTGATAACAGCAATTTTAAAATGTCCAACTTTTGGAAACACTGAAAAAAAGAAGAAGGAGATAAACGTAACTCTGTGGTCTGTTTAAGAACAGCTCTTTCTAGAAGAATAAAGCATATGAAAAGAAAAATGTTTAGAAATCTGATTTAGATTGATATATTTGGTTGGTAGCTCACTGACCAGTGGTGGTGCATAACTCTCAGCAAGATAATCCATGACATGACTGCAAAAATATAAACATAAAACAAACATGCCATTCCCACAGCTGCAAACAAAATGGGAGAAATAAGAGTGGTTTCAGTGTTTAGCCTGATCCTTATTTGCTTTCGAATGACATGCCACTGGGGCAGCATTGCATAAAATTGTCCTAAGACTTCCTGTAAAAGGTGTTGTTTTTTGATTCGAAACAGTTGGAAAAACACATGTCTAAATGAAAGTGCACTCAGAGGACCAGCTGTTGAGATGACTGTGCCACTTGAAATCTTGGAGAACATAGTGGAAAACTGCAGAAAAACTCAGAACTGGCAAAGAAACAAACTCAGGGCTGATCTTCCAAACAGGAGTCAGTGTGCCAACGCGACTGCAAATATGAGGGTGGGCAAAACCTTGGATATGAAGCTACAGTCATAACAGAGAAGTAACAAAGACTTATAAATGTGATCATTTCTTGAAACATTCTGGTTTGGTGTTTTTTTTTTAATTTGGAAAATTTCACTGGGCAAGGACCATCTTACTTAGGGAGGTACTGGAAAACAGCAACTCAAGGAAGAGATATCAATGGCCAAAAATAAACAGTTATTTCAGTGTCATGACACAGATTAATTATGCAGTTACTAAACTTCACTGATTTATATAGGAAGTCATGAAAATGATTGCTTACCAAAAGTGTGCCATTGCCAGCTCTAATGGACAAGAGATGAAAATGTGTAACTGGAGGTCATGTGGAAGCAGAAAAGAAGAAAGAGAGAGGAAATCTCTCTTTTTATAGTTTTTGAAGGTAAGAGGAGACATTGAGAAAAGACCTGATAATGAAATGCTATCAGGCTGCTGATGAGTCTTGAATGAAAATCTCTGAAAACACAGGAGTGGGAACACTTATGGAGACCTGGAAGAAACAGCTGAAGGATTAGGCCACCCACCCCTGGCTCCTTCGCTGTCTTTTAACACTTAATCTTCTGTTTCATGCAGTGATAGTTGGTGTTTATCTTCTGGAACTAGCTGACACATAGGGAAGTGCCCTAATGCCCTTCTGTTTAAAGTCAGGATAAGCATTTTCACCCAAACTTTTTTGGGTGTCTTTTCATTCAAACTATTCAACTGCATGTACAAGATCCTCCAGGTCCCTGTTTGAAAAGCTCACAGAGGCCTATTCCTGAAACACACCAATCTAACACCCAGATATGCACATGCAACAATATGCACATGCGTGGTGGGGAAAGGACAGGGAGAAAACATGCTGTGGCAGCCCCTTCTGAGCCTGCAGAAATGCTGTGCTAATCAGTGGGGGGAGAAATGGCAGTGGTGCCCAGGCATTAGGATCAGAAAGTCACCATAGCGCTGGTTCAGCTGTGCTCTGCACGTGGAGGAGCTGGGAGTGCCAGCTCTGAGAGAAAGAGGCAGTGAGAGACGGAGGAATACAGCTGATGTAGTATGAAATAACCAGATGTGGAATGTTAAGGCATGAACAGGTGTGTACATCTCTGAATGCACTTTTGTCTGGGTAAGTGCCCTGCAGAGCCCAGAGATCAAAGTCAGGCTCTGGTGGTGGAAGAGAGGTTTTTCGTTTGAAGAACTGGGGGAAAGCTCATTTTGTGAGCAGACGATAAGTGGATAAATGCTAGCTGGGAGGGTTCAGGGCTGAGAAAATCAGAAGAATGAAAAGTTTGCTAGGATTAAAAGCATCATCCTCTGCATGTTTCCTCATTACGTTCTTTCACTTTGCTGGCTCTGATCCAGCAGACGCTTGGATAGAGCTCATGGTTACATAAAGGAAAGCACCTGAAATACCTCTTTTTTATATATGCACCCACACACGTGTAAGTATATAACCTCTAGATTTAAAACCTGTTCTACTGGGAAGTGAAGAATTGCCACTGGACTTGCTTGTGAGGCATCATCCTTCCCTTCATCTCTGTCCAGTTGCTTTGTCTGTAACATGACTGGGGTTTAAAAGGGCCTCGCACATTCGTGTGTCTGCCACTAGAAACAAATATAAAAAAAAAAATCCGGTGGAAGGAAAACAATGAGCTTTATTCAACTCCCAGAGCCTCTTTGTTTTCCTTCTGGCCGCATGCGTGGGCTCTGCTACTATCCTGCTTTCCAACAAGTCCATTCTCTATAGGTCCCTTCTTGCTCAGATAATACTTAGCATGTTCACACAGATCTTCCTGCACATGCATTCACCGGTGATTTCTGCATGTACACAGGCTTGCTTGATATGTCGCATATTAAAGCTTCACATTTAATCCCACTATCATTACGATAGCATAGCTGCAGTCTCAAGCACTGCATGAGCGTGGAGGGTAAAACAGTCCCTGCCTAGAAGAGCTTGAAGACAGACAGACATAAACCAGCAACCACCACAACAACAAAACAATAAAAAATGGAGAGAGTGGAGACATTTTTTCTCCTCCTTTGCCTTCTGCTAACCTTCCCTCCCATCTCTGCCCAGTGTTGAAGACAAGTGCTCCACCCTGCTTTGTCCACGCAGAATGCTTCCCCTGGAGAAAAAGGCCTGGTGCCACATCTGCATTCCACGGTGAAGAGAGAGGGGAAAGAACAAGCTGGACCTGCCTCACTGGTGTGGGTGACGCCCCAGCACACAGGGACTCCAGCAGGCAGTAACTCTCAGATGCACACGTGCTCACAAATGAGGCAGCGCCACTGATGCTTTCAGCTCTGCTCAGAGCTGGATTATGTTGGCACAGGCACAGTGGCACGCACCTACCTTTTGGAGGAGAGAAAAAGGAAAAATGAAAGAGGAATCCCCAACCCAATCTCTCCCAGGCTCACTCATCCCCACCTCCATTCTCCCCTGAAGAAACTCCCAGCATGGCAGAGCTGAGAGCTCCCAGATCTCAACTCTCTGCCACGAAACCCGCAGACTAAGGATGGACAAGCGCTGGCACATCTGACCAGGAGTTGTTATCCCATATATAAGGGAGGGCCTGCAATCTGAAGGCAACTTCCAGTTCTGAGAGGGGAAGCAGTGACTCCTTTCACCTCCTGCTAGCAATGGATGTGAATAATATGACAGAGACAGGAATAATTTAGTCTGAATTTGAGAAAGCCAGTCCTTGGTAACTGATGTTCATATTGCGTTGAGCATAGGTTTTGCAGTCCTCACATTGCCATTTTCCAACACGGCACAGAGATTTGTACTGACAGCCTTTAAACTGCATCAAAGAAGCTGTCAGAAGTGTTATGACAGCTGGCGAGTTATCAGCCTATGCTTTAGACACCTGGGGATGCCTTGGGAGGCAGTTTGCAGCTCTAGGGTAAGCACATTAAGTGAATGCATTGGCAAAGTAGCAAAGTTATTAAGAATGGTGGGATTTAAACAATCATCAGAAAACGGTCACCATCCTGGCTTACACTCGATTCTTGTTTTCCAGGCTACCTGTGCAACGACACACTGTTTCTTGGTACCTGATGAATTCCACAGTGGTGGAGTCTCACAGTATTGTGAGGAGCAGGCAGCTGGCCTGCTTCACCTGTGCTCTCAGTCATTACAGCTCTGTCTCGGAGTTTATACTCCAGTTGAAGTTGGAAGGGTCCCATTTTGCCTTCTGCCTCATTCCCATTCTTCTCTGACTAGCCTGCAACCCAGGTTTTGCAAAGACTGCATGTAATAAACTAAGGTGATTTAAAGCAGTTGATGATATTGTTACCAGTCCCATTTCACTGGATTTGAAAATTCAGCACTAAATCTCCACCAACCTTGTTTTGCTGGCCTTTGACAAACCAGGGTTCCTACCTGAAATACCTAACATTTGTTGCACAGATGTGAGAAATACATCTGTGATGACACATACACACACAACCCAAACTCATTTTCAGAGCAATCCATCATCTTAGCGATTCTTTTCCTTTCCTTATTTTCCCATGGAGATGATTAATTCACTTCAAAACTCCTTCCTTCATCTTGAGAGCTAATGCAAGGCTTGTTTAGGAGTAGCTCTGACCGAGATACGTGAAGACATTTGTAGCTGAGCCAAGAGGCCCCACTCCAGCTCCAGCCAACATGCAGCCCTAACAGCTGATCCAGACATCTACCGAACAGCTGGCAGGATGCAGCCCACAGCTGTTAGAGAAACGACAGGGAACAGTGTCTGTTTAAAGAGGCAGAAGAGACAGTTTAAATCCTGTGATCTAGGGACTAGCAATGCACAAAGGAAGATGTCTTCAAGCACAGTGTGTCATACATATGTGCATATGCATATGCACAAATGCTTAATTGCAATGGGCTATAATAAAGGAATTTGGGATGACAGTAGTCCCAGTGCAGCTAGTTGTCTCAAGGCTGTAGGTGTTATTCAGCTCCCCATAAGAAGATCCCTGTGGGATCCTCCCTCCATGTGAGGGACAGAAGAGCAGGGGGAGATGATGGGGTCTGTGTGTGTGGCTGCTCTAGTTTTTAGGGGTGTGGAGTTGCATTAGTGAAATAATTTCCTTGCTTCCACATGATGCAAAGCAATGCCAAGTGCTTTAATAGATCCCTCGTACATCAGGTAGCAAAAGACACTGAGACCATCTGTCTTGCTGCTAAATAAAACCACTGTTTAGATCTCAGAGCTGCTTACAGTCAGATTTGGAAACAAATTTAGGAGCCTAGAAGTAATGGGCTGCAATGTTTGACATTTAGGAGCCAGGCCTCTGGAGTGGGATCCAGAAATTCAGAGTGTCTTTGTTCCAAGGATGAGGAACACTGGTGTCTCCAACCTGCTGCCTAGACAGGGAGGATGTGCAGCTTCAGACACTGAGAAAACACCAAGGACAGTAGCGTGGGTGAAGTCCAGTCCCTCCAGATGCCCCATTATGGGTAACAGGAAAAAACTATGACAACTATTATACTGACTTGATTTGGTACCTGAGCTGACTTTCTCCAAGTGAGGTCTGACCATACTCTGCCTTGGGCTGACATAAGCTTGTACGTAGGTCGTATGTGGAGATACATCCACCCCAGCTTGTGGTCTCCTGTACTTTGTCACATAAAAGCTTGAGGATTAACTGCAGTCAGAGACTGAAAAGCCCTCTTAGCTGCGGAACCCAGCCCCCCACCCAGTATGCGATTATCCTCTTGGTAGATCTTGCTGTAACTCAGTCAATAGGGGAAACAGAAAACCAAATGAAATGAGATATTTGGCTTCATGGAACTCAATTTGGAAGCTGCGCTTTTATGAACATCTGGTAATCCTGCCTCCCACTCATAAATGTCAAATGCAGGACCCTCTGTGTCCCTTTGGTCAGTATCTTCCCCCTCTGCTACAACACTTTAACCAGGGAAGAATTTAGAGCATTTTCTCTTTCCCAGCAGGTTAGAAACTGCAGACTTTTAAGGAAAAAGTTTGTTTCCCACTATATTATTTTTACTTTCTGCTCAGAAGGGACCATTTTCTATCTTCTCATTCACTAAACCTCCTCACACATTTTCTTGGTCTTTGTGTCAGAAACAGATTTATCTTTCTGTATTATATTCTTAAATTTCAGTTGACCCTGGAAGTTAATGTTTTCTGTAAGTAACTGTAGGTCAGAGCTTTTAATTCATTATACAGCAATTATTTGTTTAACTGGAGCTTTTTGAAAGGTCTAAACCAGAAAGGCCAGCTGGAGGCCTATGGGTTGGCTCCGGCCTGTGGACCAAATCTCCACAGAGGAGACAGGGACATCTGTTTTGGCAGTGAATATGCTGCCATAATTGTGGCTTGCTCAAGTGCTGGCCCTTGGTGGACACATGAGACTAGCCACCACGAGTGTTGTGTGGACATGGGAGGAAAACACAAAGACCAGTGCGTACGAGCTAAGCCTGGCAGTTGGCTCTGGACAAGGTCTCTAATTTGGCCTCAAAAGAGAATCATGACACTAGGACTTGGGTCCTATGGTTGGCAAAAGTCACAGAATCCAGGTTAAGGCATTTGCCATCCTAAATAGGATGAAAATTTAGCAACTGTTGGCATGTGGATTGTACTAGAAACCAAGGATGGGCTCTAATGCTTAGGCTACAATGAATTAAACTTAAGTGGTTATAGCCACAACTAACCTCAGGACAGCCTCTCCCCCTGCCATGCTTTGTCCTGCCCATGTGTGCAGAACATCTACAAGATTTCCACCGCAGCACAAAAGCAGCAGAAGACAGCATGTACACCTTCTTCTGTTGGGGTACGGACATTTGGCCCCAGCGCCAAATTCACTGAAATCAGTGTTAATTGCCTTCCATAGGCTTTGGTTTAAAACTGCTGAAGATAAATATTGTTCGGGGGGTGGGGGGGGGTGGGAAAAAGCAGCCATTGATTTCTTCTCAAAGGTGATGAACAATAAAACCATGTCAATGAAAACAGCCACAGGTACAAGGGTTTCTAGCTTGATGCTAGTACAGTGAGCCTGGACTGTGCGAGGGTTTCAGGTCCCAAAGATTTTTTTTTTCCTCTCACACTACAAGCAGCTATCCCGTAAGACCCCAATGAACGATCTGGTGAGGTCCCTAATGCAGTGGGTAGAAGTGAAACAAATCCAGGTGACTAGACCGCCCACAAGAGTTTAGCTTCACATTTTACATTTCTCGTGTTACACAAGAATACCTCTGAGGTGTCCCTGGTTGCTCCCTGGAGGCCGTTACATTAATGGCAAGACAGACCTCCACTGTCACTACCAAACCTCCGCTAATGAGGTCCTGTGTATGAAAAATAAATGTTCTAAAGGATATAACGTTAACTTTCTTACTAACAAATTTATACAGAGATAACCCAAATGAAATGGCTGCAGATCAGCTTATCAAAGAATCAGCATCTTCTGCATTTTTAAATTTACCACTTGTCTTAAAACAGTGTTCAGTGGTCCTAGCTCAGAAAGGGGAGTCCTTACAGAGACTGCCCTTGACTTAACGAACTTACAGACTAAGTTCAGGTGGTACATAGTGCAAGAAAACCACTAGAGAATTCTAGTAAGATATCATTGCTGAAACTATAATTTTAAAAATGAGGAACTGTTTCTGCATTACTTATTTCTGTGTTCATGACCAGGGTTCTTCAGAATCCCATTAGAGTGCATATGTGTATGCAAAGCATACAACAATTTCTTCAAAGCATTTTGGCCTAATAGAATCCTAACTGCCTACTAGAAGAAGTAATTTTGTTGTTCCGATGTAGTTTGTATGTTTGCTTGCCTACGTCTATCTGTGTTCAATCTTCTGATTTAGAAAGTTACCAACTTGGGATCTGGACCACCTCTTTATTCCCTACCACAGCACAGTCATGACCAAGATGGGGATGCTTAGGCACATATGTTTGTTTAACTAAAAACAGCTGAAAAATTGTCCCATGTTCCTGAGATAACCGAAAAGTGAATAGGAGAATATCGAAGAATTCCTCACGGCTGCCAGTGAAAAATCAGTCCTTTAAAAAGTGCATTAAAAGACACCTTTTAAAACACAGTTAGAAGTTGCCCAATAGCCAACCATCCCTTCTAAACGCCTATGGCAAAAGTAGCAATAGTGACACATATATAACAACTTATAAGCATATATTTATATAAGCTTTCATTATATCATTATTGCTCAACATCTGGAAAGGACAGAATGATTTTTGTATACAGGCTTACGTGAGACAGCACTGAGATGTCATGACCTACACTTGATGTTGTTTTCTTGCCACCACAAAACCAGTTCCTAAATGGTTTACCCTTATGCACAGCATGGTGCATCAGTAACATGTCAGCCTTCAAGGCTTAAGGGTATCTTTGTGTTAAGTTAGTTAAAGCTGCACAGGTTTAAGATCACAATCTGCAAATGGAAAGACATCAAGTATTATCAACCATAAAATATGGAATTGATCAGAACTGACAATATTTGTGTGCAGCATCATTTTGGTAAAATCACAAGCAATTTTCTGCTATTATTTGAATAACATTTACGCTATTTGTATCATCCCTTTCCACACTATAAATAACCAGGGAATTGGCTGACTGGCTGACTGAGGATGTGGGGAAGTGACAGTGTAATATCCTAGAGCAGGAAGGGAAATGACATGCTAAGCCTCAAAGGAGTAGGTGAAGCTCCTGGGCTACAGAAGTTCCATTGAATATAGAGAAACAATCAACTGGTTAAACAATTGTTACTAATTTTTTTATTTATGTTGGAGCTTATACTGGCCTCTTGCAGCTAAGAGCTGTACATGTCCCAAACAGCTTATGAACAAAGGATAAGGTAGAAAACAACACATGAATAGAGATAGAATGAAAGGCTGAGGTAGTGCAAGTTATAGAACTAGACATAGTAGGTGACTGTGCCATTTCAGTGGCAGATTCTTAAAAAATTAAATATTCTGTTAATTGACACACAGTATGGTAGCAAGGTCCCATCATCACCCCCTTCGTCTTCCAGCATTAGTTTGGAAGATCTGTGTATTTCTGCTTCTCATCCCAGAAGAAAACAGGGCATGAAGACCTGTAGAGAGATGCTTATTTAGGATATAATCAATTTTATCATTTCTGCAAAAGAAATAAGATTGGCAGGAGTTCTGTAAGGAGATGCTATCTGTACTGCTGAAATTCTGACAGAACTGATCTAGCCATACGCTTTAAATCTAATCTGTGAGATCACACTGGCAGCCGCACAAGAGCACCAGATTGGAGAATGGATGATAAAATCATTAAGACAGCTCCTGTCAGGTAACTACGAATTGATCATGACCCTTCAGCCCAGAGAATAGACAGTAATGATAAAAGTCTGTAAAACCATAAGCAATACAGGGAAAGTGGAAAAGTAGCGATTGCTTTCCACCTCTTGCAGAACAAGAGGATGTCATGTGAAAGTATCAGGAAGCAAGTCCAGAGACAACTCTTCGCACAGCATGTTGTTAAGCTGTAGGACTGCTCCCCACAGGATGTGGGGGATCTGGATTCAGGAAGGAATTGGACCTGTTCATGAAGGAAAAATCCATTGAGGGCTATTAAGTACAAAATTTCTAAGTCTGGTTTAGAACATCACTGAATTACAAATTATTGGCAGCTGGGAGAGTATTCTGGGAAAGTATCCTTGAATGTTTTCCCTAGCTCTTCCACGGAGATCTACAATAGGGCTAGACTGACCTTTGGTGTGAGCTGGTGTAGCTGCTCTTGTGTACTTACATCACAGAATTAGGTTAGACTCAAAGGAAAAATTACTCAGCTTGTATGACCATTGTAAAACTACACATCTCTTGTGTTTGCTTCAGAAAGCTAGTCAAGCCTCTAGGCAGCTTCCTGCATACGCTGAGCTCCGTTGAAAGTAATGCCAAACTTAAAGCTCATGTTTAAGCTAAACTGGAACCTAAACTCCAGTTTCAAAGACACAACTGGAAAGGTCTGTGATGGGAAGTATCATTCTCAATGTGGACACTTCCAGGACTGCATCATATTCAGTTATACTGTATTCAATACAAATTAAAATATGACCAAGAATTGTTCTTTTAAGCGCCTTGCTTCAGCCCCACATATTTGTTTTGAAACTTAGAAAGCTATTTTAAACAATGAACCTGGAAGATAATGTGGTTAATGGTTGGGTTATGTCAATGTCCCTGACAAAGCTTCTCAGGTGAAAAAGCACCAGTGGGTTTCTCTTGTTTAACTGAAAACTCAACCATGAAACCCAGTGCAATTCATCATCAAACAGATTTTTCGCACCTGTTCGGAAAAGGTAGAAACCACCAAGAAGCCATCTGGGTGTTAGAAGCAGCATCTGGAGTTGTGGGGACTGCTGATTCACCACCCAACTAGGAAGCAGAAGTCTTATTTTTTCCCTAGGCTACTAACCTATGTTCCACCACTCCTTTCTTGTGCAACTGAGAGATTAGTCTACCTTTGCCCTCTACTATAACTTCCAGGAAGAGGGCTGTGCAATGTGCAATGACCTGGGTGCAGTGCTGCTAACTGAAGATGGTGGTAAACAGGCAGGTTGTTATAGTTGGAATCTGATGCAGAACCCTTCTTTTCCCTTGAACCCAGAGCTACTTAGCTTCGGGACAGCTGTGAACAGATTGACCTTAAGGAAAAAATAGGTGTGAACAGTTTTTTTTTTATTATTTTATTCATTTATTTATTCAATGCACTCCAAACAATGGCAGCCTGTATTTCATATGTTTTTTATCTCTCGTCAATTGAGATGTTGACACTTTTGATTAAATCTTTGATTAACCCAAACCTGAACCCATTTTCTCAAGCACAGCAGAAGGAAACACTCTCTCTTCCCCTCCCCCCCAAATACCTTTTTGGATGGTTGGTGATTTTCTATGTCATTACTGTAAATTTTTTCAGCATGTGCAATCTTGCAATATCACCTCAAGCTTTTAATTCCACCTAGAAAAATAGATTTAACTCAGTGCAAATTATGCCAGATAATGTTGCTTTTCACATAGGATAGAAGAATAGCAAGTGCAAACAACAAGAACTTAGACTGTTTATTTAACCCTACACAGTGTTTAAGGCTACAGTTCTCATTATAACGGGATCCTGCAGACAAAGACATTATTGTACTTTGAAGAAATCAATAGAAGGCATCAGACTCAGGAAAAAGTCAACAACAGTTAGTCAGTGCTCTCGACACAGAGTTATTTGGAAATGTGACTGTAGATATCTAATAAACTATCTAATTTAAAAGCCACTAATTTAGGTGCCTAACCTCAGTGGGGAGAGGCAGCAGTTAGGAATCTATCTCTCCTAATTCTGTCTTGGGAATTCCAGATTTTATGGGGATGTTAGATGAGCATACGCGGTTGTCCTTGAACCTCATGGAAACAGGGATGTACAATATGAGGTATTTTGCTGTGAGATAATAACAAAAAAACCCACTCATGTAATGTTGGAGTATTGATTCATTTGCTGTTGCTATAAATCTACTACCCACTGTCATCAATCTAACCTTTGATTAGTTATTATTACTCCATCACTACCCCGATTTGTATAGTGACGGGCTGTCTGATGAAGTCTTCAACTTAAATTTGGGTGGGTTTTGGAAGATTGCTATAAGTTATCACAGACAACAGGACTCAATACACCAGGGAAATTGAGTGTGGTATGTATAGGATTGTTATGATATAATGTATTCATTTGCATATTTTGTACTTGTCAGACTAGATGAACTAATAATGATCCTGTCTGGCCTATTTGCAACAGAATCTCTGTGGAACAATCTTCGTGTTATTTCAGTCATTCAACTCTAAATTTTAGCAGCCAACATTGTGACTTTGGCCCATAGCTTTTTCTTTTTTTTTTCTTCTAGGTATTTTTAGGGCAAATAGTGTTGCTTTTGTTGTTTTACTGTGGGTTTTTTTTTTTTAAAGCCTTTTGTTTGCATGCTGGAAAAAAAAAGCTCTGCTTGCATCTTTTCCCTGCAGAACCAGTCATGCCGTGTTGTAATAATAACCAAATCCCTCCCCACATCAATGTCACAATGTTTGTTTTAGCAATCTTAAGTTCAGCTGCCAGCTGTTCTGTTCTTTGGATTTTATTGCAGGAAGTATAAATTCCCCTTGGTTTGGCTGGAGGTGCTTTTAGAAGCTTTTGAGTGAAGGGGGATGGGAAAGGAGAGAACAGCATGTCTATTTTTGTTGGGGAGGGGTGACAATCAGTTAAGGACTATTAAGCTTGATGGCCTTGATGTTATAGCATTGCATCTCTTTTTACCATTTCTTAATCACTACAGAGTAATAACATCTTTAAAATTTATTGGGACAATTAGAAGAAAGCACAGTTCCTTTGACCCCAGCTGTTTCAAAGATTTCTATGGCTTTCTTTTCTCTCTCCTTCTCCTTCTTCTTCTTTTTTTTTTTTTTTAAATCTTTTTTATTTTTTTAAAGAAAGGCTAATCACTGGACCAAACTTCTTCTCATGCAGTTTCTACCTTGAGATTTATGTCAAGTTCCAAGTTGCTGATAACATGATAATTAAACTCAAAAAGAAAAGAGGAGGAATGTATTCATGAATAACACAGCTACCTTCATGAATTCAAACTAGTGCTGTGAACGAGGAACTCACTTGGGTAGAGAAAAAAGGTCCCTCCAGTTCTTTGCCTGAAATTTGACCCAAATACTTTTTGAAGTTGGAAGAAAGTGAGGGGAATGTAGTTAACACTTGCCTTTGTTTACATTCCCAGTGGCTCTTGAAGTCAAATGATACTGAAACATGGTAACAGAGGTTGCATTTTGTCTTTTATCAGACTAAGTGTAGTGTGCCATGTCCATTCCTCAGCTCAGTTTTTCCTTCCAGTTCAGCTTTTCTCCCTTTCAGTGCACTCTCTTCTATTTTCTTAGAAATCTGTGAATTTTGTGGCTCTGAATTCATCTTTCATCCCCACCCCCATCCTATGTAAAATTAATTGGCAGTATTCATTTCATCTGTGTTCCCCACACTAAAAGACACTTTGCTTCTCTGCTCTGGTACCAATACAGAACCAACTGCATCTATCATCTGGTTTGTGATAATTTTTACACTGATTGTTTATAGCTTCTGTGTCAGGAAGAGGGAGATATACAAGTTTGAAGAGGAGAGGTGAAACTCCTATTTGAGAACATTAAACACCTAAATGAGACAACTAAGTTATGAGTGTACTCAACGCTGCTTCACTAAATAGCTATCTGAAAGAGATAATTATCTCCAGAGGACTACTCAGCCCTGCTAAAACTTAATCTAAATTGTCAACTACTATCTCTTTTCACCATCTATATGAAATGCCTACAGAAAAAGAAGAGACTGTATTTGAACTCAGATATCCCAAAGACCTGGGCACGTGCCAAATTGTTGCAGTAAAAATTTGTGCCAAGATGTAGGGCTTTTTTAAAAGAGAAATGTAAGGCATCCTGGACAACCTTTATGGCTTTTTCAGAACAGACAAGTGAACTTTGAGTTCCCCTTTTCCACCTGAGCATCCTAACTGGTAGGCTAGGGCATCAGCCCCTCTTTTAGGACCTGTTCCATTTTGAGCAAAAAATTTCAATTAGGCTGCTGTAAGACTGACTACAGAGCCTCACTAATCACCAAGCACTTGGAGACCCTGTGAATTAATTCATTCACAGGGAGATACCTGTGTGTTCTTGTATCAGATCAGAAGTGGTGTCCTGAAGAAAGTCATCATTCCTTTAACCTAGTTAATGATGATGGAGTGATCCTGGTTCTCTCTACAGGATGTTATGAAAAGTATATCTTGAAGCAGTATAGAAACAAATGTTGAAATATCAGCATTTTTCCAAATGTAATTTTTCTTTTCTAGCCAGCTTTGTTCTCATGTTTCTGCCTTAATCACTGGACTAGCTTTCTTCCATTGCTGTCCCAGGAGTAGTATTACGTGGCTGTCATCCTTTTATGACCTTTATGACTGAACTCATATTGTACCATATCTTTTGAGAAATACCATGTATTTTCATAATATAATACACATTGTGTAATCTTCTAGTTATGAACACATTGAGCCCCAACTTATTAATCACCTCCAATGTAAATCTAAGCAGTAACATGAAGTGACACACTACATAACCCTGAAGTCTAAGGAGTTCACAGTATAGAACATAAAGGACCGGAGTTTTTCTAAAGGCCCTGTTGAGAGATCTAGTTCAGTAGTGAGATCAAGGTTCACATATAAATATTTCAACATCTGTGTGCTCCCCCAGAAGTCTATGCAGATTACAGGTATCCTGGAGTTGGGCAAGCACTGGTCTATCATAGCTTCCTCCATTCTTTGTTTCTCCTTCATGTGCCCAGATATTGTACTACCTGATAATCCAGCTCTAACTAATAATTGCAGAAATTTTAGATTAGAGAGTTAACGTCATAGTCTGGCAACAAAAGCTCCAACAATATTTTATTCTTTTTTTATTTTTTTCTTTCTTTTTGAAGACTATAAACTCTGCTTCCTCTACTGGAGTTAAAATGGAGACAAAATGGCACATAAAATACTGAAATTGTTTCTCTTAAAAAAGAAACACTTAAAAATTTTGAATTGCAACATTTGACAATTTCGAGTTGCTCTAATTTCAGCTTCTTTACCCTTCCTTTCAGAAGATTCATGCCTTACTGGCATAAGTCAAGATCCTAATCAGTTAGTTAGATGTTACAGATTCAATGAGACCATATAAACAGGCACTATAGAGATGGCATATAGGGAGCTGGAAGATCAGTAGTATAAATAAGCATAGTTACAGTATTAAGTAGGAAGCACATACATGTGTCCATGTGCGTTTATTTATATACAATGTGAACAGTAATTTATTATTGTTACGTTTTATTGAGCCCATTGATTACATTTACGTAATGTCATCAAATATCTCCACAGAGGCTCATCTGCATCAATAAGGTTATAGCTCTAAATCACCAATGGCTTGGGCTTTACAGCCAGAGTAAATAGCTCCCTTTAAAATATGCTATAGTGAAACAAAACCAAACCACGAAATACCCCAAGACATTGCTGTCCTACAAATTTATTAGTTTGGTCACTGCTGAGAGCTGAAGTCTGTCTAGTCGTGCAGTCAAAAATGTTAATGGGAAGGAGGGAAAAAAGTACCATTTATAAACAGTCATGAAGTCCTGGAAGACCAGTGGAGATCTCTGAATGTTCATTCAGCAATAATATAAAAAGCAAGAAACTTAAAGCAAAGCCACGTCTTCCATGAGCATGGAAATGAACTAGAACGGCAGAGAGTACAAACAGAGCTTGAGAAAATGGTAAGTCTAAAGGTAAACTGTAAAACTCTTGAGTTTACTTAATTTACCAGAATGCATGTAACCCTGAGCGCATCCCCCCTTCTGGAGTTAAGGAGCTCATCTGGCTGAGTCTACCTTTGTTGGTAAGAGCAGTTGTAAAGAAAGCTAGAAGACAGAAGGTACCAGACCAGTCAGAGACATAGCTGTGATGCACCTGCAACGTAGCACAGGCGAGGGCCAGCCGTAAAGCCTCAGTTTAAAAGCAAATCCCAAGGGAAATAAGGGACAGGCTATCACTTCTACCTCTGGTGTGCTCAGGGCTCTGACATTAAAGGGAAAAACAGCATGAAGAATATAAAGCCCTATGTACTATCTGCCGTTGGTCCACACTCACAAATGTTGAACTAAGCTTGTATATAGTGCTTGGTGAGCTTTAGATTTAAAGTGGTAAGGCCATTCCCAGCTCTGAGTGCCATAATTTTCAACACCTGAAGCTGGGAGGAGTGGTAAGCAGTACTGCTTTTAGGAAAGTGGTCCAAAATTTTGCAAAGGTCATAATTTGCAGTGAAAATACAAGCTTAAAGTATTCCTTTTCATGAAATGAGTTCACTAGTGGGTACTTGCACAATTGCAGAAGCCAGGGCCATTTTTGTGGCCATTTGCTGAAATGACATTCATGGCTCTGAGCTGCCCTTCCAGGGAAGCGGTAGGTTTCAAGCAATGCTGCTAGCAAGCACCCCCCATTCCTGCACAGCATCATTGTAAAATGAATGAGGGCCACATACACACTGACATGAGGCATCTGTCTGCCACATTTCATAAGTGCTGAGAACTATTTTCTGCACCTTGAAAGTCACAAAACATGGAAGAAAATTATCAATTTAAACCTAGGAGAGAGTGCGTGCGTGTGTGCACATCTGTATGGGTTCAACTGTGTATGTAATATGCATTTTATGGGGTGAGAGGACTAGCTGTTTGAAAATATATAGTCAAGTTTGCCTGACATTTCATACTATAAGTCTGTGATTTCAGTAGTTTAGCTTCACCAAGGGTAAACAATTTTATTTAAGTTTCTAGACAATTCTCTGTTTCAGGAGATTATTATTGTGATATGTCTGAGAGGGATTTACTTCCAAGTTCCAGCAAAAAGTGTCTCGGTTACTTTCATCAAAAAAAAGTAGGGGAAAAATATGCAGTTTTGCCCCTATTGAACCATGTTTTATGGAAACCATGTTTTGAAGTAAGTGTTTCAAATTCAGCAGTTTGTGACATTTGTTAGTGATAGATCTCTCGCTGCTGTCATGTCGAAAATCCCAGCATAAGTAGCTAAGCTATAAATAAATGAAAAATCTTAGTTAACAGATGCTCTGAATTTTATTTTGGGCAGGTGACCTTCCAAAGCCTTTCTCCTCACGGAGCTCATGCTAAGCTGCTGCAGCAGGAGCTGAGTACACCTCTCCCCGCAACTTCTGCTCCAGACTCCTTCCTCAGCATGTGTCCGCTAAGAGCAGTGATCCTCCCTCCTCTAGTCTGATATCCAAATCCTGGTGTGGTGAGGGGAGAGTATCTTCCTTCGACTTAGGATGGGATGAAAGCCAGACCAACAGAGAAAAGATAGCAGCCTACAGGTACAAGAAATGTCTCTGGATGTACCAAAAAACCACAGGCAGTGACTGAATTTGGCTGATGAATGAATTATTTTTTTTTTATTTTTATTTTGCCAGAACTTCAGCTATTCCTTTCCATGTTTCTTACTGTTCTTCCTATTGACCATGAAGTACTGCAATGTGTCACCACTGTTCCCAGCTGTGAAGAAACTTGTAGTGCTGCTTTCTACTAGGTAAATGACACAGGAGATCTTGGGATATATGAGCTGATTAGTCCTGAAGTTTATTTGAAGAGCCAATAGGGCTCACTTAGAGGTTGTTAAATAAGAGTAAGGCTGGCAAGGAAGAAGGCTGAAATGAATGGACTGATGTAGTCCAACCTCCCTTACTGTCCAAGTGAGGAGTCTGCTTTGAGCACCTCACAGCTCTCTTCTGGCCTAGAGCTTGAGTTTTCCTTTCATGGAAACCAGGTGAGAAGCTGAAGAAAACAGTGCAGAAAGCTGATGTTCTCTGCTGCCTTATCTCAGCTTGGAGCCGGAGCATGGACAAGTCTGGACCACAGATGTGCTCCTGGGTTTGAATGAAACCAGTATTCCTGGGAGAGATCTGAAATTGAAACTGGCTTTCAGGCACTAAGAGAGATAGTGTATAAAAAAACAGCTGAACACAAGGAGACGAATAAATCATGATGACTATTGTCATTTTTTCTACCTGTAGAAGGAGGATAACAGCTTTCTCTCCGAACAGCTGTTTATTTAGTGGCACTAAGTTTGCAGCATTGTTTCATTTGGTACTTGGTCTAGGTATTCAAAGGATCTCAATCCACACATTGGGACACTCCTTCTAAAAGGCGTCACAAAAATACAGTGGTTCAATGTCCAGGAAGAAATCACATAAAAGCCAGAGAAACTATATTTGGAGTAGTGTTGGAAGATGGTGTGCTAAACAAAGCATGAAAGCAGATACTGATTAGTGAGGTTGAAGGAAGAAAATACAAGGTGTAGACTCAGTGAATATAATTACTCTTGCACAGTAAAGAGGGCACGTGGAAAAAATCTGTCCTTCTGTAATTAAAGGTAATTTGATAATGTGTGCACACAAGGTATACCTGAAGTTGTATATTCATCCTGAATGATGGCATTTCCTAACTGATGATTACTTTATCTTACTACCTTATCACTCTTTAAGCCAAAGGGTTGGATTTAAGTTATTTATACACTTAAAAACATGCACATACCTCTAAACGAGCTAGCCCTCTGTATACAGACCATGTACAGATACAAAGTGTTCATGACCTATAAATAAATACAAACTGTGGATAACCAAAAGATTTAAATATTTTAAAAGAGATTAAAATATTGGTTAAAACCCACAAAACATTGTGAACCAGAAATAAAGTTAAGGCCAGCGATGTGTATGATAAAATAAAATTATGCCTATGAGTGTTCAAATAGCTGATGACTTTCAGTCAGGAAGGAAGGCAAAAGGATTTTGAATAAACATATTTAATTACTAACATGATGATGGTGCATTAATAGCACAGAAAAAGAGATGAGATATTGGAAATTATTTTCTAAATTAGTTGTCGTATTGTTTACTTGCTTGCATGTAATACTGAAGGTGTCTGGTTATCAACAGGATATGGACACATGCTTAAGATCAAGCATATGTTTGGTTTTCTTCGTTCTTGAAACACTGCAAATGTGAACACATGACTACTCATATCACTACAGAGAACAAGTGAGGAACACCATGCTGCTTACAAAGGCTGGGGTTCAAACGGGTCAAAGGGAAGACCAGTGATAATCACTTGGTGGAAATTATTATTATTTAAAAGAAGAAAAAAAAAGTGCAGTGCTTACTTTTCTTCCTTAAAATTGATGAAAAACAAACGTGCCAAGGAAAGACACATTTAGACATAGTATGGACATTTCAGAAATAAAATTAAGTTCTAAATGTGGTGAGACATGAAATGCAAAACCCCTATCTGCAGAGTAAGCCCATAGTATCTCATATTAAGAAGATTATGTAGGGATTAGTTCCAGTGTAACTTGCCATATGAAAATATATGATGACAGGTGTTTTTAAATTACTGTAACAAGGTGGAACCTCCTCTTACAGCCAAAAGTTTTGGCAACAAAAGAAACTGGGTTTTAAGGATAAGAAGCTGCAGACAGCTGGAACAAAGAGAAATCTATTGACAACAAGTGGAAGCCTCCTGCATATATTTATCATAGACCAGAGTGTTTTCCATAAACTCAGCCATATATTGTTAAAAAAAAAAGAAGATAAAAAAAGTTTATTTCTGCTGAAAAAGTGCCCCCCTACTGTGCTGAAAGTTCTCCTAGCAGCACATTCCCTACCAGCTTTCCTGAGATTACTTAACATTTCCATGTTGTCTGGCAATGAGTCACAGACAAAAAAGGAAAGGAAAAGCCTCATATGTGAGCTCTATATCATGTTTAAGAATTTTGGTCTGGGTGGAACAGCTTAAATCAAATTCTACAGACAAATAGCACCCAATAAGTGGCAAAGATCTGTGGAAGACCTACTATCCCACTGGGCTACTGTCAAGGCATTTCTAAGTTACTGGCCCACAAAGAAGTGAGCTGACTTGTGTGATGGCAGGACAACTTGGAAGGACGTGGTCCAGCTCTAAGTGGCTCAGTCCAGAGTGAGCTCTGAAGCCCCCATTCTTGAAGCTGTAATGAGGCACCATCTTTGAACCACCACTGTGCTTCTGGGAAAAAACAAACAAACAAAACTGGTTAAAATTATCTTTGTCAACACTTCCAACTACATTGGTAACTAAGTTGTACAATGGGAGGTAGAACCAAGCACTTCGGTGAATGAGGGAAGGGGATGAACTCTTAAGGTGGTGTATCCCCAAGGTTGTATCTTGATATGGAAGTGGAATAATGAGAAATGGGAGCCAAAGACGGAGCCAAAATCACTCTTACACTACCTATTACTGCACTAGTACATTACTGAAACTTCACATTGATTCCACACTTGCCTGAACTTTGAGACAATAGGAAAAAAGGTTTTTTCCCCCCTCTAAATTACATGGATTTAAAGTCTCCTTTAGCATACTTGAACTGGCATTCATCTCAGCTTACTTTAGGTGTCTAGAGAATGGGTGTTTGCATCTGAGCTAGTCCTGACCTACTTGCTTGGCTCTTGTTAAAGCTCATTAAGGTGTAATCAATATAAGCCAATGAAAGCCGATTGGCATTCATTTGATCTCATAACATCACCTATTTAAGCTGACATAACTTCATACACTTCAGTGGCAGGATCTAACTGATTATAAAGGGAACCAAGATGATTTTCTCAGCTGTGAATACCTACCTTGTAGGTACCCCCACTTAGATGAGTCCCACAATGATGTAACTTTTCCTTTCTTACTTTAAGGGTATGCAGACCTCTTGACTTACATGTTGTGGTGCACAACAAGACACGTGCCAAAGTACATGGTAATGAATGAGGAACGGGCTGTTCCATGCATTATTGATATGTATGAGCATTCACAGGGCCATATCCTGAATAACCTCCAAATGCTCTAAGTTGCATGGATGAGAAGAGCCTGTGATTCTAGGCTGGGCCCTGGGAAAGTGCCTTCCAGCAAATCATCTCTGAACCCCCATTGGTGCTAAGATCTGTTTGCAGGGTCTTTCCAATAACTTCTGCCTTCAGTATGCTGTGAATACAAAAGGTGCCAGTATGGGCAGAAGGTGGCCAAGCATATGAACCCTTCTTCCACAGTATGAGATATAAAATAGGACATGTTGGATGATATAAGAACCATGTAAGAAAAGCAACATTCCACCCATATCTTATGCCTACCTCTAAAAAAACAGTCAGTTTGGAAGACAATAAGACTGAATAAAAGTTGGCACAATTCCTAGAACAAGTATTCTGGAGAGCTTGTCTACAATAAACAAAAACATGCCCACTTACAAGGGCTGCCCTGATCTGTCCTTTGGAACATCAGGTTCTATACCACCACTAAAGGCTTAACCTTAAAGACATACTGTCTATTCTTGGGAATTCAGAGAATCAAAGAATCATAGAAAGGTTTGGGCTGGAAGAGACTTTTAAAGGTCATCTAGTCCAACACCCTGGCAATAAGCAGGGACATCTTCAACTCAGTCTGGTTGCTCAGAGCCCTGACCAACCTGACCTTGGGTGCTTCCAGGGATGGAGCATCTACAACCTCTCTGGGCAACCTGTTCCCATTTTTCACCGCCCTCATTGTAAAAATTTCTTCCTTAGAGCTAGTCTCAATCTACTCTCTTTTAGTTTAAAAACCATTAGCCCTTGTCCTGTTGGCCCAGGCCCTACTGAAAAGTCTGTCCCCATCTTTCTTGTAAGACCCATTTAAGCACCACAAAGCTGCAATAAGGCCTACCTGGAGCCTTCTCCAGGCTGAACAACCCCAACTCTCTCAGCCTTTCCTCACAGGAGATGTGCTCCAGCCCTCTGATCATTTTTGGGGCTCTCCGCTGGGCCCACTCCACAGGTCTTCCTTGTGCTGAGGGCCTCACAGCTGGATTCAGGACTCCAGGTGGGGTCTCACGAGAGTGGAGTAGAGGGGCAGAATCACTCCCTCGACCTGCTGGCCACGCTGCTTTTGATGCAGCTCAGGACACCGCTGGTTTTCTGGGCTGCGAGCACATATTGCCAGTTCATATTGCTGGCTCATGTCCAGCTTTTCATCCACCAGCACCCCAAGTCCTTCTCCCAAGTCTTCTGTACCCAGTGGACGGACACCAACCTGCCTCCACCAGCCACCTCCACACTGAGCCATCGCGCTGGGTCTCTGCTGGGCACTGCCCTGCGGGGCCCCCTGGGCTGCGGGACACCCCCAGCCTGGGCAGTCCCTGGGACCCCCCAGGGCCAAGCACAACACTGTGCACCCTTCAACCTCCAGGGGAGAGCTGTGGCCTCAGCCCCCTCAGTGCTGCTGCCGTGCCTTCCTCAGTACCAGGACATGGAGAAGCAGTTGGCACAGCTCAGCCTCTCCGGCACGGCCACCCCCGTGGGGGCAGCCCTGGGCACCAACACCCTCCCAGGCACCAACACCTTCAGCCACGCTGCTGCCCACCACCACCAAGCCATCGGGGGCCCAGCAGATGATCTTCTGCTGCTCCAGGAGATGATGCAGAACTGCTCCTTGGTCAGCCAGGAGGAGCCCAGCAGCATCCCTGTGTATGGGGAAGATGGTGACACCGGCAGAGCCATCTACCGCTTTGGCATCAGCTCGCTATCACTGCCCGCAGAGATGCTCAGCCCAGACCACAGCGTCCCTGAGACCACCACCAACATCCTGAGCCCACAGCAATTCAAGACCATCGTGACAGCGGCTCAGGATGTTGCGGGATGTGGGGCCAGGCGTGCCACTGCCCCAGCCTGGCAGGCCAGGAAAGCTGGGGCAAAAGCGCAAAAGCGCCCTTCCAAGCCCATCCGGGAAGCACAGGGCTTGTGGGGTCAGCACTGGGATGGGATGGTAAATTAAACCCACAGCAGGGATCGGAGAGGGGAGTAGGAGGGGGGTAGGAAGTGGTGGTGTACTTGGGGGTGAGGAGGGGGTGCGGGGTGTTTAATAGTGTTCATGACACCTTTGTTCTTGTTTTTTCATGTGGCCCTTACCCAGCCCACCCTTACAGTAGTACCTTGAAGGTATCACTTCGGAAAACCCCTTCAGCACTAATTATATAATAAATTGACTAGCAAGACAAAAGTGTTTGGCTGCTTCATCTTCTATTCCTTAACTAGCACAACATTTTTAGAGACAAAAAAAGTCTACCGTAAACCTAGAGGTTTAACACTGATGCTTGCCACTCTGGCTTCTAAACTTGTACTGAGCACAAATTTGTTTTGGATCAACAGATGACAGGAATCACCACAGTCAGACCTATACATGACAAACATTTTCAAGTATCTATAAAAATGGGGAACTAGCAGCATGATTGGCCTCCTGTCCGTGTTGGCCACACTGCTTTTGATGCAGCCCTGGACACTTGGTTTTCTGGACTGCGAGTGCATAGTGCCGGCTCATATCCAGCTTGTCATCCACCAGCACCCCAAGTCCTTCTCCCCAGGGCTGCTCTCAAGCCCTGCATCCCCCAGCCTGTACTGATACTGGGGGTTGCCCTGACCCAGGTGCAGCAACTTGCACTTGGCCTTGTTGAATTGCAATGTTCTATTTTTCTAGTCTGAGAGAGGTGTAGTCCACTTGTATGAAAGATTTTTTAAGTACAGACTCTAACTGTTGTTTTCAATTCCAAATATTTATGTGATATGCAGAAAGCGGTAATTCAGAACCTCTTTATATGAGATGAGTTTATGAATGTCCTCCAGTATCTTCTTTGCTGACCTATATCCAATAGATATATCTGCTATCACCTTCATAGGACATAGGAATAGAAGTCTTTTGCTATATTATGAAACATAGCGAGAAACGGTCTCCCTGATTTTCCATGCTGCTGCACATTGCTGAAGCAGTAACAACAATCAGAGAGTGTAACTCGCCCTGCTCTTACAAGAATAGCTTAGAGAAAATTGTTTCAGCAGAGCTCAAGTAGAGCACAGATACAGGTGTCTGATTTGGAGGTATTTATCAGAGCAGAGCCCAAATTATCCTAGGCTGACAGAGCTTTGCTGAAGGCAGAAGAGCCATCTGATTTACACTGCTGAGTGTCTGCCTCACTAGTTTTATTACACTTCCAACATTTGTGTTTATACATGTGGGTTCTTTTGATTTTTAACGCTTTTTGGCATCACTAACCTCCTACAGCTGAATAGTGAAATACCCTCCCCCCTACACACTTAACAGTCTAAGTGGCATTTGCAGGGTTTTTAAGAGCTCGTGCCAAGCAAAAGCACTTTCAACACCACAAGAAAGTGAGTTCTTACGGTCTTTTGGCTGGAAATGTGTGCGGGGGCCTTGCAGGGTGGCACTGCAGTCTGCAAATCCTGGCACCGTTTGGTTTTGCATGTGCCTAGGAATGCCTACTCTTCCTCTGCATTCAATTTTCCTGTCTCCAGCTTTATTTAGTCAGATGTTTCTCTTGTGCATCCAGTAAAACTCAACCACAAAAATGAGTAGTTGCTGTTTATAAAATCAGCACATTATTATGTAATCCAGATGACAGGAGAAGTGTGAAATGCTGTTAAATACTTGACTATAACCACAGTTCAGTTAGATCTAGACAGTTAAAGTGTAGTGGCGTCTAGGTTTCCTGAAGAGCTGACTCTAGAAGTGGGAGGCCCACTTCACTTTCAGGGTGTAAGAAACTGAACAGCTCTCACTGGAGTCTATGTGCTTATTGTGACTTTTCACTGGGCTTAATGAAGAATTGAGTCAACTGGTGTAATTAGAAATATTAGATGCATTCATAACTACGTCCTCTTAGGATAGGCAGTCAGATCTTACAGAACAACGTGAGTGAGAAATACATTGGGAAAAGAGTTAAAAATACAAGTTTTGCAACACATTAATCTGTAAATTGAGAAAGTAGCATGGTGAGATAAAAGGGATATCAAATATGAGAAGAAGAACAATAACGTCCTTAGCAAATTTTCAAACACAACATTATTCTAGAATTTTCACTTAAAATATTAAACTTCTGGGAAATTAGAGAATATTTCTATCCACTGAGAGAATGATCACACTGATAATACAGCAGTTTTGTTAAGAGAAACCTGTTCAAAAAAACCCCTCTCATCTCCTTACTGTAACGGGAACAAAATAACAACTTAGGAGTTCCAGCCACTGGGTTTCAGGTCTGGCACTCTGACCAGGAATTGCAGTTACTAAACATATATATGTTTTCTTGTTCATAATCGATTTTGTCTTCAGTGCTGTTAGTATGGACTGGAGGAAATTTTGTTCTTGCTTTACAGATGTGATTCCTTTACCTTATGTTGCCGTATAAACTAGAACGATATTTGGTTCTGTCACCAAGTAAGAGAGTCATGTCTTAAAATGAACCAGAATTGCTGAAGCAGGACACCTCCCTGCTCCTACTCTGGGGTCTGCTCACAGACCCCACCAAAATGCATGGGGAGGAGTAGGGAAAGAGCTGGCTAACAAACTTCATTTTATCTTGCATTATTTTCTAAAACTGAATACCATACCACCTGGTGGAAGGTGCAACCTGCTATAACACACTATTGATGACAGCAACCTCATTAAACTTACACTTACCAACACTGACACTGCAGTGAGTTCCTATGCGTAAGATGGGACAGTTTCTATTAATTAGCTCCACACCCAGACATATTTACTTCTCTGGCAATGTATTATTCAAAGCAAGGAGAGCTGAATTTAAAAAGCCTACATTTCTTTGTAAAACAAAGAAGTACCGTTAGCTTGAGCCTCACACCCGGAAACATGGGGAAGGAACTACCACCCCCAGATTCTCTTCAGAAGTGGTGATTCTTTAGCCATAAGCACAGGAATTCTGTATAAAATGAGGGAATACTTTATGAATAAGAAGGACTTTGGGATCTGGGAAAAAAAAAACAACAACCATGGTACTTAGACATTATTTCATTTCCCTGTCCAAGGGTGTGGATTTCCTAGAAGCAAAACCCACTTGTTTCGTTTTTGCCTCTGCCACATTAATCTCACGATTTTGGAGGTGTCTCTCAGCATGGTCCAAGTATTCAGGGTCTATCTTCAGTCTTTAAGTGTTGCTTGGATCACCATCTGTGACAGTTGCACTGACTTCAGTTTTATGGATATTGAGTGAATTCGTACCTGGATTTGCTCAGTTTTGTTACAGTCATCTGTAATGAGAACCAGAAACATCTTTGATGCTACCTCCTGCTGCCCAGCCATCTTTAGAAAATCCCATTACTAAACTCTCAGGGGTGATGTGTCAAAAGCATAATTTGTCACAGAGCTGGTTCCTACAAGGTAGGAGTCCTTGCTTCTTTTTTGCCTTGCCCTGACTAGTTCTGCTACCTCCCCAGCTCTGAGTTTCTGTCAGTTCTGGAGGCTTCTCAGATTGTCAAGGTAAAAGAGAAGAACACTTTAATCTTTTTAGCTGCAATTTCTGCTGTCTCCATATGGCATGAAAAACAACTCACTCCAATGAGCAACTTCTGCCCGTTGTTCCTTCCCTTCCCTATTTTATGCTCACTATTTTATGCATTGTAAGGGCATAGAGCTTAGGAACAGAGAGATCCCATTTGAGAGGTACTATTCCCAAGATCATAAAGAGGCATTACAATTTCTGTCTGTCCAGAGTGGTCATTTTCTGTGGAAGAGCTAAATGTCACAATCTATACGGAACAAGTGCTGGGCTTTTTTACTTAAAAAAGTGAGAAAATGTTATCTGCTCAGATGTAACAGTGAAGAAAGAGCAAGATACCAGTGCCTGTGAACTCACTAGGCGTGCTGACAGGTGCATGGGTAGGAGCCACCCACTCTCTCTTGCTTTTTCCAACTCTCAACCAGGGAAAATTGTTCCATATATATGTGGAAGTCTCTTCTTTCCATCTCACATCTGAACCCAGTGCCCTTCAAAGAAGATTGTCTCTGACACACCAAAATGTTTACCAAAGTGGGGTGCTTTATATAAGAGTAAGCAGGGACCGCATGCTTCTGAAACTGGTTGGGATGTCTTCTAATAATCTACTAGCAGCTACTGCAGACTGTATTCTATCCGTTTGCTATCATTTCATGATTCTTCTTCCAGCAGTGCTCACAAGAAACTCATCTTCCTCTCCCTCTCCCCCATGCTGATTGCTTCAGTGAGATGGAGCAGAAAGACGGGTCAAAGAGGTCTGGCCATAGGTAAATGCCACCTACCAGCGCCGGCAGGCACCCTAAGCCTTGGTCTGGGCTGCGATGTAAAGTTAATTGCCATGGGCCACCCATGCATCTGTTTTCTCTGGGATAGATACATGGATACTCCTGTAGCTGCCTCCCACCCTCGGGCCCTGTAGCAGACCCTCTGCCACACTCCTTTTTCCAGGAAGTGCTTTTAGAGGTAGATGGGATCAAATGTTATCTCAAATCCAATTTTTGGATGCATTCATTATCAGACCATGCAATGTGAACAGGGGTTACTTTCATTTGAATGTTAGAAAAAAACCCTCCACAAATATTTTATAGAACGTTCTGGTGTACAATTCCCCCAGCAAATTATAACTTAATATTTCGAGTAAATTAGTAGATCATATTTATGAAACAGACCTTTTAAAGGTAGAAAATTAGGGACCTGCATGGATTTGTGTCACAGTCTCCATTTTACAAGCTACATTTTATCATTCACAGTACAAAATGAAAATAGAGAGCTCTGTTTCATCAGTTACTCATATCCAGCTGCTATGAAAATAATATGTTTGATATAATTCATTTGACATTTGATGGGTTTAAGGTTCCTCTGACAAGATATAATCAACTCATTATGGAGAAACAGAAGCCTTCCTTGTTACAAATAAATTATTCCTAGTCATGATTGAATTACTGTGTATTCAGTGAAACTGGGATGGCGGGGCTTCCAGTAGAAGTGGATATTTTATCATCAGGCCTGTGTGATAAAAGCCAACTCAAGTCACTTTATGTTTTCTCTCTTCAGTGCTCTGATTAATGAGTGGCATTACTTTTCTAAACCAACAAATTAGGTCTTTCCTTTCCATTTTTTTTTTTTTCACATTAAAGCTATTAGATCAAAGTATAAAAATCCTGTCTTTCCTTTTTATGCACAAAGACTGGATCAACAGCTTGGACAGAGTGTTATTTTACTTTATTTTGTTAGTTTATTTTTAAAAATCTCGCACAGTGTTTGTGAAGGAAGCATAGCTTCATGGGTGGGGTGTGAATTTTCTGTTTTAAATCAAAACCTGTGATTAACTTAATTTTGGTGTTAACATCAGATCTGTTGCACACTGTTCTGCACCATTACTTTGGGGGAACAGGACCAAGTTGTATCATTTTGCTGGCATCAAAGAATTAAAAATGCATCTCCACAGAGAGCTGAGGCAATGCAGCCATTCAGGACTACAAAGCAATGCCAAACATGCTCAGGACTGAGGGTACGGCACAGTATGCACAGTCCTGCGAGCTCAGCTTCCACGATTTCAAAGGCATTTGCACATGCAAAACCTTTTTTACAGTTTTTACAGCTTGTAAAATAGTTCAAAATAATGTTACATGGTGGAAACACAAAAACAGCAATAAAAACTCTGGGGTGACAAGTTTGGGGAGCAGACTAACACATGAAGTGGAACCCTGAAAATACCACCAAAAGACCAGGTTGCCTGCTTCAAAAGCTTCTAATTATAACAGTGCTCATTAGGCATTGGAAGTAAAAACACTTGGGCTGTTTTGAAGCAAAGGTACATAAATTACCCAGCAGCTACTGATTGTTTTTCTAGATTTCCAGAAATATTACCCCTCATAGGAGCCACTTATTATTTCTGCATATCTAAAACATTAAAAAAAGGCTTCACAAACAGTTAAAAGGACGAAGAGCAGGCCTGAGGGCTACGTACCATTTCCTTTGTTCTTCCTTGTTCGTCTTTAGAAGGAAAGTGACTATTTCTTTGTTCTTTGACATTATTATAGAATAAAATGTCTCGTGTGTGTGGCTTCCTAGCTCATAAGAAAATATCCTATTCTGTGATTAGTTAATATTACCACACAGGGTCACCCTAAGTCCAAACAGATCAAAGTAAACTAAAAATTAACTACTGACACCACTAATACTGAAGAAAACTAGAATGATGCAATACATATAAAGTCACTTTAAGTCTCACTAATTCCCCATGTGCCAGTCCTGACTCTGCTCTGTATATTATCTTATTGCCGGTTACAAGCAGTGCAATTCACCATGACACAGAGGGATTTAAAAATTAGCCTCCAGCTATTCCACTAAGTACCATTCACTAAAACGTGATGATCACTCACGGGAAAGTTTGCAAGATCTTGCAAACTGCCTGTTGAGACTGAATGGTAAAGTAATACACTCTCATGAGTCCCTGCTGCTTTTCAAAGTGCAGTTCTGTAACCCTTGGCAAAAGTCAGAATAATCTCATGTTGCCATACTTTTAACTCTCTTTGAAAGCCCCAGCATCCAATGTCTCCACCATGCTGACAGGTTTTAGTCTGCAGTTTCTACTTGAGGGCTGGCATTCTTTGTAATTTCTGGCTCCATCACTCAAGATAACTTTGACATCTTTTATTTGGTCTTTGTTTCCTTTTGCATTTTCTCATTTGTCTCCTGGAGCTGTGAGTCAAATTTCTCACCTATATACAAATGTATTTAAAGTGGAGTTTTTTTGCCATGGGTCAGCTGATGATGCTTACCTTTCAGAGATGGATGTGAAATCAAATGATGGAAGAGACCTATATACAGCATTAATATACAGATTTATAGCATTGTTTTCTGCATTTAGGCAAAATTAGATAACCTTCACTATGTGAAAATTCAGGATTGCAGTTTATGGAGACCATAGACTTTAATATGTATGTAGCTAACTAGGATTTTTTCAATTCATGCTTTTGTTTGCTGTCATTTGTAATCAGATGTGACAATTCTCTCTCTCACTGAGCTAATTAGATCTGAACTAATTTCTGGAATTCAAGCTTCTCTGAAACACAAGATTTTTCAAAATCTGCACTACATAGTTCAAACGAACTTGTTCTTGGCTATCATGTAGCTGTACTGTTCACACACATACATTTCTTTTATAAAACTTGCTGGTAGACAGAGAATACTAACCACGATACAGGTGATCAAAGGTATTTAACTAAGACTAGGAAGTGGGAATCTGCATTTTTAGAGTGGTAGTTTCTGGCTTCTACACTAACTATCAAGTAGCCATATTTAAGCCATAATTTATCAACCATAGCCTTTGTCAGTGAAATTAAAGAAGTTCCTGCACAGCTGGGATAGGATTTGAGAGCAAGACCTCTGTGGACACTTTCTGGGTGGAAAAATGGCCAAGCCAGTGGTGGGAGGGAGTTAGAGTTCATGGGGAAGGGCAGCAAAACTCACAGGAGGGGCAGAATTTATCTGCTGGTGATGGTTAGAAAAGTTTGCAGAAAAGAACTGGGGTAAAACTAGAACTAAAGACTCTTCCTACCATCCTCCCTTCACAGTGATCTGCCATCACAGGAAAGGCAGTTGAATCTGCTGGAAAAGAAGAAATAATCTTGGCAGCGAATGCTGAAAATACAGAAAATTTAAAATGCAAGGTTAAACCTGCTACATTGCAGGAGTCTGTCTCCAGCTTATCTGTAGTGAGAAGGGCTGCCCAGCGTAACTCCATTTGGGAATAGAAACAACTGATTTAGCAGCAGAGTAACCAGTCAGGTTGGGTTAGTCTGTGTGTATTTATTTCACAGAAAGATATTTTCTCAGCTTCATGATCGGAGTTATCATAAACATTAATCTATTTATTTGACAATATGCAACAAAAAAGTAATCACACACCTTAAAATTATTTGACATCAGTATTTGAACAATTATTTTGCAGAGACTGAACCTGAAATTTTTTTTTTTTTTTTTTTTAAAGAAGGGGAAACAAAGCAAAGCATGGCTGATAGATTGATATAGATTTTTAACTGCTTCTTCCTGCAATCTACTGCATAGAAGAACTGATGCCAATAGCAAAGCTACTTCCTCTGATCAGCAATAAAAAATTGGTTAGGGATTGGCAAATGGATTCAATAAGATAATTTAAACAATCATTACTTTATAAATGATGTTTTAACTGTCCTCAATAACTGTAGAATGTAATTAGCTTTGTGCCCTTCAATCAAGGCTTACGCTGCTTTTCCCACTTGAGACCTGAGCAGATTTTTTCTCAAATCAGAAATTACTTTACCTAGAATTACAGAGCTTCACATTCCTATTTCCTGAATTAAGCTTCCACTGTGGAAACAGGTTATAATTGAAATGGTAGGTGTATTTAAAGTTCTTTAAACACCATTTTGAGGGGGGTGGGTGGGGAAAGCCAGCTCAAATTCATAGATTTGGATTGTATATAATGGAAGTACTATTGGCATCTGGCTTTCTATGCAATACCTTTTACAAGGGCAGTTAAAAAGACTGGAAAGCTAAAAAATTTATATTTTGGAGTTGTTCATTTAAGATAAAATCCTTTATACAGAGAATATAGCTCCGTTGTTGAATGCCTATGTAATGATATTCTGGATGAAAAATCTGGATAATAAACCTGGATGACAAACTGGATTCTGGACGGCAAACTCATGAATTGGTTAAAAATGCAACTAGAATTTCACAGAACAGTCACCCAAGAGCTATGAAATAGAAATGTTCAGTCTCTGATTTGGAAAGTGTTTAAGCCACAGACTTAGGAAGAGTTCCTAGGAGAAGTATCACACTGGTTATAATTTGATATATAATTTCCTATTAATTTAGCAAGATGCTTAGCTAAGAAGTTAAGCTTCTGGATGCTCTCTTTTGTGTAAACAAACACCAATGTTTTGATCTTCTGGCTGATATTAATCAATCACAAAGGACTAATCAATCATCTCTTACAGCCTCCCATGTAACACTTCAGCACTTCACTGACTTATCTCCAGATACATTTTTGCATGCAACACTTTAATCTCCAAGGTCAGCCAGGCTTGTCATGCAGACCTCAGGGACAAGAGTCCAAAACTTCTCTTAACAGTCTAAGTGGAGGATCTCACTGGCTGATAAACATTATAGTATCCTATAAGTTACCTTCGTTACACCTTGCCTGGCTTTAAGTCTCATGCCTTAGGTAAACTTGCGTATGTCTTTTGTGAAAAGCAAAAAGGGATTTTACAGCTTACATTTATACCCGAAGGAGGTGTGTTTTGCTATCCAGTTACTGTCAGTTTTAAATGTTGCTTTTTTTGTTTGGTGGTTTCCAGGTAGGGGGCAGTGGCACAGGCTACAACATACACCAAGTGTTAAGCTCAGCCCTTCTGCTGGGTGGTAGCAGCAAAGACAGCAGGACTTGAAGAAATCGCGAAAGGGCAAGTTTTGGAGTCAATATCCTGCTGATCACCAAGAATTAATTCAGGAGTCAGATTTAGCAGATTTTTTTCATCTATCTCATAACTCTGCAATGATTTCCCTGGTCCAAAGAAGGGCAGAACAGTATATAGCTGTCTGAGCTATACTGTACATCTGATGTTACAGGCATTGCCATCGTTTGTTTGTGTCTCCTAATAACGGTGGGGCTCAAATCTTTTGCACTGAAGAACAGTTTTTGTTGAAATGGACACTTTCCCAATCATTTCAGTACCAGTGAAAGGTCCTCTGGGAAAACTTGTAAATTAAACTCAAAACCAAAAATGTTTCAGGGTTTGTTTACATTTGGGAAAAGTCTTAAGGGTCTTTTGGACATTTTTAGTTTCAGCTTAGAATTTTTTTTCACTCTATTTTACGTTACTTAATTACAGCCTTTTATTGTAATGCAGATTTTATTATTTTAACTTTATTTCAGAATCACTAGGGAATTGCTACTTACGTTTTAATATCTGTCCTTCTAGATCAAACTGCCTCCTTTTTATTAAATTGTAGGAAAATCCACATGCAGAATATAAACAAAAGGGACATGGGAACAAATATTGTTTCCACTTTGAGCAATCATCATTAAATAGAAATTTCCTGTAGTAATGTTATAATAAATTAATATTAATAATATTGATCTTGAATAAAATTCTAGATATAAAATACTAGGCAATTAAGACATTCTGATTGTCTGTCACTAAAATATTTTGAAATTGGATGAAAACATGTCTCATTATGACAGAATTTCTTCAGAAAACTGCAAATTCCCATATTTCACCAGTTTCATTTTGTAAGCTCTTACCCAGCATCAGTTATACATCTAAATCTCATAGCTGACATGGAACTTATTTAAAACATAACTCTGAGGGATAAGCTTATGAGATACACATCTCATTTCTGAGATGGCCCCAGTGGGATAGCAATTAAGCAATCATCTTCCAACCCAGTTCAATAATGGCAAATAAAGGCTTGAAAATCAACCAAAATACTACTTGAAAATATTTTAGTGTTGTTTATTATTAAATAAAGTTGTCAATTATATTTCGCTCCTGCCTCTCAGGCATTCCATGAAGCCCCAACGCAATGTCTGGAGCATCACTTTTATTAATACCTTCCTCAGGCAGAAGGCTGTAAATTTTTCTGTATTGTGGGAAGTATATTGTGAAGAACTATTTCAAGACATGCCCTGTATTTATTTTTGGTTTTGTTGTTGCTGTTTGGCAATAGAAATGGAGTCTTACTAAGTAAAGCCTATGAATGGCCCTCCAGTCCCATGAGTAACTTGCTGAGGGAATTCATGTTGCTTCCATCAACAGCAATATCCCAAGACCATCCAGGCAGTTAAAGCAGCCTGGAGACTTCTTTGGCTAATTGATGTTGGGTCATCTTGATCTGTAGGGACAGTTCCTGTGCTCAGATCATTTTGCCTTCAGCCACATCCATTTTCTCCCTTTAATCCTGACTCCTTAGGCATTCACCAGCAGCAGCCAGGGGAAATCCCAGGAGTACAAGGCTTTACATCCCCTTTGTGCTGCTGCTGGGGTGGGGTGTAGAGCTGGGCATAGCGTTTACACTGTGGTATTCTGCTGTAGGAGCAGGCACAGCTGCAAAGCTGCTTTCCAACTGGTTGCTTTTGATAGTAATTTTTTTTTCTTGTCTGCCTTCTGAAAAAGGAGAGCGTAATTTTATGGACTGTACAGAATTTTTTCACTAAAAGAAATAAAAATACTAAAATATTAGCACCAAAGGAAATTGACAGACAAGAGATTTCACTATCTTTGTCCTTTTGTTCCTTCCCAAGAACAGTGATAGTTGGGAGAGGCACAGAGAAATGTTTTGTTTACTTAACTAGATGTGTCAGAGAAATGCAATTATTTTTTTAATTAGTTTTGCATAGGGTTTTTTTTTTTTATTTTCTTTTGTGGAAAGAGAATAGAAACACATTGAAAAATTTTTCACCACTTGGGATAGTTCTTATCAAGAAGACTTTACCGATAAAATCAGTGAATTTTCCATCCTAGCCAAAAGAATAGCATTTAACTCTTCCAAAGAATAATAATGAAAGTTCCATTCATAAATTTCAATAAATATGAGAAAACTGTCACCATTTAGCTCACTAGGATTTCTAACATAGAATTGTATCATTTTGTTTAATGAAACATGTAATAAGACCGATTAAGTGCAACTGGAGAAAGACCTGGACTTTTAAGGAGAATTGTTTCAGCATCTTTAGAGTTAACCATCTGCATTTCCTAAAGGCTTTTCTCACAAGCATTATACCCTGTGTGCCTGATGTGACCAGCCAAATAGCTGCTTATTGATCCAGAAGCCTCATTACAACTTGTTCATTGTGAACTTACCATCACCGGTCATGCCATTAGTGTAATTATCTTATTTCATTAGTGATAATGCCATTTCGCATTACAGAATATTGGCTCACTTAAAAAGTAATAAAGATTTGCAATCAGAGGATATATTTGTTAACTTCAGAGCATGCCTCTGAACTTGTCCTAGGTCATGCTAAGCACCAGGATCTGCTCTGTGCAGCAATACTGAAGTCCATATGGATCTGGGGGTGGCAGTCCTCTCACACTGATGGTATAATGCTATTTAAATAAACGTAAGGCACTGATGGCCATACCCGGCTTCCTGGAGGTTAGGAGAGACAAATGTATCTCTGTGTTTTGGACCCTAAAAGGCAGTTTATTTCTCATTAATATACCACTACTATAGGCCAGAACCCACTGACAAAGTAATTTTTCTCCCAGCATCACGGTTTCATACCGTGATCCAACCTCTCACAGTGTGATGGCTCCATTTCCAAGCAAACGAATGGCTGTTGAGCAGGATGCAAACACTGGTGGGTGAACCACCCAAAAGGTAATGTATGTCAGTGTCTTCCCTAGGGGTTTCCTCTTCTCCTTCCTTTCACACACTAACTTTGAGTAGAGTAAAATGGAAATTCCTGTGGAGACTAGAAATTCTGATTGTCTGCTTTGGTGCAGAAACATTAGCTTGAGGCTACGCTTGAGGTGTTTCATCGCAGGGCAGCAGAACTGGTGGCTGAGTATATGTTAATTTTAGCAGGTACCTCCCATTCTTAGTCAAGCAGAGGCTGGCAGGTGTTTTCTACTCCTCCTTGGCCTCCTTGTTTGTCCTCCCATCAGTTGAGTTCAGCAAGGAAACAAGCTCTGGGATGGCTCTACCTCTCGTACCTTTGCTCTCCGAGTGTTTAGTCAGGGAGCAGAACATCCTCTTACAAGAGATGCTTTTGCAATGACAAGTCATCATCAGAGACCTGCAGCACTTGGGATTCTAACCACAGATCACAAAGCCCACTCAGGTTTGGCATTGGGATTGTTAAATATGTGAAGACATCAAATATATTTACATACATTTGATTCTCCCTTATGCATTTTAACACTGGACAAACTGTTCAGTGTTTTTCAGCCAAGCAAAAAGCTAAAGTATTTGGAAACTAAACTGGAAAACAGTTCAGAAGAAAAGCAGAAATCAAGGATGACAACTGAAAACATATGCTTTCATTCTCTTACCCTTGCTCTGTTATGAAAACACCTCATAGCCCTTCTCTGCCATAGATGAGAATCTACTTTTCTTAACTTTGCCTCAGAAAAAGTCTTTCAGAGTGGACAAAACCTGAGTCCTCTCTTGCAGTTACACACGGAAGTAATTCACATTTTAAGCAGTCCCTGTGGTCTCTATTTTTGTTTCTTCTAACTAGTTAGTATTAATGGAATCTGCTGCCTTAGCTCTTTTGATTTGTTCTTAATCTTTATGACATGAATAAAACAACATTTCAGATTACTTATTTCTGTCCAGCCCTTGGAAATACATTGACACCAGTAGTTGTTTTCTTCCACTGGGCTTTTGTTCCTCAAGGACTGCCATTAAAACCACAGTCAGTAGACTGGGGTGTCTCAGTTTGCTGGTTTGGTTGGTCTCAGGCATTTGGCATGGCATGTAAGGGATGCAGAAATTGCCATCTCCAGTGTCAGCACTGAATTGTGTCTTGTCTGGTGTCCAAAAGTGCTAAAACCAGGTCTTTTGGAACCAAATATAAATAGATTAATCACATATAATTAGTAAATCATATGCAATTGTGAAGCCAGTCTGAGGCTGGAACAGTATTTAATAGCTGAATAACATTTGAAAGATGCTTTTCATCCTAGTAGAACCATGAATAATTTTTCTAATCACAGAAACATTGAATTCTACTCTTTTCCCTCAATACTATTGCCACTATGATAGGCAAGTTCAAATCTTGTATATAAAGAAGAAACTGAGAAGCTCAGAAGTGGAGAAGAGTTCATTAAAATTAGTAAGTAATAAATGCTTTTAACACACTAATAACTTGAACAAGAATGACTTGGGATTTACCTATTGTAATAGTGTTCAAAAAGAATCTTCAGCCATTTCATGGCAACTTACATTCTCAAAATCAATGGGCATCACGATCCTACTGTAAGACCATACATATCAGTGATGAATCTTCCTTAGCAGTTGGTAGTATAGGCCTTTAACTTAAACAGATGCTGTTCTTTCCTGGCAGATGGATGCAGTAAACTCACATTCTAACTCCTTGACTCCAGGACACAAGTCAAGAAGCATGCAAAGTATTTGCAGTGAAACATAAAATAAGCAGCCTGAACATCCAAATCTTTTTGCTTATTCAAAATTGTCACCTTATCATGTTCTTGTCACACAATGAAATTGTTTTCACTGTGAAAACATGTGGGATAAACACCAGAAATCATCATGCTTTTGACACATATAGACAAACACACTCCGAAATTGTCTCAGTTCTGCACAGTCAGTCGATCATTTCATTCTGAAAGTCTAGACAGTATCAGAGCACTACCAAACACACTGTCAGAAACAATCTCACACAGTTAAAGTGATGGATCAGCAAATTTCATCACTCTTTTCTAGCTCTGTGATTTTATTTGTGCATTGAATTGTGCATTGTGGATTTTGATTTGATGTTATGAAAGATGGACTTGATAAATGCCTTGCCTGTGTGTACTTATTTTTTAACTATAGTCCTAGCTGGAACATGGATGATGATTTCTTTAGAGCACATGTGAAGACAGCACTGCTGAGGGTAACTAACAGTACGATATATATGTGAAGTGTCTAATTTGGGGGGGTGGGGGTGGGGGGTGGGGGTGGGAACAGCTGCTCATTTCAAGATCACTCTCAGGTATCAAGAGTGTGAATTACTGCTTTCTAATCTCTTCAGTCATGCCCCTAGACTGTAAAACTGAATGGTTTATTGTAGAATTACTCCTAGAGAACCATCTAACGATCATCTGATCTTTGAAATGGATACAAACTCACCATATCCTTGGGACCAGCAGGTAAAGGTCATATGCTTGCTAGTCCACACAACCAGACATGATGGCTATTGCTGGCTTAAAGATATTTATAATGACCACTCAAATCTTCCTGAACCATCAAAACTGTGTAAAATACTGTGGTTAGAATCTGGTCAGGAACTTATTACAAATAACCCTGATGAAATTAATGGCAGATATTACAAGAGGACAATACTATTCTGTAAGTTCCTAAAAAAATTTACTGCATCTTTGCCTCCAGGATCCACTGTATTCAAAGGAAAGAGTCAGGCTCCCACAGAAAATGATTCAAAGCAAGAACCTTGCTTTGGTGCTTTGAATATCCCCCTCGGGAGCCCTTCCGTCTGGGGAAGATAGTGGTGTGCCGTGAATATTTCACTAAGTGTCTTGCAAAGGCGTTGTGCTGTGTGCTGGGAACACCCCCACCAAAGCGCAGCTAGTGCTTTGTAAATCCACACCCTGGCTCTCCAGCACTGACCTCTCCCCAGAGCTGGCACAAAGCTTCTCAGCGAAGACAGAGCTGCATTGTGCTGTTGTAGGGCTGATGGTTCAGACCTGGCCAGAAGAGCCAGGCTTGCTTTTCCGATCGTCTCTACAAGAACACGGCATGACTGAGGGGGGAGAGACTGAGAGGTGCCACCCCAGATCTCACACATCATGTAGATACTCCTTCAGGCACTCTCACATACATATTCTCAGCCTGGCTTCTCTGCCTCCTGACACGTGCGGTGGGGACAGGGGGATCGTGCTGCTCGGTTTATGTCCTGTTGCACAGAGTGCTTTCCTTGAAAACCTGGGGAGCAGAGCTGTGCCCTGCTGTTTTATAAAAATCCATTCAAAGACAATGGAAGAAATATTCCAACAGATTGCTACAACTATGGCTGAAATCACTCACTAGTGATGCGTGCCCCTTCCTTTACAGATTTTCTGTTGGTTGGGGAGAAGGCATTACTGGGAGAAAATGATTCACCTGGATAAAGGCTCGTGAAGTCTATTTTTGCTCATTAAGTCTTTCTCTGAGACTTGATTAATAGAAACTACAGACATCCAGTAAGAGAGAAAGAAGAAAAAAGAAAACAAAAAAAAAAAAAGAAAAAAAGAAGAGACTATAAGAGATAAAACAATACCCCAAAGCACATGCAGGAAACATGTCAGAAGACTTTGATGTCCTGCTGCAGGGAAGCAGGCTGTGTTTGGACAGACAGTGTGCTAGGGAGAGTAGCAAGTTTGCTTCTGAGTATCTCTGTCTTGTAGGAGAATTATCTAAAATCTGTGTAAACAGCGAAAGGAGGAGGCACAGTGGAAAGGGCGAAGTGGGGCAAGACAAAACAAAGGGCCAGATGAGAAAGTAATCATTAGCTCACACTTGAAGGAGATCTGTGGGAGTGCTCTGCCCCTGAACAGAAAGTACATGACGAGTCTCCTTTTATTGTCCGAGGTTTCCAAAGGATTTCTGAGCAAACAACCATGGGTAGCTCGACATCCTAATTATAGCCTGCTCATCATCTCTTTCTGAAGTGTTGCTGAGTTCCCTGGCACAACAGCTGTTAGAGCGTACTTCCCAGAAGTTTTGGGCTCCCTGCCACGGTAGCACACTTGATTTATGTCAGACTTTTACCGAGGGATCTAGGGGAGGCTTGATTGTGCAGCTGATGATGATTTTTTCCTCCAGACTCAGGAGCCAGGAGCAGCCCTTGTCCTGTTCGTGCCCGTAGGTGTCCGAGCAAAGGCCCGGGAGTCAGCTGCTCCCTCGAGTGCTCTCTGGGGAAGCCAAATCTGTCTCCATGTGGGATGAAGAACTTTTTCTTCCTCTTGCTAGCTCACTTGACAAAGTGCTAGACTTGTTAAAAAATAATTCTTTTTTATGAGGTTATTGGAGGGTTTAAAGCTGCTAAGCACAAACCACGTTTTTTTTAAGTTGGGTTGTTGGGGTTTCTTTTGTAAGAAAAAAAGTAGAAACATGGGGCCAAAACACCTCTCAGCTCCCTGGGGTGCAAGCCCCTGGCCTCAGTCCATGGACTGAATGAGACTGAGTCCCTCCACACTGGCAGCAGTGGGATTAAGAACAGTGAGTTTTGGCCTTACGTACAGTGCCCCTATGTTTCCTGCATGCCACAGACTCAACCTATTGCAAAGGTTTACAGCTCGGATGAAGCTGGCTAAGGCAGGCTTTCTCCTTTTTGTATATGGAGTATCCCTTGTGTTTCCACTGCGTCAAGATTATTGGTTTCTTGGAGGCATGGAAACATGTTCGACATACAGTGCAGGCAAATCACACAGCTTGAAACTTTCTTGGCTGCAAGCTCCAGAATGGGACTGTAACTGATTATAGTGTCTTTTATATTCTGAGAAGGCTCAACAATCCTTAATCCAGCTTCATAAATAAGAACTGATCATTACTTGCTAGTAAATAAAATTGATTTTAAAGTTGTGACTATCAGGATTCTAGTGACCATACCTTATTTATGAACACAACACGGGCTAAATGCTTCACTGCAAAGGGTGTGCTTAGAATAAGTATCTAAAATGTGAATGAACTGTGATTGCAAAGTGCCATTAACCTCAAGGCTAAGGGCTCTTCTGAGTTAAGCACCGTTCAGTTGTTTGCTTCTGCACTCCACAAGTGGAGGTGAAAACTGCAGTGATGATGTAAGAATAAGAAAACTGACAAAACTTCTTTGTATTGGTGGTGCAGTTGAGCTTAAAAGTAAGAGCTAGTTGTGATAGTCACAAGCTAAGAGGCAAGAAGGTTGAAATTCATGTTCTTCTCTCTCAGAAATGGACACCAGTAATACCTGGCATGGAAAGCACAGGATATGAGGGTTCATGGCCAGATTTTTCAGAGTCACAACTAACTTCAGATGTCTACCTTGGAAATATTTGACAGCCTGATTTGGAGAAGGGAAATATTAAATGCTGGCTGGAAAATCAAACCCAAGATAAACCATCCAAACTTGCATTAGTATCCAGTGAAATTACAGCACAGCTGGCAATAATCTCCCTTAGCATACAGAAGACCTGCAATATCTTTATCTCTAATCCCACTAAGTACCTGCTCCAGGGTGTGGTACAAAGATGGACTTTTCCACAAGACTGTCACCATGAAAGATTCAGTCTGGTCAGTGAAGGTGCTAGTACAGGGTAATTCATTTCAACATACTAGATTCTTATTCTTGGATAAGATCAATAAAATTTTCCCCATCTTCTTTGACTGTACACAGATAAAGAAAAAGTCTCAGTTAAAATAAACCTCAATAATTAACTCTGAGACTTTAATTAAATGCTAAATGCATGCATGTATAAGAGACACATGGTTTATACATCTCTGAATGGTACTAAAAATCAGCACTGGCATTTCCATCACCGGCAGAAGTTTATGCCCAATACTCTTGTGAAAATGGCTACTGAAAGACAGATGAAACCAGATGGTCTCTGTAATCTGAACACGTAGCCTATGAAGAAATCTAAGAAGTGAACAAGAGTAATGTTAAAGGACAGCACTTGAATGAAAATTAGAATGTACTTTTCTTTACTTTCTATAACTGCGCAGCTGCTGAATAGTAGAATGAATTTGAATCATGTAGGGATTATGCTATGTTGTTTTAAATGACAGTAAATTAAATTATTAACAGGGTATTACATTACCAGCATTGTGTACAGTGATAGGTTTTCAAATACCCCTGAAGCACCAGGTGTAGGCTACTGCTGGAGGGAAAGAGACCTACAATCATTGGCTTGTTTCAGTAAGACATCTCCTTTCTTGAGTGTGTAACTTGAAACATTAATCTAGGATCATATGGCTGAATATCCTTACAACAAAATTCAACAGAGGTCAAGTAGTATAATCTGAAGGAGGGTGAATGGGAAAAAAATACCCTTTTGCTGTAGGAATTCCACCCAATTTTAACACAGGTCTTGGCTTCTGTCTAAAAAAATCATTAGAGATGTGAAATACTTCAAAATGTTGGGGAAATCTACTGTGGGATGCATTTTAGGGGTGTTAGTGGTTGACCTTTGGCATTTACAGAGAGTTAATATTTTTCCTCTGACAGATCAATATTTCTTTAGTGAACTTTTGTTCCCAGGAAGATGTTGAAAACACCAGTTTGGTGCCTTTCATCACCAACTGGTCCATACAAATGTTTATCAATGCCCTGTGGCCACCCATCCCAGAAATAACCTAGGTACAAGGCAACTGATGGATGTACTGTCCCAAGTCTGGCCACTGTGTTACTCCAATCATACACCTTGCATTTGTGGACTCATGGTAGCCACATCTCTATAAGCTTTTTGTCAAGCCAAGCTTTCTGAATTGTCAGGTTACGTCATGTTATTTTGTGAGATCTTACAGGATATATGATAAAGTTTTCTCTGCTTGATTCAAGGCTAGTACAAAGAACAACAGAGGGTAGGGACATTTTTTCCTGCGGTATATATTTTAGCATTGAATTGTTCTTGGCTAACAAAGGTTTGTGCAGAAGAATGATCCCACAGTTGGTGGAGAGAGCCAAAACATCCATTTAGGAGAGAGATTTCCCAGTTCTTCTGAAGATTATAACTATAAAGTTGCCTTTAACCACAGCTAAATTTCAGCTAGGAGAGATTAGTTACACTTGCAAAATGGCCACCCAAATAAGGGCTAGATAAAAATTTTGGCACAAAAGGATTTCCTGTTAGCGTGGAGCTGACAGCACTGTGCTGGCTTTCGCATGCCATTTAATACACGGGATAGCTGGGGTCAAGTGGAGAGTCAAAATGCTCTGCTCTCTGATTCCAGTGAGCTAGATGACCTCTGTAAGCTGCTAGTAGTCTCTGAAGCAGGAGAAGCCTCAGGGCTGGAGCTGAAGTTAGACCAGGAATAATGAAGCATTTGAACACTTCTAAAACTGATCTCTTAGTCTTCAAAAAGTGGGAAAAAACTCTTTTGCTGATTTACTCAATCTGATGCGCAAGAGAAAGATATTTATATCGAAGCTTCAGTTATCCAAGTTCTGAGTCATGTGAGTAGCAATTTATTCGTGTTAATTCACTGAATACAGCAGTTTCAGAGATCACACACATGACTCCAGACTTGGAGGATCAGATCTTGTTTATGTAATAGCTTGAAGAGTGAGAAAACGAAGAACTGCCTTTTCTAATATTCCTCTTCTGTATAACTTATTTACATTTTTTATAAACATTGATTAGCACAGATGTTCCTAATAAGATTTTCACATCTGATCTGAATACATTTTCCTATTATTTTGCCCTTGAGAAGCTAGAAAAGAGGAAAAAAGATTCCCACTCCTCAATTTCCTTTAAAGACAAGAGGTTTTATTTATTGTATGAATAAAAAGAAAAGATATTTGTGGGTAGATCTTGTGCATGTTCTTTGGCTGAACTACCTTTTAGTCAGAAAAATAAGATGTAATTCCAGAAACCAAACCTTAATCAACACATGTATAGCATTACTTTACCAAGTTATTTTCATTATGTATGAAATGAATAAATATTAATACTAACCCTGGGCAAGAGACTTTAAAATAATTTCAAAAATCACGGTGTAAGTAAGCACAGTGACAATGAGCTCATTGTCTAGCCTTAAGTATCTTTTAGGAAGCCAGCTTAATCAGGAACTGCTAGCAGGCTTTTCCACAAAGAAACAGTCCAAGGACTACGAGCGCAGCACTGCAAATTTCTTTCCTACCCAAGGTACTGGCTCACTGTGACACAGCTCCCTATGTGACTGCGCTCCAGCGAACACATGGCAAAATGGCCAGTGGATCTAGCTTCATCTGTGTACTTACAGAGTTAAAAATTAATGAAAACATTTAAAAGTAGCATACAAATAATTACTTTTACTTCCTCACCACTATTAACTCACTAATTTGCAAGATTTTTTTCCTGTGGACTCTATTAATCAGAACCAAGGAAAAAGACTCCAGGGAAATTATAGCTCTTGGGTTTCATTTCTAGAAGAGCAGAGAAGTACCTTTTACATTGTAAAAGTCTATTTTCTGTGCCTGAAAACTTCTCTGGAATCCCACTAGGATCAGAACATTGAATTGCAACTTTGAGCATTTATTTCTGAGGAGGATACAGTAAAACATATTATAATGACCACTACTTAGATTATTAGCCTTTTATTGGAGACATCTGCTTCATTGCTAAATATCTGATACACATGAAAACAGTTTTAATTGTAGAGACAGTGGAAAGCCTGTTTCAGAACAAGCCATTATCCAGTTGTTTTGATACTTGCTTAGGTACACGAACAACCAAGGTAAGATGAGGTCTGAACCATGGTCTGTCACTCCATATAAAGATTTCAGGATACTGTGGGAAAGTCTCAATGACTCTTCCAGTTTGGGCTTCCTCTGGAGTTCTTCAGAGGCATGCTTTGCTTCTTGGCTTAAAGGGAAACAAAGGCCTGTTAAAGGATGAATAGATGTGAGTTCCTCAGGACAGGCAAACTAAAATGTCCTTGCACCTGAGGTTAAGTCACATGCACTGAGAGTCAACCAGAAGCCCAGGCTTTGGTCCTCAAGATCTTCAGCAGGGCAACAGAGCACATGAGCTCCATGTCCAGCCCTAACCAGGGGTTAATTACTCACACAAAGTGGTAGGGACATCATTAACAGGTAGGTGAGTATCAGTTCTGAGCCAGCCTCCTCCTTCTACCCCCACATCACACTGATGTTTGAAATGGGAAAATGGAAATTAAAGTCCACATCCACACTTTGTCTATAACAAGCTGAAATCACTTCAGGGTGTAGAAGGAAATGAAGCAGGCTCCCCGGCCTCCAGGGAAAATGTTCTAACTGCTCATCTAACAAACAGTAAAAGGACAGCATCTTCATTGTACATATTTTATCAATCTGATTGAAGAAGGGTCACAATATATGGTGAATTCAGATCTTTTTTGCTATATTGCAGACCCGAAAGCTGTAGAGTACAGTTCTTCATCTCTATGCACACGCATACATACACTGAATAAAGCTTCCATTCAAACAAATATGAATCCTGAAAAATTTGACAGCCCAAGCTACAAAACGGGCCAGACCAGATGATCACATTTTCTTTCAGATAAATTGCTTCTCTCCTTTCATATTTTTTGCATCATCTGACATAGATAAATGAAGCAGGTTTTATGTCTACCTAGGTTTGAGATTACTGATGAAAATTTCTTTCAGAAAACAGGAAAAACCTTTATTACCATGGTCACTTAAGTTCCGTTTTGGACCCTTTATAGGACTGATGTACCAAATTATGAACTAGGAGAAAAATGCTCCTTTCCTTCTAGATACAAGATAATTTACAACATAATCTGACACAATCTCTGGTCAACAGAGGCATCATTCAGTAACCAAGAAACATGGATATTCACAGAGCCATATTCTCAGAACTTTTAACTAGTTTGTTTGGGGTCTCCGTTAGGAAAAAAGAGAGGTGAGCCTTCTTCACTACCCTCTGGAAATCTCAGTTTTGCAGTAATAGTGCTTGGACCTGGGACAAAGTCAAGCCATACAATTAAGTAGCCGTTTTAATGGAAAACTAGGCAGTACACCTTCAACTTCTACAAAACCTAATTATGAAATGAAAATAAATGTATCTTTCCAATTTCAAGAAATTAATTTAGATTACTGAGAACTAAGATGGAGTTTAAGCTTGCTGACTTTTTGGTCTGGCTCTGTTTTTATATGCTGGAGAAGAATCCTGCCACATACTCTGGATTTGCAGAGCAACGGCTTAATAGCAGCCTTAAACGAGTAGTTGTAAATCCCACTGTTGATCTCCATCTCACCAGGCTGGCATTGACTGCATGGCCAGGAGACGATGGTGGTGTTAATAGCATTGAGGTCTACACGTGGAGCAGCCATGAGCCCACTGACTCTAGAAAACAGAAAGATGACTTAACATTTACTTGAACAGGAGCTTCAATTCAGCATTTGTATTTTTTTATTTGAAACATTATGCTATTTCACCAGCTCAGCTCTGAATCACACACAGTAATGTGTGAAGCTGAAATTTAGCTTGTTTTAGATTTACTGGGACACAACTTGCACAGCAAGAGTTTGAAGTTCTAATTCAAAACCTGATGATTAGAGGAGCGCAGTGAAGTAATACATTTTATAGACATCATTGTACTTAAATTGCTTCAGGAATACACCAAGCTTCCAGGCTTGCTAAATGGAGTGGAAAAAATAACTTAATTATGCAACTGAGGGTAAAGGCAAATTTACTTCACGTAATTTTAAACAAAGAGAGAAGAAGTAATATTTAAAATTCAAGAAGGACTCAAGATATAAGCTTCAAACATTAGTGTTAGGGTGTTTTTAAAATGCTTCTCTTGTTTCTTAAGAACACACATCATTAAGCTTTCTGGTTGTCTTAATGCTAGAAGATATGATTTACCCTCTGCTCACATTTGAACTTTTTTTTGTTTTTCTTGTTAATGGCCTATTTGGGAAATCTAGTGTCCTGCTTCCCAAGAAGAATGTGGAACCAAGGACAAAAAGTCTCTGTACAAAGAAATAATAGAGAAAACCTGAAAGGCATACAATTTCCTGAGTATTCCTTCAACTTATTAGATTAAGAAGGTGAGGTCTGCCCAAAGAAACAACGGTTGCATCTGTCTCTGCAATCCTATGTTGTTGTCAGAGGCTCTGGACTAAAGGAGTCATGCAAAGGAAGACCTGTTAGGTAATAGAGTGGAGGAATTAACTCCTAACATCTGAGAAATACATAGAGCATGCTGTTGAGTCAGAAGTTGAAGAACATGACATGAGGATAGCATAGTACCAGTGTATGTTTGCTGTTTGTTTATTGTGATGCTCCAGAACACGCAAGAGCTTTTGCTTTTCACAGGGACCCACTACAGTCTAAGAGAAAAAACCACTGAGCTAGATAAACATCACAAGTTTTTAGAACTGTGTAGTCAGATAAGCAATAGGGAAACCTTTGCTCTGGCTCCAGTTTTCCCCATTTTCCATTCATATAGTTTAATTTATTTTTTTAAAAAAAATTCTTACAAGCAGACCTAAAGTCCAACTGCAAGAATGGAAACAAAATGTTTAGCAATTATTTTAAACTTCACTTACTACATATGGGGGTAGATCAGTTTATCTTTATGGTTGAGGGATGACCACTAAATTCACAAGTGGTGAAGCGCAGAGAAACCATCAGTGCCAATTACACAAGGCTATATCCCTTAAGCGAAAATAAATTGGTTATTCCAACCATCTCACATTGCATGTTTGATTTATATTGTTTCATGCTCCCTCTTTACATTCATTATAATGGCTTCAATACTTTCAATTACCGGTGCTGGCTACTGCCCTTGGGTTGGCACCTGAAATAATGTTGTATCTAACTGATAAAGCATTGACAGGAGAGATCTACAACATTAGTAATAATAAATATTTGTGCATAACTGTCCTTTGAAAATCTCAAAGCACATTGTAAATGTTGATTAAGCTTCATAACTGGATCCTTTGTGAGGCAGCAAAATTTATCTGACACACTATTTTACACTGCAAGATTAACAAACAGCATTTAATCCCAGTTGGTATAAGGATCTCAGGTGAAAGGAGGAAGCAGATGGACCCTGAGATCTAGCTGCTGTGAAAAGAACTGGTATGGATTATTTTTTTTCCCTTAAAATGTGGTTAGATATGTTTAAGATCCTAGGTCATGACAAATACAAGTGACTTTTGTAAGATGGTAGTGTGATTACAACCATTGTGAGAAACTATAAAGGAGAGGATACATATTTTTTTTATATAAAAATACAAAGGTCCTGTTACATTATTCCCAGTAAAAGGCAATTGGAATGCCAATTCTTTAGATCACCACACAATTAAAGAAGCCAGTAATGAATCACAGGATTCCAGGAAGATGTCCTTCAACCTCTAAATCAACTATCAGGAAAGATGATTAAAAGTTGAAATACCACGTGGCTGTCTTCCTTTTTCTCAAAGAAATTTAAGAGAGGCTGGGGCTGTTGCATTAAAATACTTCACAGTGTGGACTGCAGTGCAGATATTTTGAAGCATTAGTAATTTTTGACATCTCAGTTTTGGGACAGTTCGGTTTCTGCTGATCTCTGAAAAGATCCTTGAAAATAACCAAAATAGGAATTTAAGACTGCTATAAGCTATATGTATGTGTCTACAGATTTTTTCTGCCACTGGGAAAGCAATACCAAATTTCATAGTGGGAATGGTTCTCACCAGTATTAACACTCAGCTGCACCCAGAGCCTCTTGACAAAATTCCTGATGATCCTGGTCAAAATTGTTCAGGTGATGGACACTCAATGCTGAAGAACATTCTTTGAGACTTGTTAGTTTACCAGTATACATGAAAACCCTCGTACTGAGGAACCCTAAATTATGGGTCTCTTCTGAGTTACCTTGGTAAATATACTAAATTGTGTATTGTGCATGGACTTGTTATGGTACACTGACACATTCTCTGCGAGGATAAATTACAGCTCAGCGAGGCAGATTCAAAGTAAAAATAGTCTTAGGAAAACACTTGGTAAAAAAACCCCAAACAACTATTTGAGTGTAAAGAGAATACTATTGCAGGTGTTGACCAAATTTGCCTGCATAAGAGTAAGATGCAGTATTCTGAATAGCATTGGGTTTGGGTGTGGGGTTTTTTACCAGCATAAACATCTTGTAAATTAGTGTCAAGAGAAGCAAGAAAAATATATTTTGAAAAACTGTAAAACATTCCATTAAATGAGTTACTTTTACAACTTCAGTCTCCAGGACATAGTCGACAGAGAAACAACAGAGATGGAATTAAGCTGTTGTAAGCGGCATAAAGATTAAATAAGCCCCACGGCAAAGCAGTGTTTGGATACAGACTGTTTTCTATGTGACTTTGAATATGAAATGTCCCAAAGAGAAGCAGTGTGGCCAGTGCATTTTTTGAAGCATCTCTTGTCATCAGTGAGGCTGGACTGAGTCAGGGACTTCCTTTAGCAGAGCATCCTTGGGTAGTAATTACAGCTGTGAAAATTTGCAACAGGCCTTAAAGCAGGATTGCGAGATAGCTGGGAGAATGGTTTAACTGAGCAGATAGTGGACTGGTATACGTTCTTGTCTCCCTGATGTCAGTGGGATTTTTGCCATTGATCTCAGTGATGCCAGGAGTCATCTTGTTTTGTTTTCTAAGTTTTATCTACAGTTTCCATTAGGCTGGCTATGGTTCAGGGAAATTATTGAACCAGAGTACGGTTCCTTATAGTTTTGCCTTCCTAGTTCATCTCAGTAAGACCATTCTTAATGAAAAACTATTGCAATTACTTTAGCACAGAGCAACACTTGTAACTAAGGCACTTTGTGTAAGAGCAAAGTATTCAAACTAGGATTCAAACCTCTTCTTCCTGAACAAATCTTTACACCTCTCTACCCTTTCCCTTAAGGGTTATTCCCCTGTTATAGCAGTTCCCCATCACACAGTTCAGACTGACTGAGCATGCTGTTTTCTTTAGGAAAGTGGATGAAGAAGAAGAAGAAGAAGAGGAGGAATAATAATAATAAGGAAGAAGAAAGAAGAAGAAAGAAGAAGAAAGGGGGATGGGGTGGGGAAGTAGTTCTCTTTAGAGTTGGGTCTTTTTATAAAGGGTTGGCTGAACTTTGCAAACTTAACCGAAGGGGGAACCCTTTCCCACAATCCATTTCAAGACCAACCTCTTTGATGTCACAGCTGGCTCAAGTAAACTCATTTCCTCCTTCCCTAATGTGTGTCTGATGCAATTTTGGCAAGCCGTCTCTCCCTGCTGTTACTGCTGCCTGTTTTGAAATGAGGCCAAGTGCAATGTTTAATGTGAATGTTTGGTTTGGCCTAATCATCTGTGCTTTGTTTCACTGGTACTCCGCATTATATATTTATATATCCAGATCTATCTATAGAGATCTATAGGCAATTTTTCCCCTCTTTCCCTCCTCCTTTGCAAATAATTCACACCACATGTTTTCAGTTTATTCCTTTGTGGTCTACTCCACCCAGTTCCTAAATCAGTAAATCATCTTCATGCTTCTTCCCACACTGAAAGAAAGCAAGTTCTCAATTACAGAGAGAGAATAGAGTTTTCAAGCCTTTCTGAGGGATGTTGATTAGTTTCTTGGTAAAAACTGAAGGTGCTTGAAAACAGTAGAGAAAGTTTTGGAATGCCAAGATTTGCCCAGTATTATACATACTGCTTTAATATCAATGGCAGTTTGAAGATGTGAGGGGCAAGTCAGGAGCAGCTTGTGAAGGAAATGACACAGTGCATCAAAGTTGTGGTGATCATTTGCTTTCCCTGCAAGGATGATGTTGATAGCAGGGGGACCTCACCCCCCGCAGGGGATGGACTGAGCAGCCCTGGAACAGGAGATGTGGGTCTGCAAGTCAATGTGTGTTGTGGGTCACATGTGGGATACACACCCTTGTGGCCTCCTGCAGGACCTCTGTGACTCAACACATTTATTCAAATTTGATGCAGGGATTAAAATTTGACTCTAAACTTAACCCTGTATTAGTAAATTAAACATTATTGGGGGGGGGGGGGGGGGGTCCCAGGCCCTGGGGCTTGATCGCTTATACTGATGTAGCTAGAACAGCCCTTGGCATTGCTTTGGCCCAAGTCAACCCAGGCTCTTCCAAAAAATGTTGCATTTTGTTTAGGGCACAGCGGAGGCAAAGGCCGTTCACATTAAATAAAAAGAATACAGCCCTCACTACTTAAAAGATAAGGAAGTTTAAGACTATAGCCCTATAAGCTTTCATGTTGTTTGGCATCTGTGCCAGAGAAGGTGCTGGGAACAGTTAGTCTACCAACACAGACACAGCCTAAGACACATTTTTACAGTATCTGGCATGAAACACCTTCTTTACTGCCTAAATGCAGGAAGGAATTCTTCCCGCTGCATGTAGTTCAGTCTGTCTCTTCCTCTCCTCTGGAAGGAAACCCAGAGCCTCCCAGGCAGCTCGTCCTGCACCACCGCATCCCTCCCGGAGGAGCCTCCTCCCCTTCACTGACTATGGAGAAGGAGCAGGCTCCCGCTCTCAGCCTGTAACTTTGTGATCTGAAAGACATGCTGCAACTGAGGTCTTTGGCAGATCAGTAACGAGACAGAAAAGTGGGGAGCTCAAGAATACGGATAAATAATATTACAATACACCAGCATGGCAGGCTGACCCCGGCCAGCTGCTGCCTCACTCCCCCTCCTCAATAGGGCAGAGGGGAAAATGGGACGGCAAAGCTCATGGGTTGAGATCACGACAAGGAGATTCACCTGAATCACCATCCTGGGCAAAACAGACTCAACTTGAGGAAAATGAATTCACTGCCAATAAAAATAAAGCTGGATGGTGAGAAACAAAGACAAAAACTGAACAGCCGCCCCTGACTCTTCTTCCTTGTTCCCAGCTGCCCCCTCAGCTCCCGGCCCCTCTCCCCCCGCGGGCCGGGCTGTGCCGGTGTGGGCCGTGTGCCAGCCCGTGTGAGCCCCTCAGCCCCGCTCCCGCCTCCTGCCCCGTCTCCCTGCGCCAGCGCGGGCCCTGCCCCGGGCTGCTGCCCTTCAGGGACCCCCTGCTCCCGCCGGGGCTCGCCAGGGCCGCAGCTCCTGCAGGAAAGAGCCCCCAGCTGCGGCCTGGGGCCCTCCCCGGGCTGCGGGCTGGGGCTCTGCCCCGGCGGGGGCTCGCCAGGGCTGCAGGGGAGCCCTGCTCCGGGCCTGCGGCACCTCCTGCCCTCCTCCTGCTGCGGCCTGGGGCTGCCTCTGCTGCTGCTCCCCCCTCGGCTGCCTCCTCCTCTGCCTGGGCCGCCTCTGGCCCTTGCCCAAACCTGTTTCCCCCTCCCCGGCGCCCCCGGCTCGGCTGAGGGGCAAAGCTGAGCCCTGCGGGGGGGGCGCTGGGCCCGGCTGGGACCGGCCCGGGGCAGCCCCGAACCGCCCTTTCCCCCCCACCCCCCCACCCCGCCCCGAGGCTGTCCCCGGCCCTGCTGCTACTGACGCCGGGACACATAAACTCGATAAAACCAACCCCTCAAGAAAAAGCTTATGTTTTGCAGGAAAGGGAAGAGGGGCTTTTGTGCTCCTATAGGACAACTTGGGGTGGGGTTTTTGGTGTTGGTTTTTTTTTTTCTAGAAGTCAACTGGGCAAATCTCAGTGCCGCACTCAAACAGCAAGTGCCCACTGTGATTTCAGGGAAATGTGAGGACTTGCAAAGCTGAGGCCACATACATGAGTCTACCAGTATTGTCAGTCTCTGATATAAAGATCATGAGTTAGAGCCCCAAGATTATTAGCTGGGCTTGAAACCTCGGTTTACTTTTTTAATGGGGACCTTTGAGGAAATGCTGACCTCCCTCGTGTGTTACAGGATCATACAGGCCCCAGTCCCAATCTCTTCTAAATAACAGGGACGGGAGCAGGAAGGTGAGAACCTGGGAGAATTGACAGAAACTTAGCTTGAAGTTAGAAGGTCAGTGTGTTTACGTGGTGCCAAGGGTTCTTAAACCACAAAATCACAGACCACTCAATACCAAAGAGCTGCGACAGAGCAAGGCACTAGTGCTCCTGATCAGCTAGCCAGACACATTTTCTGTTATCATTAAAGTGAAGTTATTTACATCCATGTACATTCACCATCTTCAGTCAGCATCAGGAAGGGATTAGTGTGGGAGGAAATGTGAACTCAAGAGCGAGGTCCTCAGCTATGAATGAAGAACATGACTGCATATGTGTCCACAGAGCAGAAGGAACAAGAAGTCCCAAACGAGAAATGCAGTGATAGTCACTTTTAATTGGCTAATTACATCCAACTGATTGTTCTTGATGAGTCAATCCTGCCTGTTTATCTCATTTACTTTTCATTGGTTATACAAGAACATAAAGAGACACGGTGAATTGTTTGTCTAGCCTCTCCAGGAAAAAACACTTTAATAAAAATCATGCCATTTAAAAAGAAAATATAAGTTTTGATAAAGTAGAAAAATTATTAAGGAGCATTGTTCTTTTTCATATTAATAAGGTGACTGTTTCTTTCTGATTCATGCACCTAATGTATTTTACATAATTTCAATCTCATTCTGACATGAGAACATCGACTGCAATAGAAGATAACTATTTTATTATATTGAATATTTGGACTTTACTAGATGAATAATACCAAAGAAAAAAGGTTTCCTGAATTAGTTTCTTGGGAACTATTTGCAGCTGTATTTTAGATTTCAGCTTTAATTCAGGAAAAAAATATTGAATTTTGGAATTTCCAGCAGAATAGACATTTCTGCTTTTGACAAGGCATACGGGGAAAATCTTTGGGACAGGAACTGTTATTTATAGCAGCTGTGCTCAGCACACAGTGACTGCGGTCATACTGATCACTAGGAATGATTGGAATGGATATAAATCAAATAAGAATTTATGAATTGGGTAAATGTTCAGCAGATATCATACCTGACAATTTTAATTATCTGCTGTAGTTCTTGTAACTCCTATAAGTCAGTAACAGTGACTATATCATCTTTATTACCTGTTAAGCATGAGGCATTTTAAAGAGACTTGCAGAAAGCAAAGCATATATGACTTTGTGATGATGTTGCCTCCATTTGTGAGATTGTAATCAGACTTGGGTTTGTGACACAGAAGTCAGTGCACAAATGTGGTCTGCTGATGCTGTGAGGAAGAAAATTACAGTACTGTCATTCTTGTGCTGACCCCAGTCTTATTTATTGTTCATAGATACTACCTGATCACAGCCTGTGAAACAGAATTAAGGATGATACGTGCTTGAAAGAATTTGCAGTTTTCTAATGAGTGATATTAAAGATACAAAACAAACTCTGCAAATACAAAAAAAGGTAATCTAGAGAGATTCAAACTTGGTTAAACCATGTGTTCTTCAAAGAACTTGAGCCCTAGGACCAGAGAAAAGTGGAAATGGCATCAAAGTTCCTGAGACCAAGTACAAACATGATGGAAGAAAAATCAGGAAAAAATCAGAATAGCAAAGACAAAAATTAGATCCAACTGTAAATGAATGCAGGGCAATATTCCATAATGCATTGTTGTAACAGGGGAGCAAAATGTTTGTATGATACTTGATGGAGAGGGAAAAAGGTTGGCAGATGGAGCTGAGAAGGCTTAAGCCCTTTTTTCCTAAATTCTGATTATGACACTGGATGAACTGGCTGGGCAGCTTACGTGAGTTGGGTACCTCCTTACCCAGGCCTTAGGAAATTCTTCCCAGGGTACTCAGGTGACTGACCAAAGATGTGTCTGAGGAAGTCTCAAAGAAGTGGAAAACACCTTCATATTGTTTTGTGAAGAATTAATCATACTTTAGACCTTCCTGCTTTCATTAGGAAAGAACTAAATTGTTGTTGTTGCCCAGTGTGGATGCTGCAAAAACTCATGGTGAGGGTGATTTATGTTTGGCAATAGGAAAAGGTTTTTAATAGTAAGAAAGGTTGAGTTCTGGAATAGATTGCCTAGGGAAATGTTGATATCTTCACCACAAGGAATTTTCAAGAATATGAGAGACAAATCATATCAGGAGGAATTCAGGCACAGTTAACCTGGTATTTAGAATACACCTTGCTACATCATTTATAATCCCATGGCAGCTTTACACTTGGTCAAATCATATTTGTGTACTGCTGGGGAAGTGTCAGGATCCAAATCTGCTCTACAGTTTCCAGAACATCTATTCCTATATACTTAGAGAGAGAGAGTATAGGGGTACATTTGCCAGGGTATTGCAGTTTCCACAGTTTTCCTAGTTTCATCATATTTATTTTTTTTTCTTTTTTTTTTTTTTTTCCTAAAGAAAAAGTGATCTTTTTTGAAAATAACTCTATCAAAATTACTTTTACTTTTATTTCCGGTAAGACTTGAAAACTTCTGACTTCTGCAGTAGCTTAATCCCGGTTGTGTACAGAAGCTGAACACATGAAAATCTCCAGCAGTGGCAAGAAATTCATACACATGCTGAAAAGAAGATTTGAGAATTTCACAGTTTTGCCACTGGTAGAGAAATTGATTTGGGAGAAATAGAATTTGTCTGAATTTTCATCACTTTAAACTGAAATCAGACTGGATGTGTCAGTAATAAGTTCTAGCCCAGGGGTCCTCAAACTTTTTAACCAGCGGGCTGGTGCGTGGATGCAGTGGCAGGCAGCCATCTGCGGCTGCTTGGTTTCCCCCCCAACCCCCGGCGGGGGGGTTCTGTAAATAACCAGGGGCAGGACTGAGGATCCTGGGGGGCCGTATCCGGCCCGTGGGCCATAGTTTGAGGACCCCTGTTCTACAGAATGTCAGACTCTTCATTCACAAGATACCTCGAATTGCCTGGGCAGAACCAGCTTCACTTGATTCCTGTCTAAGCACCATGTGGAATTATTGCAGTGAAATATGTGAGTCGTGACATTCTGAATGAAAATAAATGTTGATATTAACCAACAGTGGAGTAAAACCATAAAGGGAAAACCTGAAATGTCACTTAGATAACAAAAGTAATCACAAGGCAGATTGTAGCCACTAACTTTGGAAGATCTACCTCCAAATATGCCAATCCACTGCAGCCCCTTACAGCTGTGCTATAGTAGTGTCCAGCTGTGAGCCAAGCTGAGCACAAGGACTTTAAATGTACGATCCTTCCTGTGAACACCCACATCTGTCTCAGCTCTCTTGTCCTTCCAAGTGGGAGAGCTGGGTCTCAGACCTGTCTTTGGAGCTGAGCACCAGGAGTTCTTCTCTGCACAGAGTTTACAACCTGCCTATGTGCTTCCCTCCACAAGGAATCCTGTAGATGCACCTTCTGCTTAGCTTTCTGACCTCACTGCCGTGTTGCAGTACACTGTATGGATGTTATCTGTGTTTCCAAGCTTTAGCCCAGGCTCTGCCAGTAGCTGTATGTGCGTCTTGAGGGAACTGAACCTCTCTGCATCTCTTCCTTTACCTTGTTCATATAACAATACAGAAAGAGCTTACCCACTTCACAGGTTTGTTGTGAGACTGAAGTAATTGTTGCTTATATGTGACTTTGAAGAGGTAAATGGTAAGCATTATTATTTGAGCATCACTCTTGAGCTACAAAACAAACCCTTGTGCAGTCAGGGTGCTCAAAAGAAGAGAAGGCGGCTGTGATGAGAGAGAGGCCTGGAGCACAGATGTGAGGTCGCTCTTCAAACCTGTGTGATCTCCCCACCTGCACATCTCTCTCCACCTGCTCAGCAGCCCCTGCTGTCACCAAACAGAAAACATTTGGCTTTTCTGCCAGCGCAACAAAGTGAAACTGTGCACAAAATATCCTCAGCCCCTCCTCTACATCTGTCCTTACCATCTCTGGTATATAGACTGTTTGAACCCCTCTGAGAACATTTTTCTTACCTCTTGAATAGGTGTTGTAGGAAATGCTATGGAATACATCACCTCTTGGGAGTCTGTGAGTGTTCTTGGTATGTGCAAAGGGAACAGCAACATCAACATTTTGATTATCACTGTGAAAGCAAAATGAATCTCTATTCATTTTCAACAGGATTCAGACACAGCAGAAAGCAGATCTCTAACAAGCACTCTACATATTAAGTGATCGCTCATACCACAGGTGCTTTACTCAGTTATTGAGTTGTTAAGTTAATTTTAATCCCTCAGTAAGGACACTTTAAGAAGGTAGTGACCAAAGTAACAGAAATATAGCCATAAACATGCATGATTTTCCCATGGAGTATTCCTGCTCGGGGTGAGATTGTCAAAGACAACAAATACAACTGCGATGCACGGTGAGGAGGCCACAGACTCTGTGTGGCCAAGTACTTAAAAAACGGGGCTATTTTCTGCAGTTATGGGGCCGTGTTTTGTACTAACAATGTGGGAATATGTGGCTGAAGGCAGGGAAGTGGATCCATTGTAAAGCATTAATGCTGCCTGAGCTTCTGTACCATTAAACCATGACCTCAGCCCTCTGCCTCTTATGAGGTTATAACTTGATTAGTCCTCCATCGCCACAGAGCCTTTTAAGGTAGACAGGACTTCAATTGCTGATACAACACATTCACGTTTTCAGCTCGTATGAAAGAGGACTAGAACAAAACCAAACATTTTTTTCTTCCTTTGCAAGTCATTGTTTATAAGGATTCAGCTGATTGCAGTGAAATAAAGAAATGTATCTTCAACAATTCTTTTAGGAGATAACAGATTAAGATTCTTTCTAGTATTTATAAGTGCAAGATTAACTCAGTAATCTGGTTTCTTATCTGGCTCCTACCTCCCATGCCTACCTCTTCTTGTACATGGAAGAAGTCAATAGCACTTAACTTCTCTAATTGAAATCAGCCTGCTGGCTGAGTCCACCCGTGGATACAGGAGCTGGACAGTAATAATCTGTTCTGCAGAGAATTAATCTCCTGGGAGTGCGGCAGACCTAATTACCAACCTCAGTGAAAAGTCTGGGTTTGCTATCACTGCTTGTGGGCCCAGCTGGAGGAAAAGACCCAGCATACCATTTAACTAATCTCTTCCTGAAATGTTTTAAACATGCCTAATATTGCATCTTGTGCAATTGGTTTTAGCAGCTCCAGTAACAGGCTATAAGCTCTCTTTCAATCGCACTTAACGTTAAAAGAATCCGGGCCTCCCATCTGGCTCAGGGCAACAGGCTGAAAGTCTCTAGAACTTATGAGTCACCACAGGCTTATGAATGGCATTTAGACCATGCGTTTTACAATTACAAGTCAGCATTTCTGTGGGCGACAGCTATTTTGCTAGAAAGAAAAGGAGAGTCTCTGCCAATGGCAAACTGGGAGCATAAACTGTTTCCCTTGCATGAATGGTGTATCAGCATATCTTTTCAGCTTTGGTCAAGTGATGTATCCCGCAGGATAAAAGATGGGGAGGCTGCAGCCAGCACATGGTTAGCTGGGTTATTTTCCGTGAAGAACTCACTTCTTCACGAATTTGCTTCCATATTTGTCCAGAATAGGCTGTTGAGCACTATGAAGATTAATTGCTAACATTAAAAAAAGAGTATCAAATCTAGTTTCCTAAGTGTAAAATAAGAAGTCAAATGCAAAAGCCTGTTTATGGCAGGCATTCCAGCAAATAAAACTAACAGCTCTTATACGAGCTACCCCACGTCTTTTAGAAAGTATTGTCTTGATGTAAAAAGCCCTAATTTGAACTCTAGATGAAACTAGCATAAACCCAATGTCTTAAAAGTGCAGTAATGGTAAATATGACATCAAATGCCTTATACATTATAACATGTAATTCTTCATGCAAATAGGAAATCCATGCAAGTTTTATTTACCCTATGTGGACTGTGAGAACCATATTGTTGAACACCTCTTACAGTTTCCAGTTTTGGCCTGATCTCAGTTCAAGAAAGATCTGATTTTGCAACACAGTACAGTGTTTCAAATGCAGTAGATGCAGGTGGCAGTGGAGCAGCACATCTGACATTTCTCTTATTCCTTACCTGCACTGACTTTAGCTAGACTCTGGGAAGTCTCTTGTAGGAGAGGAACATGTTTCATGCCAAGCCTCTGCAATAAAGATACCATATAAGCCCAGTAGTTCTGTTGATAAGATGTTAATGAAATGCTGGAGTCTGGCTGATGTTGGGCAGTGTGTGCAGTGGCAGTTAGAAACAATGACAGATGTCAGCTAAGCAGTATGCATCACAGATTTGTTCTTGTAAGTATAGATGAACCTTTTTTTTTTACTGCTAAGCATGGCTGTATTGATGAACTGATGGCAACCAAAGCCAGCGTTTTGGAATTACATGATAATTCAGACCACATTTTCTGCTGCCCTTTCCCTGGTTGTGAAATTGCCCTCTGTTCTCCCTTTGAGGTCCAAGATCTCACAACCCCCTGTTAGAAACAGGAACTCTGTGTGTGAATGGAAATCAGAGACTTGTGTCCTGCTGTGACCGTGCAGAGGCTTCAGCGGAACGCAGGCAGCAACAAGATGCCTAATAGGAGGCAGCTTGCAAAGCAAGGAAAACGGAAGTAGAAGGAAGAGAGTCTGAAGACGTCTTTAAGTAATTGGCTTAACTAATTATGGTTCCATTAGCCAGGGGCACTATTAAGCCTAAAAGCTAGAAGCTCCTTAAGACCACTGTATACAGCTACTAATGCTATTGGAGTTCGTTCTCCACATTTTGTTACAATGACCAGCATGTGCAGCGATAGTAATATTAGTCCTCAGAATGGGAACTTGCAAAACATCCACAGAACAGGGCACTGATCCACAAATCATATCAACATTTTCATTATATTGTGTCCAGAATCAGCAAGTTCCATAGTGATACAACAGGCTTAGTTATTAGTAATAAGCTTTTCCCTCCCCAACAGACATGTCTGCAAAACCAGTCTTTTATTTTTCCCTTAGTGTGGAAATAATGCTTTTGCATCCATGTTTTATTTAGTTTGTTTTACTTGGCTGTATGCAGATCAGACCTCAGCTACCTCAAGTGCCAGCTCTCATTTTACAGTCTGCTCTCCCATGTGCATTTATATGACTGCAGGTATCAGATGAAAGCCATTGGTTTTAACATTTTACTTTATCAATAGAAAGATGACTTCCCTTGTCACATGAGAAGGTCATAATTCATTCTGGATTGCTCTATTACTGTGTCAACACTCAGGCATCTGAAATAAGCTTCAAACTCCTTATTTATGGACTTGGAGAGACTGACTTCCAATTTGAGGCTGGAGTGACGAGCCTCAAGATTATAAGGCTTTGTCCAAGGTGACCTAAGGCATGAATTCTTTTATCAGTCTGGGGGTCCCAATCCCTAAGACAAGACCTGTAGGTCTGAGTGAGATGTAATTCCCATTAAGTGGATCCTTGAAAATTGTGACATGGTAGAAGGCAGCATCCCAGAAGGTAGCAGCTGGTAGCTTACCCACAGCCGATAGAACTCAAGAGAAAAATGAGGACTCAGAGACATATGTCTACGGTGGGGCATTTTTTACACTAGAGACATGCTTTGCAACAGCAGTGGTTCAGATTTTACTCTGATTTATGGTCAAATCTTGATAAGTTCACTGAAAGTGCTTTGTTGTTTTGAGACCACACTGGTACCCCAGTTTTCTCCTCTTTATGCTAGTTCACAAACACACTAGGAATTTACAGAGTTGTGGAAACACAGGCAGACAATTGTGTAACATATCCCAGGATTATTACAGCCTCTTTCTCCTACACAGAGATGCTTCTCTGGACATATCCCTAACCTTTCCATGAAGCAATACAAATATTATTAGCAAAATTATCTTTTAAAGCAAAAATGGCTATTAACTTGCTTCATGTAAGAATATATTGTCCTAATAACCTGGTCTTAACCATGCTGTTAGACACAGCTGCAACACAAGTGATAGAAATGCACCAGTAAAATCATCATTTATTTTCTCTGGCTTCACGGGAAATTGCTTGTATGCTTTGGAAAGAATACCTTCAATATACCAAAAATTGAACATTACCCAGAGGAGACCATGGGAGAACACACTAAGGTTTTAGGGAGGCTTGCCTCTGTTGAAGCCCTTCTAGAACTTAAGTAAAATAGAAGCAAGTTGCAGTTTTGAGGAAAAAAAAAAATCCTAAAAAGAGAAAATAACATGACTATGACTGAAACCAGAAAAGAGCTGACAGAGTGGTTCTTTGGAGACTAAGCATATTTATGATGAAAGAAAAATTATCATCTATGATTTTTCAGCTAAGGAGCACCTCAGTTGTCAGGGTTGTTGATTAAAAAAAACCTGGTATCCAATAACTACTGGAAGAGACAATTAGAGATCTTCTGGAGGAAAAAAACCCACCAGAGAATCCTTTACAGCCTTTTACAAACATATGCAAATTAAAGTCTGATTTTATCAGAGTGAGGTAAATATTAGCTGAGATAGAATCAAAAGTCTCCATCAATGTCACTGCTCAAGTATTAAGGACTAATGCTACAGAAATTAATAAAATAATTATGAAGATGCAGAAGTACTATAAGATTGAGGAGGACATGTGAATGTGGCATATTTCTATCAATCAGAGACATTTCAATAATGGATTTTTAAGTAAAAAATCCTAAACCTAATAAACATACAGAGAAACCCAAGAAGGTATAGATATAGATGTTCATGAAGAAACAACAATAATTGCTTTATGTTAACTCAGAAAGGATTATTTGATCCAAGTGCTTTGGCCAGTGCTTGCTTTCCCTAGCAAAATCTGCCCCTCTTGGAACAAAACAAAAAAAATGTAATTATAAATTCAAACCCAATAAAAAAAAAAGTTCTGAAATGAAAATTTAAGAGATTATCAAAGTAGCTGAATAGAAATGAGCCATTATCTTGAAGGGCCTTCCTCTTCCTGTTTCCACTGTTCATTTCTTCCCTTTTTTTGTGGCAGAAACCACTCACCATTTCCTAATTGCTTCAGTGACCTCTAAAAACTGCATTTTTGTCAATTTACTCTTCAATGAAAACATACCACTGAACTCTAATTATAACAGCATCTATTAATGTCAACTACTAATACCACACATTTCATTGTTTCATTAAATCATCCTATACTGTATGGCCGTTGGAGCAGAGACCATTTCTCAGCACAGGGAGCTGAGTTCCCAAGAACATGATGGGATCCCATTCTGGAGACCTTGTATAAGGCTGCACAAACAGGAGAAAGATCATCACATCTCACTTCCCTGTGGGATTCCTCCCTCAGCCTTGAAAGGGGCTCGGGTTGTGATTAAACCTTCATGCTATTTACCTCTTTCTGGTGTAGGCAGGAGAAGAATTTGGATAAAAGATTTACATTGACTCCTAGCCTTTTATTAAAACACACCAATCCTTGCTTAGTTACCTTTGATTTTCTTCACTCACTTTCTCTGAGCTGCTGCTGTGCATGTACCCATCACTGCAAAGGGGACAGTGGCTTGTTGCTCCTTAAGCACCACTACGCTGTGCTCAAGCACAATGGGAGAGTATTTTTAGTTAGCATGTAGACAAAAGGTGTAGTAGGAGCTGAGAAAGCAGACAGAGTCCTCTCCTTCCCTACTCCTTATCTCTGAGGGAGGGTGGGGCTGTGTTTTATATATTTTAAACAATCTAGCTACAGCTGTGAAACTGGTGATAGAAATGCTTATCAAAGGGCCTTGAAAATGCCTGCAATTTGTGCAAGTCTCCCCAAGGAGAGGAGGGGGAGGAAGGAATTCCATGGTAATCCATGTTATAGAAAATGCTCAAATGTATGTAATGCTGATTATTACCACCTGCTCAGCCTTTTCTGTGTTACAACCCTCTTGGGAGAGGCATACTTAAGGGTCTTGTCAAAAAATGTCAACTTTATTTTTTTCACCAGATGCAATAACTTTCCTTGAAGACCGCCTGCTTTGGATCCCACGTGAAAATACCATTAAGCCTTCAGAGAAGGGGTTTGGGGATGGCAATCGATTTGGGACTAGTTTACGGCTGTTGCAGAGCTTTGAAGGGCCCATTGCTCCCCCCTACCCCTTACTGAAAAGGCAAGGCTGGAGGAAATACTGTGCCATTCCTTTTGTATCAAATAAAACACAGATAGGAAGCACTTGATTTGACTGTCTGTGATTTCTTTTAATTAGAATCCTGAAGCCATCCTTTTCCCAGGGGCTAATGCTGCTAGATAATCTTGAACAATGTGTGTGTGTGCGTTACAAAACCGGCAATTCAACCACTTTTTGGCTACGGTTACGTGTCAGAAATGAGTTGACGGCAGGCATTAGGAGGTGCCTCCTCTGAGCCGGGAACAAGGATGTTATATGCTTGTACATAAAGAAGTCAGGCAAGGTTTTTCTGGCTTCAGTAGCTTGGAAACAAAGAGAGTGTGTTACCAGGATTTCTGGCAGCTATAAAAAAGTCCTTTCACTTTTGTGCTTTAAAATGTTGCTGTCAGTGATATACACAGTGAAAACTGTATTGCTGAAGTCCATTGTTTTCCTTGTTTTTTTGCTTGGTAGTTCCTTTTGCCTTCTGTAGCAGTTCAAGGCAAGGAAAGCTGGAGTACATTATGTCTCTTTAAAGGGTTTCAAGTGGTAGCCAAATGCCAAAGAATAGATCAGACAAGAGCATCTTTGGCGTTTGCTTCTCTGTCCCTAACACACTGCATGCTATTGTTGATCCATGCTTCAGATCATCCCCTTGCAAGGTTTTAGTTCTTTGGCTGGTTAATGTTTAATGTTACATACATTTGAAATAAGGGTCAGGGTGCGGTCACTGCTGATAACTAACTGGGTTTTCTTCTGACTTGTGGTGGGTTTGGCGTAGCAAGCTTTGAAAAACCCTTTCCTTTGAGCCTGGAGGAGGCAACTGCAAGCAGAAGGCTTAGATCAATGTACCTGGGGGTCCCAAGCTCAGATCTTCACATTGATGCTGACTCTCCATGTGGCCTGAGGCAAATATCCCACTCTCAGGCTCATGCATGTGAAAATCCAGCAGTTTTTGCTCCTTTCCATTTGTATTTTGTCTTGTCAGTTATATGATGAGCTTCTCAGGTCTCAGATGGAGGTCCTGAAGTGAGTTTTAGCATCTTATACACCGCTGTATTCAAATAGCAAATGAAAAGACAGGAACTCATAAGCTTTAAGGGAGTTAAAAAAATTCTTCCATCTGTAAGCAGCCACGGGACTTTTTGGCTTTTTCTACAGTCTTGAGGGCCCATGTTATTTCTGGAAACCATAAAAAACATACAAGCTGAGAAAGTTATGATGTATCTTTTTGACCAATAGAGAGGAGGAAAAGTAATTTCTGCATGAATGAGATATGTGAAAGGTCTTGATTGAGCCATAACGGTGAACTACCTGATACTGAGTTAGTATGATCATCTTTATGGTAGAAGATGCAAATAGAGTCTGTGATGGGCTACTGGCCACTGATCAGTAACAACAAAAGGGTATTCTGTATTATTTTCTGCTAAGTACCAAGTGCTGGTGAAATCAGGTGAATTAGGGTGGGTAATATTTGAAAGGTTTAAAGCTTTCAGTCAACTGTATTGTAGTCAGAGCTTGGCAGAGTCTTCCACGTGTCTACAGGAGAATTTCATGTGGGTTTTCCAGAGCTACCCGCAAGTGCTTGGGAGAAACTTCAATGGATAAATCCGTTAGTTACTGCATCATCACCCTGTACTGTTAGTTCAAGGAAAATTGCCATTTGACGTTGCACAATTCTTTTTTTTTAATCAGGCATCCTATAACCCTGACTACTCCATACACATTTTGTTAATAGTTTTTTTCCATTTCAGCCAATTGTCTGCAGTGTTGCCAGTTCTTTTTAGAAAGAAGAGAAGGTAAGAAGAAAAATCACCCTGCCTTCATATAACCTATGACTTTTATGCCACTAGGTAACTAACAGAAAGCTGATTTTCCTGGATATAAAATACAGTCAGTCTGCTGCAAGTAGATGCTAGGTTGACTGCCAGATTTGGCTGTGCTCTCTGAGAAAGGAAGGATGCTGTGTGTTGTTAAGCTGTTTGAAAGAGGTGGGGGAAATTTAATTCAATCCATCCCATAGGGCATTTCTGTGATCATAAATTGCTGTGGGAATTACTGTAATTCCCTGTGAGTTCAGTGCTAAACTGAATGTATTTGCTCACTTCAACAATACAAGGAAAGAGCTTTTCAACTGAGAATCCATCAGAAAACGATTCTGTAGTTTTAAGACAAATAAGAGAAAAACAGACACTGCTTAGAAGAAATCAGAGACATGTTCAGGATATTGATGCGTAGCATAGTCCCAGATGATCAAGTCCAAGGCCACTTCACTCAGTGCTGGAACTGGAGACCATTACACATAGGAAAGTTAACTTGGCAAAAAAATGATCCTGTGGATATGGCATGATAGGAAATAAACATTTGTAGTGTATGGACTCTTTGTTGGTGATCCAGGATACTTTCAGTGTTAGTCCGTAGATACCGAAATTAAGACTTTCAATATCTATATAATTTAATTTTATTCACTGTAGAGGGACTGAGGAATGATCTTGTGGTTAAAGCACAGACCTGGGACAGAGGAGGTCTGGGCTGAAGCCAGACCACAACTGAAAACTTCAGAAAATAATTCCAAGTACTTACATCAGGCACCCAGAAACAGAAGTATCCCAAATTAACTGTCTTTAACTGCTGACTTAACTTCTCTTTACCTCCATTTTTCCCTGTCCACTGTAAATGAGTTTAGTAATAAGGAGGATGATTTTTTTTTCCTTTTTATAAAGTTGCTTATCTATGGAAAAGAGATGATAATACTCTCAGCATACTACCTGATAACAATACTAAATCATTAGCTACTTATTGTTATCCAGTACATCTGTATGGTGTGCTGAGATGCAGAAGGAACACCCTAACCAAATGCATATTTTCACAATATAGAAGTTTACAAAAGTATTTTTAAGTATTTGGAATAAGTATTTTCTTTTCTTCAACGTTCAGTTTTTTGAACATTTCTGCTGACAGAAAACCCTTCTATATTTGATGTTAGTTTTAACCTTATTAAGGTAACTTGGCCTTGCTGTTGTAATGCCTTGGCTTCTGCCACATTACAAATGTTGAATGTTAAACAGAATTGATGGGGAATATTCTTATTAATTGTCACTTGTGAAAAGATAATTATATTCTCTGTCTTGGGTAATACACTGTGGCATTTGGGACTAGCTAGGCGTGACCTACCTGACCTTTCCTGTTCTCAGTTTTGGAGTGAGTGGTGTGGAAAAACAAAGGCTAGTTGAGACTAGAAAAAGTAGGTCGTCAACCTACCATAATTAATTTGGAGGAAATATGTTTAAAGTTAATGCAATCAATAAAAAATGATGGTATATGTTACTAGGAGTGACTGGGAGATCTTAGCATTGAAAGCAGTTCTATTTTATTATGTGGTGCAGTTTGAGTGTCTTTTTGAAGTCCAAATACAACAAATTTATATGCCGATGTTGCACAAAATCTTTGTCAGCAAAATACTACTAAGGGAAAAATTTGCTGCCAACCTGCACTGCACCCTTGTAAACAAGGACTTAGAGCAGGTGAAAGAATATATTTTTTACAGAACAGTTACCTGGTGAAAAATGACACTTCATTAAAGCTAAAATATCCCATCAATTCTGTGGACTGTTTTCTCCAGGTCTAGGATGACTCTGCAAACGTAGGTGGACTGATTCAGTTTCAGGCCCTCGTAGGTAACACCAGTCACTCTAGTTCAAGTCCCTGCTTGTTTTCTGGAACATCTGTGAGCCTGGTCTCACACATCACATGCACATACCTATTACCAAGTCTTCCTGGGGCTTCTCTTTAATTTGTTTTCTCCAAGAAATTCTGAAAAGCTTTGCTTTCCTTTTCTATAGCCATGAAAACATGTTTGAAGCTTTGATATGTTTTATGAAACAGAAGTGCTGTTTTCTGCTCCTCCATACTTTGAACGTTCTTCTTCTGCTTCCAAGGCACCCTGTCACTTTTGCAGCCTTGATTGTGACACTTGAAGTCTAAAGGGCTAGAGGACCTTACTGCTCCATCTATAAACTACAGAAAATTCAGTGCTCTATTTGTAAAGTGGTGAGAGTGCCCCTTCCCCTCTTTATTTGACTTGTTGTTTTCTTTGTTTGTTTTTACATTTTTGACACTTATTAGCATTGGGCAACCCACTTAAGTGAGAGTCTGATCTCCTTTAACACTCAGCATGCTATTATTATAATGCAAATAATTAACAAGATGCAGAAAACATAATTACAAAACGGCAGGGGAGCACAAACAAGAGCAAAAATAAAAATTAAATTACTAGATATTTATTACCATATCTTTGCACCATTTTTTCATGTACTGTAGGAGGAAGAAAGATAAAGAGAATATTTCATTCATCCACTGGATTTTTGTTATAGACTTCGACACTTTTCTTAGTGCCATGCAAGTTTATGGTCTATTTACTTCTGACTAATTTCTGCACTGTTATACTTGTTCTAATATTTTGTCATCAGGCTTCAGGCAAAACACTTCTCACACTTCAGCATATTAGCCCTGCTTGATTCTTTCTTTCCTTAAAGCTCTGCAGATTTGCCACCACTGCTTTTCTTTACCTCTCTCTGAAGTTCTCACTGACAATTAGCATATGTCTATTCTATATTTTTGCTAAGTTACAATAAAAATTTACAAAGCTCTGCAATAAAGGGAACTTAAAACTGTGTTGTAGGCTGAAAGAGCTAGGATTTTCTGACAGAATTTTTTTACAGGATCCTGACATCTTCTCCTATACAATTAAGCAGTTCTAGATTTCATCCCTTCACAAACCATCAAATTCCTGAAAACCAAGCTAGCCAAAGACATGAGTCAGCAATTTCTTCATTCACTTTTCTCTTATTGCTTTTTCTAGAGCAATGACTATTTCCAGCTGTGCATTGCTTGCCTTTGAGTTAAATGTGGGTGGCAGCATGTACCATTGCTGACTGGTTTATGAGCCCAAGCCAGTGCTGAAAGAAACCACTTCAAACAATGCTACCACAACAACTAAGTGATATCAGATGGACATTGACTCAAATTTGGTCTATTTCGAAACAGTTCCCAAAAATGCAACCTCTTTCCAGATCTAAGTGTGGTGTTCTTTTGTACAGCTAAATTAGGTAATTATGGGGAACGTGTATCTTCATAGCTATATTCAAAGGCTTTTCTTGCCTATATTTTAACAGAACAAGAATATGTGAGGAGCACAAGGCCCTGATCCCCTGGATGCTGAATATGTCTTATTCACTATGGTATGCACATGAGAAGAGGGAATGATGCTTGCCAGGATATGGCTCTGAAGGTGCATGAACTAGGCACAAGATCATTGCGTTGATCACTGTAGACTATCAGTGAATATGAAACAGTAACAACGAGTCAGGTCCTGCCGTTTAAGCCAGACAAAATGTTCCCACTAATGGTAAAGGCTGAGTAAATCTTGAACTGTTACCCAACCAGTTTGCCTCCTCTTCCTTTTGGCTTAAGAAAACTCATATCCTAGGATGCACATCTGAAGTGACGTACAACTTTAGTAAGCGAAAATAGACATGCTTTGAAGCCTCCTTGGCATCTTCCAAGTCCTCAGGCTGTTCCAAAGGGTGTTCTGGGAAAGGATTAGGTACGAGAGTTGGGCCACCTGCCTTGGCATCAGAACAGCAACCTACTTGTCCCTGCCCAGATATATGAGGAAAGCAGGAAGCAGTTTGGCAGTCTGAAATCCAGTTTTGTAAAGGCATCTTGCTGCCTGCCTGAGCTCATCATCGCCGTTCAATGTTTTTCACACAGCCCTTCTTCACACGTTTCCTATCGACTGTCAGGTGCTGGGCACTTACCTCTGTTCAGATGGTGCAAGCTGAATTTTGATGCCTCTTCCAGTCGTTTGAATTATACTTCCCCAGCAGCTCCAGATATCATGAAATCTAACACACCCCCCCTTTCATATCCCATCTTCCAGCTTTGGCCACTCTCCATATATTTGTGTATTAGGAAAAAATGCAGGGACGTTGGGAGCAGAACAAAGTGACACTGAATGGCCTTCACATACAGTATTAATAGTAGAATACATCAGAAATAAAATCACTGATAACTGAGTCAACAGGAATGAGATACAGAAGGAGAGAAAAAGTATTAGGAGGAAGAGTGAAGAGGAGAACATGGATGGGAAAGACTTGGGAGAAACAGCAAAGAAAGGAAAGGACACAGAAAGATGAGCAAACAGAAAAAAGCAAGAAACAAGGTGAATCATAAAACTATGCATAAAAGAAGGCATAGTCAGACTAAGGACTAAATGGCAGAACTGATCCTGAGTTCTTAGGAAAGTCTGGCCCCTGCTCTAGATGCTTGTTTGACCCCACTTGTCTGAAGTGAAATGCCTTCCTAATACTATAAAATACGTCATAGAGGAAGATGCAAAACCATTTAGTTGATATTTGTGACTGTTCACTTTGTCCAGGTTAACACCCTTCTCCTTCTTTCCCCGTGATCTTCAAAACGGCACAATCACATTTTAGCAGCATCTGCACAAAATCCCAATGTTTTCTGAAACAAACTGATCCGAAAGTCTCATATGCCAATTATTGCTCTTTCAGCAGGCATCAAATGCATTTCAAAGCATCATTTTTTAGTAGGTGAGCCTTGAATTGTGCTCAGAATATGATAAGGGCTTATATCTCTCTTTTCAAAATAGCATGAGAATATAAGCAAAGAGGCAGCCGACCCACTGCTATGCTATGTGATCCTCTGTGCCCACTAAAGGTGCTGTTGTAATTTATAGCCCTCCTTGTTTGTATCTCCTCACAGTAATCTTAGCACTGCCATCTTGGAAAGTGATATATGTGAATCAATTACTAACTGAGATTACTAGGATAGTGGCACCTCTGAAAATGCTTTGTCTGAAGCAGGGAGGTGAGTGTCTTGAGACCTGACCAGAAAGCAAATTAAAAAAAAAAAAAAAAAAAAAAAAAGAAAGAGAGAGAGGAGAGGAAACAATAAAAAACTGAAGTTGTAAATGGAAAGAAATAGTGTGGTTTAATAGCCTAGATTAGGACAGGTCTTTAGCCTTTCTCTGTGAATTGGCAAGGTTAACCAATGATTATTTAAATTAGTTCCTCCTATAAAACCTATGCTGACTATTGTTTGGACCTGGGTGGCGATCAATTTTGTTGCATGCCACCTTGCTGGGCCTTAATTCAAGAGTCCATTCTCTTCCAGCAGCACGCTTCAGCCATGGCCTAACCTCAGGTATTCTGAAGTTCTGGTGACTGGTCTCAAAGATTTCACAACTTTTACCCTTTGCAAAAGCAAAAGAGGGATCCCAGCCCAGCTTGCACATCCTTTTGGTCTCCATTTTGAAATGGAGGAATAGGGAACATCTGGGTAAACATCTTGGCCTCTTTTTGTTATGATGGCTCAGGCCAAAGTTTGTGTTTCAACAATGCCTTGTAGCATACAGTCACAAGGCACAGAGTAACTTTAGGTCCTTAGAACTGAAAGATTTTGGAAAATTCCGTACAAATGAGGCCCAGACGTATAAGAAGCAATTATGGTGTTTCTTTCCATTTAGCTTTGAATTAACATTTGTTTGAAATAAAAAGAAGCTTTATTTTTCCCCTAACCCTGATTTTTTTTCTGAGTTTTGAAGACATTTTCTTTTTTTCATTTAGGAGATCAGGTTCTGGCTGTTTATGATTTTTGTGAAAGGGTACTATTTCTTCTTTTGATTTATTACCTTAACCCTATAGTAAACTTTTCCAAATTCAATCTAGATAAATATATATGTAAAATCTTAAAAAAAAACAACCAAACACCAAACCCAAAAGAGAATATTAACAGGAATACCTTCACTCTAAATCAGTAAGAAAAAGATTGCTGCCATATAGGTGTAAGGTTTTGTTATTATTTTTCTGTGTATGTGAATTAATTGGTCTCTGTATTCATAAGTCAGTGAAATGGAATTTACCATGATTTTTATTCTTATTTTCTTTAAACAGCTAACTGGACTGACTACAAAACTCTCTTTAGAACTGTTGTGGAATAGGTAGTAGCAAATAACGTCTTGTTGAAAGCAAGTTTCCGTTCTCAGCTTGTAAGGGTGGAGATATTTTTGCTTAGTTCCCAGGGGTGAAATTCTGCCCCATTGAAGTTTTGCCATTAATTACAGTTGGGCCAGAATTTTGCCCCAGGTCTGCAAAATCAGCTGCCAGATGTACAGTAAAATACCTGAGTTTTGGCCAGCTTTCCTCCTTTCTTTGCCAGCAGTATGCATAGAACAAATAGATACAGTAAAGAAATCTTACAGAAAATCTCACAGACTTGAACACAATTTAAGCACAAAGGATTCTGTATATACAGGAAAGGAAAGGTTTGTAAAGTTGCTTGAAGGACAGAGCACCAAGCAGACATTCACACCATCTAGGTCTTCTAGCTTTGCCACTAGTATATTTGGGGACTTTGTTCAAATCATTGCAGTTTACTGAGATATTCTTGCATTAAAAAAGGAGTAATAGTTAATTTCCTCTAGGAAATACTTAAAGAACTACTGATCAATACTAATACATAATTTGTTGGTGTTTTTTACTTCCCCCTAGTGAAAACTGGACATTCATATTTCATTTTTGGTATTTTGCAACATGTGATTTAAAGAGTTGTCTTTACCATGCATATAGTTCAAAAGTTATTTCTTGGGTATCTTCAGGATGCATAGCAGAGACATAGTTCGATACAGTGTCCATCCAAAGTACCCTTGGGAGATTCATTGCACAAATGTTCAGTTCTTCTATAAGAAAATAAAGATACTCTTTGTGGAAAGAAAGTTCTAGGGCACATGCCCACATCCCAGTGTGCTGTGAAGAACCCATAAAGTGAAGAGGGCTCATACCCCACAGCTTTTATCTGATTTTGTGTTCACTAGAATTTTTTCAATGGCTTTAAATGCAGACTAAAGCTTATGAGAAATATATATATAAAAAAACACTTAAAAGCAATTGTTCTGCTTTTTTTTTTTTTTTTATGTTCAGCAAAGGTAACTGTTTACAGTAGTAGTATCTGGAATGTAAATGGAAGATTACCTGTAATTCTGCATTGTGTAATTACTTTTCTTTGGGATTTTACTTTGTTCATGCGATGGAATTTTGTTTTTTATAAGGGTGTGCCTTATAAACAGCAATGTATTTTATGTGAAGGAAATAAATACATGATTCTTTTCACTAAGAGAAGTAAATTAACAGTTTAGTCAAGAGATGCCATTATACTATTTACCTAGATACTGTCTTTTATTACAGCCCTTTAAATATCACCTACTTACTCTTATATGAAAACTGTAATTTCTGCTTCTATTTCATCTTAAAGATGTATTCCAGAAAGACAATCTATCCATGCTGTCAGTGGTTTGTTATACTGATTAACTGTTAAGTATTTGTCCATTATTTCTTGTATTATGTGATGCCTTTCTCTCCTAGATCAAAGCAACTTTTTAGTATCCACTCCTTTCTCCCTGGGAAAAGGGTTCATACTTGTAATCTTTCCCATCCTTTTTGTGATCAGATAAACAGACTGAGACCTTTTAAGTGTCTCCATGGACAAAATTTTCATCATCTTCAAAACATTTTAAACTTTCTTCTGAACACTCTCCAGCTTTTCTACAACAATTAAAAGAGGTAGAGTGCCAGAAAAGTGTGCATCATTCTTCTGTAGAGGGTAGCAGAAGACTATGCAGCACACAGGGCATGGTCACCTCTCTCTGCTGGCTCAGTACTCTTAACTTGTACACTAAAGATGACATTAATCTGTTCTGTCACAGAATGCATGTCGTGCCTGCACCCAGGGTCCCCTAGATCTTCTTCAGACTCCTGATACTTAGGAGCTTATTTAGAATGTTGAACAAGGCTAGCTCAAGTATCACACCAAAAGGGACGGTTTCACGACTACATATTTAACTTTATTCACCACAATTTAAATGGAATAATGACAGTGGTTACAAGGGGTGAGTATAATAGGTAGAGTTTATATTTTCTACTCCAGGAAAAACTGGGGTGGGGGGGTGGGGAAGGTATTTGTTGTCACAGCCCCATTAATATACTAGATTTTCTACAGGTTACATTTTCCAGAATACCTAGGTCTCTCAGAAAGTTGTCAGCCTATTCTGGGACTGTTCCAGAAGTTCAGAGGAATTATTTGTAGCATTTTCTCTGCCAAATTCTCCTGGAATGCCACCATTTTCCTGGTAGTTATTTGTGCTGCTTTAACCAGAAATATATGGGATATTCTTAGAACATGAGGGGGGGAGATACAAATTGGTATTTGGGACCACCCTTCAGTGGTCACTCGCCACCTTTGCCTTCCTGCAACATTTCCCCAGAAAAGTACTCACCCAGGGGCCACCACAAAAGCTTTGCACCTGTACTCCATGAAAGGCATTTCCTTCAAAGAAAACATCAAACTCTGAGAAATAACCATGAGAAACATTTCTCTGAGCATCGTTCTAACTATTATCTTGACACAACTGCTGTGTTCTGGGTACTTAACCCAGGAGATTAAATCTTTATGCACCAGTGCAAAAAGATCATATCCATGTAATTTTTCATATATATAATTTCTCAGCTGCCATAGTTTAAACCTGTCATATTTATGGCACAACCATAATTTAGGTGAACACTTTAAAATGCCATTCTCAAAGGACAATTGTCTCGAACTACTACAACAAATGCCTTCCCTTGCCAGTATATTGGGTGGTGGAACTGATCATTGCAGTCACTTATATTTCTGAGCCAGTGACTTCTTAATATTCTCTAAGAGAAAAATCATTAGGGAGTCTGTACCAATAAATTACAGTACAGTGTAATTGAAGTAGGAACAAAAAGTAAGACTCCGTACTTAACTGCATTTGCTGCAGAAGTGAGTTAGACAGGAGTAATTCACCTTGGATGCCTAGAAAAAAATGGAATGGAGGAGTATATATAAAAACTGATTTAGCAGCTCCCTGTCTGCTTTCGGTGATTCTGTACCTACTCTTCAAACTGTCTCCGCTTGTCCAGTGCTAAGCTAATCATTTCCATGTCTCCTATCAATCACTGCAGTATTTCCTGTACTGCCTACTGTTAAGATCCTTTCTGCACCCTGAGAATCTTTATACAGGACACATTTTTGGGGTCTTCAAATTGCAATCAAGCCGATGTCATACTAACTGAAAGTGGCTGAGATGACTAATGCAGTTAAAAGCAGCTGACAAGTAGCCTGTGCTTAAATGTCACTGAATTCTGTGTGATTTAAGCATTTACTTAGGTGCAGTGCCAAACTGGGGCATTTGTGTTCCTGTCAGCACTGAATTCTGTATTGAGCTGATTCGGCTCATCAGTCCCTAGGGACCATGGTGGTCAGGAAACCACATAACTGTGCACCTTTAGGCACACTGAGAAACACAACCTCAAAAGTCAACTGCCGTTAGACACTGAAGCGATGTGGCTAGCTACCAGGCAGCAAAATGCACTTCTGGAAGAATGCTGTTGTTTTATAGAATGTTTCTGGTTACCCTCTTGTAAGATCTTAAAAAAAACCTTGGAATTTCCAAGAACACAAGAGAATAAGGAAAGCATAGACTGTTTTGGAGCGGCAGAGAGGGTACACCACATCACACAAACCTCTACCACCATTGGCATTCTTGCTGTTGGCCTTGGATGGCAGCCCAAGGGCTGAACAGGCAAATGAATCTGAACTCCTCCCTCTGACCCCCGCACCAGGCTTGGAGCCTGTGTGGAGAGCACAGTCAGGAAGCTCTCCTTGACACTGTTGCTCAGGCTGCTCTTGGATAGCTGAGTCTCCAGGATTGTTAAAGTGGTGTCTGGATCTTCACACTTACCTGATTGAAGAGGGTCATCTTTCTGCACGGGATACTCTGTAGGGCAACTCCTTGAACCTCAGTTAGGTTGCTGTTCCTCTTCTGATGGATCTTTCCTCTCTATGCAGCCAGCTTGAGAGGCCTAGGCTTTATGGAGTGTCAGCTTAGACACCTAAATCACCAAAAGTCAAACCTTAAAATGGAGGTGGATCTTCAAGGATTTGGATGGAAAGACAACTTGATTCCCATGCAGGCCTGTAAAATCATTAAACTTGTCATTATTGGCAGCTGACAGTTTTGTTTCAGGATGTGCTGCCATATTTCCTGTTTAAAAAATCATGGAGTCTGTGCAGAAACAGTATATATGGGCTTTACAAGGCAAAATCCAGTTTAGTATTTTCTGAGAGCGAAAATAGAGAGGAAAGTAAACTCCAGCACCAAATATAAAAGCAGTGAATCACTGTGTTAACTGCATGGCATGAGGAGTAGATTGCCAATGGAGTGTCTGCCTGATACAAGGCTAAGATCAGTACCAAAAAATAAAGTGTAGTTCGCAACAAAGGTTCTGAAGTTGTCAGTATCCGTATGCTGTCTCCACATATGCAATGAGAGCTGATCAAAACAGCTGTATGGGGCTTGCCACTGGCCTGAAAAGCACTCTTGGACACAAGACAACCTTCAAGCAAAAGAGAAAGAGCTTCTGCAAGTGGAAGGGCTAACAAAGGCCTGTCCTTCAGAATTACTCTCTCAGTATTCTCCTCTGTGAGTTTTGTGTGTATTATTATTCCCATGTGGCTTGTGCTGCACACATATTATGAGATTTCAGGGGTGGATCTGAAGCTGGGACTGAGCTGAAGTTGTACTGGTGTAATAGGTTCTGGACCTAAGTTTTCTTTGCTGAAGAAGCAGGTGAGACAGCAGGGCCTGCATCATTAGATCATGATGCAGCCGTATTCCCTTCAGAGCCTTTGTCTTGAGGTGAAGCAAAAGCATCACATTTTCTCAAATATATGAATCCCTATTGGTGCTGATCAGCCTTTCTAGGTGTGCATCATGTGCTTTGTTACCATGCAAGGCTCACGTTCACAGCTTGCTAGGTCAGCAGGAATGCATTCCTTTGAAGTGGACAATTGGCTTACAGGTTTTTAGAAAGCGATATTTGGAAACCTCTTGGGATGCTTTTAAAAGAGATACCTGTAGGTGAAATTTGCCAGCACAATGTCTGAGAATATTGCTGAGCTCAAAAACAAATACTCATATATATAAAAAAAAAAAACAAAACACACCTCTGAAAAAGTACTGATGAGTCAGCAAAAAAAGAATATCTTTGTAGTATGTAACTGACCCACACCACACTAAAACTTTGAGTTTTAGTGGCAGTCTTAGAAGTGTGCAGTCTGGTTCGTTTGGCTTCTGATTATATTAAGTACTAGTTTTCAAGACCTTTCTGTATTCCCTGCAGGACTGTTCAGAAAGTTTCTCCTGAGGTTCAGGGACTAGACTTTTGTATTACTCTTCTCTCAAAATCAATGAATGGTGGTTGTAACAAGTCAATTAGGATGATAATTTTTTCAGGTAGCCATCAAAGTTAGGCGTTCACCCTAAGCTAGTCACCCAGGCTCTATCCATACTCTGTGGAGTGAGAAATGTAACTCCATAGAGTGATTCATTTCATCTATCTCAGACATTAAGATGGGATGAATCACAGTTTTGGAGACATCCACTGGTTTCCCTTGGAGTGTTGCTCAATTTGGTACTTAGAAAATGCACAGCCACTGGAGCATGGAGGTCTATGGCAGTTATTCCTAAACTCACTGGAGCTTTGTGCCTCTGTGACTGGATCATTTCCATTACCTATGTAGTTTCTTCAGGTGACCTCAGGTATGACAGATTTTTTTTCCTTCTTCGTCTGCAAATACCTCCCAGAATACCTTGAACACATAAATATTGCAAAAGTTGTAATGTGCTCAGACACCTACTGGTGTAACCTCAGCTGTGGTTATACAGCCATCACCATGTATCTGTGGCAAAATAAAAAACAAAACAAAACAAAAGAACTTACTAGGAGAAAAGACAGATTGATGCAGCTAATTAAAACTAGTTCATTCAAGCTAAAGTGCTGCGGAAAGATAGAAGTCATCTAAGGTGAAGAGTCGAAGTTTCTGTCCACTGATGTTGAAACATCAGTTACTAATTTGAAATAAATCTCTAAATCTTCTATTTTACAGATATTCTGCTGATCTTTGGTTAGAGAGACACCATGTCTTACTTTATGCTCTTTCATCAATACTTTAGGTGGAAATCAAGATAATTATACAATTTTTTCAGACAAAGAAAGATGCAAATACAGGTGTTTGTCAAAGAATAGATGAACGAGTGGCTGTGAAAAAGCAAAAGGAAAAAAACCTGGCGTGTGTGGTTGTGAGACCATTACAAAAGGAAAAATCTTGATCCTCTAAATTTGAGTCAACAGGCTCCAAACTGAGATTTCTTCTGATTTTAGTGGACTTCATTTAACACCGATGAGAGTCTTAATTACAGGCATTCATTTCTTACAAGCATTGACAAATTTAACCCAAGATTTGGGTATTTTCTTTGTTCTGAATTAGTTACAAATTCTACTCTTTCCTTACAGCTATACGATGACGTGGATTTTGCTTAGGCAGCACAGGTGTAGCTGGAAGATGAATTTGGCCCAGAATGTTTTCCCACATTAACAATTCATTTGACATTTTAAATAAACCATACAAAGGCAACAGATTAATCAAGCCAGATATTGTAGATATGCCTGGGGCACAAGGAAAACAACCCCACTGAGCTCAGAGCTGCGTTGCCTGAACTATAAAGCAGGATTTCATTAAGTGTGTATGATTCAGACAAATTAGGAACTGAGTACAAGGGGAAAAAAGTCCAAAAATATAATAATTCCTGCACACTAAATTAAGATTAAAACAATAGAGCTGTTTGACACATTGCTGACCATGTGAATTTCTATGTCTAGATGCTCAGACTATTTTGTATCCACCAGAATCTACCAATGCTTTTTGTTGTTGGGTATTTTCTCCTCTCTTCCAATGCATTGTCAAGGACTCTTCCTTAGCCCATGGAGTTTAAGCACAAATTCAGATTCCTTGTAAAGCAAACGTACTATGCAGTCACCATATCAGCAGGATTTCCCACATGCCTGCATTTTAAAGTGTACCCAGGTTTTTCAGACGTGACCAACAATTTTATACAACACTGAAAACAAAACCAGTAGTAATGTGTGTTTTCCATTCCTAATTTGTGAACTTTGTAGTAACATAACTACGTAGTAATATTTTTTAATTTATTTTTCAAAATACCATTATATTTTACCACTACAGCAGTTAAGATTAAAGATGTACTGAGTATTGGACTAATTTAGTTCAGGTCCCTATTCTGTTACAAAAGCGTTTTTGACCTTGGGTAAGATATTTAGGAATCAGTAGGCTACCGATGCCTAAGTTTCATTGAAAATCTGGACCTTTTTATCCATCTGTGCTCTTGTTTCCTTTTTGTAAGATCAGGGTTAATAATACATCTCTACTTCCCAAATATCTTGAAAAGGTTAACAGCAAGCTATAAGAAATCATTAGCTTTTTTTGTTGTTTGTTGTTTTGCAAGGCAAACTAAAAAAAATGGAATTTGTGCCTTTTGATTCTTTTCAAGTGCTTCTTTTTCTATGAAAACTATTAAACCCAATCACAAATTATTTTGGTCAGAGGTATCATATGCAAAGATACCACCTAGGGTCAGTAATGTGGGTTACTTCATTCTTTCAGATGAGAGCTATATCAAAAGTGAAGCTATTAGGTAAGATATTCTTCCCTGCACTTGTCCTATGTGGGTAACTAAATCTTTGATTTCTTTCTTTTATGTCTTCTTTTTTTTTTAAAGACGGTACTAATTATTTCCTTTTTCTAAGGAGACTTATCTCTGTATACAAATTGTACTTGAGCCACTGGAGCTGTCTGAATCTAAAAGATCATTCCTGCAGTAACTGGTATCAGTCTTTGGAAGAAGTCACTTTTTTTTCCTTTTTTGATTATTGCAAGACAGCAGTTGCAAGTCTCCAAGTTCAAGCAGAAACCCTTGCTGATTTTGAGGCCTCTTAGCAGAGACAGATTATCTAGATCTCAGCTGCAATGCCACAGAGCTGCCATATGCCTTACCCATTCAGATTTCACAGTGTCCAGTAGCTGCAGATCTCACGGTGCAGACATACTCCACTTCCACTGGAGGCACACGTCTATAAATGCATATGCAACTGCAGTTGTTAGGTACAGGAAGATTGCTACTGTAAAATAATTGAAGTTGAAGCCCCTTGCTATATTCTCTTCCTGCAAATTTTTAGGATGCTTAAACTGAGTTTAGCAATCTGCTATTGCTCTTGCTAGAGTAGTAAGTTACCCTTTCAGCCAGAATGCAGGGCTGCAATCAGCCTTTGGATTCACTGAACCCAGTGTCCAAGCATCACAGACAGCAAAAACAGCAGGTTCCTTAGAAGGATCTGCAAAGCATTGGTTCCATGAACCTGTTCAAAGCACCAGTTACAAAACTTCTAACACAAATATTATATAAGACACTTCTGAACTCCCTGAGGCAAATCAAACACCATGGAAATATAATAAAACTGCCACTGTTCTGGCTCCTTGACATGTAAACATTTTTAGCTCATGGTAACCACATTATTCAGGGGCTTTCTACATACCAAGAGAAGATCCCGTGGCTTTTAACAGGACATGTAACATTGCAGGGTGGATGAAACAAAAAAATCACCTTAATAATTGAAAATTATGGTGGAATATTTGTTTATTTAATCACTACAATAGGCAGTGACTAGCAGCAGATCTTGATGATACATCATAAAAGTAAAGCTGTTAATTTTAATGCAACAATTTTTGTGCAAATGCTAATAAACATAATTGAAACTTGCGGTTATGATTATTGTGGTTTTATTCAAGAGATAAAGACGGGATGATATAATGACACTGAGTCATTCACTTAAAGCTTCTTCAGGCTCTAATAAAAAAGCGTACTGCAGAATAACATGTTAGAAAAGACTCCTATTGCTTCTAGTTTTCGTCATCTCACAGCCCTCTGGTGCAGTCTTACTCTGAAGCAGTCGGCCACAGCAAGCAGAGGAGCTGCAGTCATCTGAGAAGAGGACACAGTGAGGGCAGATGGAGGCCGACTGTTATATTTTAGGAAGAGGTCTGAGCCACAGTGTTCAGATACTGATTCAGTCTTCCCCAAATTACAGAGGCTTCTAGATCCAAAGTTTAGCTTCAGGCTGAACTCTTCTGGTTTTGCAGTTTTAAAAACAGAGTTTGGTATTCACAGTGTGTGTTGATCTTGTCGGAATACTCAAAGGAGAGCAGTACAGAGTATTCCCAGAATGACTGGTTTGTTTTTTTCTCCTCCCACCTCCACTTAGGAAATTTCCCTTAATGTTAACAGTCTTAGCATCCATTTGTGAATGTGAAACTGAAGTCAAAGAGGCAAGGACGGGTAGTTGTCAACATCTCTGCTTTTTCTTTCACCTTCAAGAGAAACAACAATATTTTTTTATCTGTGCTTCTTTATGAGGCTGTACTTCAGAACCTCATTGTTTTGGAAAAGAATTACTCCTGCTGTATAAGCTGAGAAGGTCTAGTCACGGTCAGTAACCATTTAGGACCCCAAACACTTACTTCTCCAAAGTGTGTGTGTTGAAGTGCATCAAGGATGCAAATACCTTTTTCCTTTAATGCACTTGGAAAACATTCACAAGCCACTTTAGGAAAGGTGGTTGATAGTTAGAAAGTATGTCTTCCCCATCATTTTTTTAAAATGTGAAGATCTCTAGACTACCTAGTTGATGATCATTAGAAACCCTTCGTTATCTTTGACTGCCCTGTTCACCTTTCTATGTGACTTCAGTCTGCTCTTCGATGAGTTTATTGAAATAAACTATGTTGACTAACCTTGATGCAAACTATCTTTGAAAAGGGGCAGCTGAGACCAAAACAGGGCTTTCAAAAGGATTATTCAGTGATCTGACAGTGATACTTGTTGATTTGAAGTTCTCAAACCTGGCTGCTGTTCTGAAAATCTGGGACGTATTGCTAGCATTATTGCTTGGGCAGTGCCTTTACCACAAAGAGCTGTTTGGAGATGAACAATGCTTTATGAGCTGTTCTCTGGCTTCATTTTCACCCTCTTCTAAAAGCATTTCCATTGTTTGACATGAATACTCTTCCTGGAGGCTTACCTGGTGCTCCTAAGTAGATGCACTTCTGTATTGCCACCACTTGCTAACATTCGAGGGGCACAAGCTTGTCACACTCCCTTGCTCTCAGCCTCTCACAAGCCACCAGCATGTTTACATCTCTTGTCCACAGCAGAAGCAGTATTTAGCCTGTCTGCTTCACCACAGCACAACTTCTCTCTGTTCAAACAACATCAAGTCCATTTCAGCTTAAGGGACTTCAATGTATTATTTTTTTTTTTCTATTTATGCCAAACCTCTGATGCCTATGGCCTAGAATGGGGCACACCACCATGGAATTCAAGTCCACTCTTCATTGCTAAGGTCCTGCTGTATGAAGACAGCGTGAAAGGCAAAGGTCAGGATTGTTGCCGTATGTTAAAATAATGTCACCACCAGCAACTGATGTCAAAGAGGCAATGTACAGATTCAAACAAATTTTTTTCACTGCCTGTAGATCTTACGGGCCCACAGGATATGCTGCAAGATGAAGCTCTCAAACTAAACAGAGTGGTTTACCTCCACAACTGCCTGCTGGCCTCTGGAAGCTGGGCTGAAACTCAGCACCACACAGCAACCACCTGTTGTTGTTTATATTCTGGGCTGGGAAAAAATAACAGAATGACCGTTTATTGTTTTGATTCCGTGGAAACTATTTGTTCATTAGAGGACTTAATGATAATTTGATATTTTAATTGTGCTGTTCCTAATAAGCTTTTTTTTTTTTTTTCTGCATGGTGTTGGGGAAATCAGGGGAAGAGATAAGTGTGGGTTAATAGTGAGCAGACCTAGTTTATGGAACTACTGAAAAAGACTTTCTCTTCTAACCAAGTGTCTCAGGGGTCAACTCCTTATCTGGGGTGCATGCAGAGGGAGTCCAGGATCGTTCTTCTCCTTCACCTGGGGGAAGCAAACTTGGACCTCTGTAGCAAAACACAAGCTACCAGCCCTACATTAAGTGCTGTTTGCAGTATTTCCTCTTGACACTGGCTTGATTTGCAAGAATATTTACAACTGGCTACGCTGTGACTTGAACTCAACATGCTACCCTAGGTGAGGAATCACCTCTGTCACACTAACTGTCTTAGCATTTTAAGCCGGTTGACAGCTTTCCAAGAGGAGAGGAATTTCTCATGGAAGATGAGAAAAGCAAGGCTAGGCTTCTCATGAGAGCATAGCCATTTTCAGAGTAACTCTCTGATTCAGAGTAGCAATTTAACTACAGGTTATGTTTACTTGCAATTTCATTAGCACGTTGTAACAAGGTTCAGCCCCTCTTCTGAGATGCTGCAATTCAGACAAATCCTTGGATTTCCATTCCAAAGTAAAATCTATTTTCATCTTTCCTGCACCACAGATACAGCAAAACAGAAGTAGTTACTGAGGCTGTGGTTCTCAGCAGAAGCAAACAGCTGAGAAGTAGTAACTTTTAAAAAGATGCCAACATGACCTCACTTTCTTCATTTTCCCAGGTGAATTTTCTTCCCCACTGGCTAGCAGATGCTACAAACCAAATGCATTGTTTCCTTTTTTTTAGGATTTACTCCATTACAGTCCTGAGACACTGAGACAGAGATGAAGAAAGCACAACACTTCTCATTTGACAATTAGGATATGTATGAGAAGTGCAATCCTTAAATTTCAGACTTTTCCCCAGTGAATAATTAAGAATACAAAGTATCTACAAAGGGAAGTGAGCCAATTTACCTGTAAATTTTCATAGTCTTGACTTTCCATTCTAATGCATGATGTTTTTTTTTCCTTCCCCAAAAAGGACACCTTTTTTTTTTTTTTTAAATGGGAGGTTTCCTGGTTTTTTGGTCCATGCTAATGTATGTATTGCACTGCTGGAATCCTCATTCTGCCTCTTCACATCATTTTCAGAGGATGCAAACTGAGCTGAATAAAGTCAGTTGATATTATTGCTGAAACACAGTCTGAAACACTGGAAGCTAGAGATATTGGCAGGAAAATGTCAAGCATTACATTGTGGGGTTGTTAGGCACTTGTAAACCAGGATATCCAATAAAATATTAAAAAATATCTCTAAATATTTTAAAGAGCAGTCATACTCTGAAAAGTGACTGTAAAACGGTTTTATAGGCACTGTGTTTATATTCTGTCATAAATTTGCTTACTGTCTCAAAACGCAGCATATTATATAGACCCACTTTAGAGGCTGCAAACTTCTCCAGCTTCTCCAGAGTCCAGTTGCACAGCTAAAAAGAGAGCCAAGAGACAGGATTTTTCTCCTTGGATGAGACCTCTGCAGGAGTAAGGAGAGGGCTGATGCAGACTCCTGGGTGTGGGCTCTGGCAGCCTGAGGGTGTGAGGACAGCATACACCCAAGTACAGCAGGGAGACACTCAAAGGAATTTGGATACCTAGCAGGGCACAGTGCCCAAGCTAATCAGCCTGAAGGTTGTCCTGCATTCTGGGCTTGAAATCATGTCCCAGAAGGGCACCGGACCATGCCCTGTGGAGGTACCAATCTGTGAAGAGCTTGGGTGGGGATTTTTGCACCTCACACCTGGTGAATATGGTCCCACTGCTGCATTAGCCACGCATATTAGCAGAGAAAAACATTGCTGGTCTGGTGCAGTCACAGTCACTGTGCACATATGTGGATTGTGCATAAAGAAATGGACATACATCATCTATGCATCCAGTCAAACATTTTCCCAATGTGTGACCCATTCATTGTCATTTTAGTTTGTAGCAGCTTTTGGACAAGTATGTTCCTAAATGAAGCGTGTGGGCCTTGGGATTGCACTGAAGCAAACTCAGCTGAATTTACAATTTAACATTTACATAATTAAAAGTCCAGCTTTTAAATGCATTTGTAGTTGTTCCTGCATATGTAGAAACATGTATATTGTTGTACATGTACTTCTTCCTTTAATTAATCTTTGTCTTGCCCTTTTACATGCTAACGTTTTCCAGCTGAAGCAATTATTTTTAGCCTCCTGTAAGAAAATGAGGCACTAGGTGGAAAGGCAATGAGCTTGAGAACCTTTGGTCTTCTACAATGTGAGGACACACTGTTTTAAAGTGAAAGGTCTGATCCTGCTTGATCAGAAAAATCAAAGCTGTGGACCCCTTTATCATTTGTAGGATCAGACCCAAAATAGATTTGAAATCGTGCTTCTACATATCCATATTTGAAAGCTTTGTTTGTACTTCCTTCCATTTTTAAACATAATTAAAAAGAAACGCCACTCTTCAGAGAAATGCATACCAGTCTGCAAAATTCCCCCTTTCCCAGGGCAGTAGCCCAGAAAGAGACAATGTTTCTTCTCCCCAGAATAGGTTCCGGTTGCACTAAACTGAATCCAGCAAGAGAATAAATTGTCTGTGGTCACACATGAATCAGGGCTCTCTTTTGGTAATTTGGCTCAAGATATAGGAAGGCAAATTTACTGGACGGAATTTTAGTGCACACATTTCAATAATAAAGACTCTGCAAAATGCATAGCTGTAGGTGGCATTAATTACACAGGATGCGAGTCAAATAGCATACACATACGAAAAGTCTATATGCGATCTATTTTGTGGGAGGCTGCAACTTTGCCCTCACACACAGATACTTCAAGTGCTAAATTAACAGCTACATGCCTAAGAGGAAACAAATACATTTTAAAGTTGGAGTATAAAGTGATCAACAAATGAAGATGGAAATAACAAGCTGAGATTTGGGGATATAGCTCAAGCTTTTGGAAATGTTACACAAACAGGATTCAGAGTTGGGAGTTAGTTGGCTGAAAGTAGAGGGAGAGTGTGAGACTAACCTTTTTGGGGGGGGTTATGTTTAGCATAAAGACAAATATGGGTGTGGACTTGACTTCACGGCTTGACAACCAAAGCAAAGCTATAATGTTGAACAAAGGGATCCCTCTTCTATGTGGGAGAAGAAAACCTGTTGACCAGCTGATAGCTGGAGTCATGCATTACGAGGAACTAAATGCTCATAGCTTGCAGATTCCTTCCCACACGGAGCTAGGACATCCCGCGCTCTCTCCATCTGTGCTCCATGGCAAGCATGAAAATAGTTCCCTGAAGCTCCTGCCACTACGCTGAGCCTTCTCAGACTCTTTCCATCACCACTTGAAATAAGAGTATGTTTTTCCCTTGTTAAAGAAGATTAATCTACCATGATGTCAATGACTGAGTGGACTTCATGTATTTGGTCTCAGTCATGGTATTTTTAGCCTAATTGGAGACAATGTTGCTGATTTAGACCATCTGCTGAAAGATGACATCCTTTTGAGGCACTCGCAGACCATAAACAATAACTGCTCAACATGCATAGTGATGTTTTACACTTCTACCCACCATTTCCATTAGAGGATCTCAAAGCTCTCTACATATCAGTGAGTTTAGCCTCCCAGAGACTGTGATGAGTAGACAATACCCCTCCTTTACAGATGGCAAGATGAAAGCCCAAAGAAGCGAAAGAACCTGAATTCAGGATCACTCAGCAAATCTTCAGCAGGATGCGGAATAGAAACCAGGTCACCTTACATGTGGTTCTGCACTTTATTCACTCCCCTGGTGCTCTGACCTCACTGTGCTCCATGAACCTCATCATAACTATATGGGATATGCAGCTGTTAGTAATAATACACTACCTGTTTGAACTAAAAACACACTGGCAGATGGAAATACAGTAGGTTAATAGCTATTCCAAGAAGCAATCGTTTAAGGTACCAAAAAATTGCTTCTGTTAACCTTTTCCCATTGTGACATTTGACCAGTTTATATGCAGGTTACAAAGGTCACCCATTATCACCATTTTATGAGACTTGGGTTGCCTCTGATCTTTCTCCACATTCTGCATTCAATAGCCTTTACCTGATCCAGCAAATGGTAATATTAACCAGCTACAATACATTTTTTCCTTTATGACCCAGGGTCCACAATCATAGAGAAAGTCTAATGTAGCTTTCTTTTCACTTAGATTTTTGCTCTTCTTAAAGTCTTATACCAATTTTATGGCAAAATCGTATTCCCCTACATCTTTGATCCAGCCTCAATTTCATATGTATTTTAGAGTCGGCTATTATGTTTCTAAACAGATTTTGGATGTTCTGTATTTTGCAGTTATGCCTATTTTGTTGATATATCCCTCCACTGTCAAGCTAACCTGCCTGTTGTACTCCTTGCATCAGTGCCCAGATTTTTACAGCTTCTGCTTTATAACAAGCTTTGCATAGATCTGTATGTTATCTAACACAGTTGTAAAATATTAGGGTGTGTCTGGCTTATCAAGTCCTTCTGAGGTTCAGGCAATCAGCCCTGCTAACTTCCTTGCCTGATTTGTATGCCTTCAAGGACAAAAGTCATTCATGAAATCATTTTCCAAAGTGATATAACAAAGAACCCTTAGGGGAGAAAGGGTATGTTTTGATCTAAATTCATATCATAGAGGAAGTTATACAGAGAAAAAGGAATGTGGTGATGATTTAATTATTCTCTTCAAAGCAAAAAGCATGTTATTAACAAAAGGCTGTGTGACTCAGAGGTTTATACTTGGTTTAAGTTCTTATTAGTGGTTTTGAAACAAGGGAGGCTGATTGATTCTTGTTCACTCATTAAACTCATTACTTCACAAAGATTCATTGCACTTGTGTTAATTTGAGAGTTGCAGGAAGTTGCAGAAAGAAATTGAATATGGTGTAGATAAAGTTATTTCAAAGCCCGATCATCAATTCCCTGTAAAGCTTCCTTTGAATCATGTTTTTGAGGCTTTATTTCTGTATTTTTAGCATGTATAACTAATGAAGGGGTATGGGCATGGGCATTCACCTCCTGACCCAAAGCATTTTGTGAAATTGTCTCCAGAAGCAGTTACTTTAAGGAATAACATTTTGACGTCTAGTCGTTTTATTGCTGTTATTTCTACCTTCTTGAGCTTTTCTACCACAAGAAAGCAAACACAAGAGTTTGAATCAACAACTGTTCCAGCATTAGCAGTGCCACTTAAGGACATTGTGGGCTTATCTTTCTTTGAGTCAGGCCATGCCCAGCACAATTTCTTCCTTAGATATCATATCAGCAATAAAAGATGTGAATACAGGGTCTGTCGTACAGGAAGATACTGAGCTCCTTCACAAGGCTAAAGCAAACTAGGGTGTGGAGTACAGGAGATGAAAATAAAAACATTATTTCAGTTTCTGCCCTAGATCAAAACCAAACAGAATCAGCACATGTGTGTGACAAAAAGCGTCAGGTTAAACCACCTTTCCTACTAACAACTGCCTGTAATTGATTACAGCCTTGTTTTACAATGTTTAATACACACTATTAGGATTTAAGGAACAGTCAGTGATTCTGAATATCCCATTTGGGATCTCTTTGCCAGAAAGCAAGTGCTTGGTGCTTTCTCTAAAAATGTAGCACCTTTTAAATATCTCAGTTTGGTTACAAAACAGCAAATATCCCCATTCCTTGCTAAACTCAGTCTCAGAAAATATTGGCTGTGGTGTGACAGTTAAGCTGCTTATGATGAAAAAAGTCTGTTCTGTGTTACACTCTTAATGGATTAGCATCTTGTTGGTCAAGGCAACACTTCTCTCTAGTCCTTGATGCCGAAAGGTTAGGTATGAGTGCAGGAGGTCAACTCTGTTACTTTTTATGGAGGCAGAAAATGGCATAAAATGAAAATAATTTCCTGTGAAAGCTGAGGACATTCCTTCATTAGATTTGTTTCCTGTGCTAGGTCATATGGCTTTTTTCCTTTTTTTTTTTTTTTTTTTTTTTTTTTTTTTAACATGCATTTGCTGGTTTCCTGTGCCCCAAGGGCCTTAGTGATCTGCTTTTATGAGACCAGGCCCACCAATGCTGTTTTGTATGGCAAGAATGAATGAACTAAGTGAATCAAAAACATCAGAGGAGAGCTTGATAAGGGACAACAGGTGATATGCATTTGATAGAGGCTAAACCACTCAAGTTATAAAACCCTGACTTATTTACGAAGCCACCTTCTAAATCGCCACTTCACCTCAGTACCTCACAACTACAGGCGACACATCCTCTTCCAGACAGCACCAGCTGGACTTCAAACAGTCCTGGTTAGTCACCTGCCTCTTTTTTCACTGTTGAACATAAAATGTTGAGCAATAATAAGATCCAGAGGTTTTTTTATTTTTTTTTTCACCCTCATAAAAGCTGTTGTTGCCTGGTGGGAAGGAACAGCTGGTCACCTCTTTTCCCAGCTTTGGTGGGATGCAAAGCGAAACTGTGTTCTTCATTCCCACTGCCAGTAGACCTGAATCCCAGAGCAGTCCCAGAAGATACCCTCTGGATACGGCATGAGCTAGACCAATGCCAAGGAAAGAGGTGATACAACATGTCAGATCATGCTGACCAGCTGGTATCTCTGCAATATCACACTGAGAGATTACTTTTTCACAGCTTTTTGTGACTCTAAGGAAAGAACACAGCAAAGGTGAGCAACACCCACCCTCCCCAACCCCACCCCATGTAAACAGGATGATGGAGTTTGAACTGACTGCTACCACTGAGAGACAAAATCTTGTAGTCACAATAAATAGCCTGGTGAAAGTGCCCATTCCTCACCCTGGTATCCCTCAGAAAAGCAAACTGAGTATCAGGATGTATTAGGAAATGAATAAGGAACAAACCAAGAAACATCATATTACTGTAAAATCCATGTACACCAGCATTTTGGTTATGGTGCTCAATTCAGGATGCTTCCTTTCCTCCCCCCACACCTTCAGTAAAGGTGTAGTAGAATCAGGAAAGTTTTCAAGAAGGACAAAAGGGGTTATCAGAGGCATGAAATACCTTCCATATGAGGAAAAAATAAATAGACTGGGATTTTTCAGCCTGGGAGAAAAAAAAAAATGAGTGGAAGGGGATCTGCAAAAGCATGAATGACATGGAGAAGGTGAATAGGAAATTATTGTTCACTGTCTCTTCCAATACAAGAACTAGTACATCAGCCTACCAGGCAGTAAGCTCATAGACCAAAAGCTGATTTTTTTGTCACCCCGATATGAAGAACTCCTTGCGCCCTGGACATTTTGGATGGTGGAAGCTTTCATGGTTTCCAAAAGTGATTGAAAAAAATTATGAGAGGAAAAAGAAATAGAGGAAATGTTATTAAACAGAAAAATACCAGTATCCACCTCAGCTAAATGAGTTGGTCTAACCTGAGTCAGCTGTTTGTTTGTGCCCATACTGTGTTCTCAGAGCGGGGATTATGAGATTTCTTGTAGGTCACCTCTAGATATGGACTATTTTGATTCTGACTGGTTTCTAAGCTCAAAAACCTTTGCTCAGTTCAAGTAAGAATTTTGTCTGAATATGGGCTTATTTAAGACTGGAAAAGACATCCCCAGGAATGTAGGTGGAATGAAATACCCTATCAATGCAAGTGGATGTGGGTAATCTGGAAACCCTGAGTAATTACACCAAGAAGCTGTGTATAAGTCTTCACTGATTTTAGTGCATGAATACACGCAAGGACTGTTTCCTTAGATTTTTTCAATTGACTATGTCAGGCAGATCATACAAAACCCAAGGACTTTGGGAAATGTTTGCCTTATCCATTTTTTCTTGCTCAGTAGGCTAAAAATACGCTGTCTGAAGTAGTGTCTCTGAGGCATTTTTCCTTTTAACTTCAGACACCTTACCCACCATCTGAACTCTTGAACAAAAGCTGCTGTAAAACTCAGATCATTATTCTGTGTCCTACTGTACATTAAGTAAATGTACTTCTTTTTCAAAGAATACAAGACTTGCAGTCTTGTCACTGTTTTTGTTTAGTAGCTCTTTTTCTTTCCTCTGAGTGCTTCAGCATTATACAGAAAATATTTTACAGCAGTGCCTAACGAACAGTTTTCCTTCAGTAATTGTGGTGGACAGGCCATAGGAACATAGGGTGGTCAGAAGCAGAAGAGTCTTTATGTTGTCTGTAGCTGGCAAATAATAAGTGCCCCCACAAGAAATTTTATTATGACAGGTTGTTTTATTACCCAAGGAAGAGGCCTCAAAAGACAATGCATTTTGTTGTTAACAGATGACCTGTTATCCCTACCAGTCCAATTCACATTTCTTTTTGATGGTTGGCTGTTTATGGCATTTTTAGCAGCACTGTGTAATACCCTAATTTTCTAGCATTGTTGTCATAAAAGGAGGTGATGCTGAAGTACAAATTATATCACAAGCTGAACAGGGCACCACAAAAGCAGCAAGAGTTAAAACAAAGTGAAGATATATTAAACCACAAGGAAGATACTGCTATAACGGTGTGGACTGCAGCCTTCCAGAGAGTCTTAAGAGAGGGGCAAAAGAACTAAGTAAACTCATGGCTAAACCAAATATAATTGAAATTATGTGATATTACTATGCATTCCAATGTGTATCAAGAAGAGAGTCCATTCGATGTGAAGCTGACACAAGGCTATAATCCAGGAGATCAATTGTTTGAAAGGGTCTGTTTATGTCTTAGAAGAATGGAATACCACTGGAAAGAGCAGCCAGGGAGATGATGGAACTAGGCTGGGATCTTAAACCATGTGCATCATGGCACACTGCTTTCAGGTCATGAAGGAAAGCATACAAAAGATGCAGACACAGATCTCTATTTAGACATTTAATGCTGGGTAGGGAAGAGTTATCAGGATATAATGAAGAAGACAAATATAGTGGAGCAGTTATTATCCTTCCCAATCCCAGCAGTGGACTTTCAGGCACTTTCTTACCTGGAATTTGCATCTTGACCATAAACAACTGCAAGATGACCTATTTTGCAGGTTTTTGCTAGAGAGCAAATTAGGTTTTTGGCTTTGAAAATGTGGTGTATGAAATTTGTAGCTTTATTACATATTATTGACACAAATAATCTACATGTCAAGCAATCTGAACTTCTCTAAAGATATAATTTCTTGAAAATAACCACTCATATACATCTGTGGATCATGTACATTGTCAGGTAGTTGACCGCAAAAATTCGTTAAAGAACGAATGGTAGTATGAGACAGTACTAGCACATTTAAAAGAGTTGCTTGATGAATACATGGTGCTATAATGTAATATAATTTTAGAAAATGACAGAGCAACCAAAAATTTCAACCATACTTATCAAAATGGGGTCAATTCTCTTGCTTCAGAGCTTATGCTGGATTTTGTCTTTGAGAAGAGCGTTGCCTTTGACAGCTGTTCCATATTCACAGTTGGCGTTTGGAGATAGAGCAGAGTTTCACCAGTTTAATTTTCTGAAGTGTTGTCATGATCTTCCCTTTTGAATTCAGCCTGCATATTCTTGGGGAACTTCCCTTTTTTTAAAAAAAAAATTAATAGATTGTCAATCACTGACAAACCAAGTTTCAATCATTGACAACCCAAGTTTCCTGCAAATTCTCCTAATTCTTTCTGCTGCACAGGTTTTTTTTACTGAATTTTCTGATTTTTTAGTAAAAAATTATTAAAAGCTATAATTACTGGCTGTCACATGGCTATAGTAATTTTATCTGGCCTCTAGAAATGGCCAGCCTGATTCCAAGTCTGAGAGATTTTCTGTCATCTTTTCCGTTAGCCAAGGTGAGTCAATTTTGTGACTATAAGCCCCAACTAGCAGTTTTCAATGCAGTTTATCACTATTTTATAACTCACCCCTTTTTTTTTTCAGTAAGTCACAAAATCCTTTTGGCGAAGTTTCAAGAGGCATCACTTCATGCTTTGAAAGAGTTTATTCTTCTATTAGAACAACAACTTGAAACAAGCATAAAGTTAGTTTTCTGATGTATGGTGCTAGAAATAATCAGGCCTCTTGCATCTGCTTCATCAGCTGGTTTTCTTACAGAGTTGTCAAACACAGGGGAATTCATCAATGAGGTGCAAACTGCTTTCTGCAAGATTTGAGTTCATTGTTAGGTCAGTGATATATGAAGAAAAGCTCATTGCTTTTTCTGAGGAGACATCAGGCATCTCCTTGCCTGAGGTTTTACAAATATTCTTGGATTACTTCAGTTTCATCAGCATATGCACTAATTTGGGCCGTCCATAAACTTGCTGATTTATATTTTTTTAGGCCTTCATCTGAACAGTTACCATTACAATTCAACTATTGTTCAGCTGAATTGTAGCAACATACCTTTTCAGATATGTCTCAATAGTACTTTTCTGGCAAAAATATTGCCCGAGGATGATTTATGCAAGGGAGCTTTTTCTCTCTGTTCTCTGCAGTGAGCACACACTTTGCCTGTGCTAAATTCATGTTTCCCCATTGCGAGACACAGGCTACAACTTCCAGCTTGAATTCAGCTGGATAAGTTTAGCATGTCATTTCTGATGTCATTGCAACCACTGCATCCTGCTGTCAAATAGCTGGATGCTTATTCATGACCTATTTGTGTCTCTCTCTATAGTTGCCACCTTCCCTGGCTAAGTTAATGTGTAGCTAGTAGGAGGGGGACAGAGAAGTATTTTTCAGAAATAAGAGGCAGGACTACAGTGCGAGGAAGGGCTCAGGCCAGAGAGAGGTGATCCTGCCCTTGTGTAAATCCCTCCTTTCCCAAGGCAGCTGCCAAGTCAGAGAGTCCTTCATTTCATCTTGGAGGCTCTCTGCTCCAGGGAAGGAGAACAAATGTAATGGGGATGATGGATCTCAGGGGTGGAGAAGAGTGTTACATGGAGTAACAAGTAAGAGGTATGCTCGTGCTTTTCTTTTAGTGTTACCTTCTTGTTCGAAGGAAACACCGCTGTAGGCTTTGTTTTTACACAGTTACACAGGCTGTAATCTTGAAAGTACCATACGTGTGAAAAAGGTTGTCCCTTTTTTTTGTGTTAGCAGCAGTGTTGCTATCTGTGCATTGCACTGTGAGCCCTCACTTCCTTTACTATGAGGCACTAACTGTTCTGTATTCATCTTCTCCCACCAGTCAGTTCTTTGTAGATCATCTTGCAGAAGGTTTCTGTGCTGCTGTCATGCCCAGACAAGCATTCTCTCTCTGAACTTGTGGTAGGTGAATTTTCCTCAATCGATGGGTCGATGATGTAGGGAAACTGCAACGTGCTGACACATATCCACACACAAAGAATAGATTAAGCATGACACATCAATTATTCCTCATCTACGAGTCCTTTGGTATGCCTCAGAAGGTTGAGAGAATCTGGTAGCCATGGTGGGATTTAGATTTCTGCTCTTAAGCAATTTGCCCACTTCTCATATGAGGCCCCGAAGAAGGGGGAAACAATTTGTTGGAGGGTAAACAATAATTCTACTGTCTACAATAAATGACTCTAGTCAGCAGTGCCAAGGTTCATTCCTGATCCTGTAACGAGAAGTGCTCAAAACTCTGGCAGTGGAAATTTCAAAATGTTATTTTTACCTCAGGCTTGTAAGGAAATGAGGCTTGTTTGATCATACTCTCTGTGTGTGCGTGTGCCTATTTATCCGTCTGACCTTTCCTAATAACGTTTGAGGTCTTTGTCTAATTTCAAGAAAATCTCATGAAGTAGAAATCCCAAGCAATGTTAAATACCAAACAGCTTCAGAAAAGTAAGCAGTTGCATAAAAAAGGAACATTCTTCTGATGTCTCCATCGAGGGAAAGGCAAACATAACTTGCTAGCTATCAGAAAGGGCTGTTGAAAGCCAGGCTATATTAGTTCTTTTCCACCTTGAATGACTGCTTTTAATTCAGTTTTCTTTTACCACTTCACTTTTGCCTATAAGCTTTTTTGCAGCCATCACATGTAAGAGTGATAGCGCACTACAGACACTTAGCCAGGGCACCCCATGGGAAAAAAGCTCAGAGTAGCTCGGTACTACAGATCTCCAGTTTGTGGCAAATGGGAACTTACACCTTCTGGCCTACGTGGCTTACAGTGTTGACATCTCTCTTCTGATTCAGCATCCTAATAGCTTGTCCAAGAAGATAAAACTGGGAAATGCCAATGGAAAGCCATGGCAGGGATGTCAAATTCAAATATTTGAATGTCAGAAGTCAGCCACAGGAAAATATGAGATTTATTATAATATCTCAAGGCTTCATTGTATTTTGCCCTCTTCCACCTGCGATTTGGCATAACACACTGAAAATGAGATATACACTACACACAAACTTGATAACCAGTTGATGTACATATACATGCGTAACAGTTGAACAATTAGGCAGGTGGGATTTGTCCATTATCATTTTTGTCCAAATGTATGAATTTTCATCTAAAACCCCTGGATGTTCCCATTGTAGCAGTTTTGCTTTAGCAGATCTGGAAGGAAATTCCAATAAATTTGTATTAGAAGAATGCCCTTCCATCAAGCATTCTGCTCCATAAAGCCCCCATTTAGCTTACTTCTGATAACTCTTTAATCAGTGCTACACTGACATTGATATCAAGGTCAAATAAACCACATTCATATACTTGGATCGACTTGTAACTTTTAGCGTTAAACAGCAACTAAATTAGTGAAAAATCCTGAAATACAAATATAAACAGAAGTAGCTTATTAACTAGAGCTAAGTAAATCATTACAATACACTGATAAGAAAAGTTAGGGTACTTACTGAAAAGTACAGAAGAGATAGAAGCAATAATACAGGAACTGTTGTAAAAGGGCAGATCTGAAGTATTTAGACAGGTTGAAAGCACATACTACAGAGTAAACATCTACATTTATGATAGTAGTAGGTTTTCTTTGTAGCTAAATTAATCATCTCATGCTTTTTGAAACAGAAACAGTAGAAAAAGTTTCATCACTGGATATTTTAGTTAGCTTTTCTTCTACTGCTATGATGTTTTGCAGGATTTTCAGAAACACTAGAAAAGTGGTATTTAAGTAAAATTCTCCAGAGAGCTTTGAAGCAGCCTAACTATGCTCACTGCAAGCCTAAAGAGCTGTAAATCTGCTGTGTTTTCCTGTCTGGGACTCTCAGAACTGTTGGACAGGGATGTGTGAGCTTTGAGATGAACTAAGCTTCTCAAGGAATGAATATCTTGAGTCTTCTGCTGCACATGAATTTGCTTGGGAAGGGAGTTGGATGGACAAAGCTTCATAGCAATGGTGTAACACCACGTCTGGTACCCAGTGAAAGGGCTTCCTTCATGCCTACCCATAAGATAGTTGATCTGTGTGCTGGAGAAGTAGGTATTTACAGTTATACAGCAGCTGAATCAGATGGACCACAGCCTTTTAAACAGCTTGCTGTCTGTCCAGAAATCTCTGATCAATTTTATGAACCATCAGATTACACTGGGACAAAATTTCCTGGTGGGAATGAGCAACGTGCTTCAGAAGATGTGGCCATTGGACAGTGTTTAGCTCTTGACTTCTGTGGGAAGGGTGGAGCTGAATGCAAGCACCTAGGCCAGCCTCCCCACGGGCCGCATTTCTGTCACACGCTTTTTTTCAGTTTTGTTTTGGACTTGTATCCTCTCACTGTCACTGAGTATAAGGACAAATGGTAAATCCTCCCAATCAGCAACACGATTGCAGAATTGTGTGAAGGCCTCATCAGCAAGTGACCCAGGTGGCAGAAATACACTGTATGCTTATTTCATCTCTGTGGTGACAGCAAGAACCATCTAAAATGGGAAGAGTGGAGAAGAAAAGAGTTGGGAAACTAATTTTTGTCTATAATGAAAGAATAATTTGGAAATCTTCCTGATTTTTATTATATGTCTTTTAAAATCAGGAGAAAAGCATATGGGAAAAGTAGATTTTCTCATTTTAAAAGGACATATTAAAGGTCTGCCAATGAGATAGTATTTTCAGTTTATCAGAATAAAAGGTTTTCATTAACCTGAAATAAATACATTTTTTTACATATTGTTCTGTAAAAGAACTCTGTAAGGTTCTGGGTTTTATCTTTTTCCCCTTTGGTTTGAAAATCCATTTTCTGCCCAGCTATACAAAATAGTCACAAAACAACATTTTCTTTTGCCTGTCAAGCAAATTCTTACTTGTAATTTGACCAATGATATAATAGTCTTTGGTGTCTTGTGGAGACAATGCATAAAATATTTATCATGCACTTAGTATACGTCGCTTATTTCAACTCAGGACCAGTAGGCTCCTCAAACTTTAATTAATTTAGTTCAGAATCCACTGTGGATAAGAAACCAATGGGCAAAGTGGGGCTTAGCAGGTACAGGAATAACCTGAAATGTAGGAGAAGGGTGTCCTGTTCCAACCTGATCTGCTGGGAAGGTTGGACAAGTCTTTTTCTTTCTCCTTGTGCAGACTCTGCCCCAAATCTGGACAACAAAAACATGATGTTGCTTAGTTAGTAAAGTAATTTGAGATTGGTGGATAAAAATGTTACCTAGGAGCTAGATAGTAATAAAAACTATTACTGAATCTCTTTAGGAAATGAGGGAAGTACATGAGTGCCTGTGGTCACAAAGCAGAGCTGAGGTTGGGATTAGAGAGTGAGATTTGTACTTCCTAAACCCCTGTTTCTTTTTTTCTCTTATTTTTAAATCAGACTTTCTTATTTTTTAATATTTTATCATACGTAAATATTTTCTCAGATCATAAAAATAATTCCTTTTTTTTTATTATCAGGTCACACAACCTTCATGTATGATCTTCAAATTCAAGGACTGTGATTTCTTTGTATCTTGAACTATGCTATGAAAGTTAATAATAATACATCCATCAAGAAATAAAATACTGACATCTAGAATATCCGTATCCTGCAATGGTCTGGAGGGTAAATCTGGCAAATGAAACTGAATGCTGCAGCTCAGTAACGGGCCTTGTGGTCCAACTGTGAGTGGAATCTGCATGCATTGATGAGTGAAGCACAGGATGCACCTGGAAGAACAGAAGGACCTGTGTGAGTGGTCTTCTCCTCTAGCGTTTTCATGTGACTTTGCCTCAGGTGACACTAGGAGTCAAGAGGCATTGACATCTCCAGATGGATCTGCCTTTTTTCCTCTCTATAGTCAATGGATAAAAGCAGAGATTCTTCTCAAAGGTGATTCTGAGGAGCAGGTGTCTGATTTAGGTGCCCTGAATTGGCTTCCAGGGATGCTGTTCTGTCTTTGTTGACCAGCGATACAGTTGGGGAAGATGAGCGGGAAGAATAAGCCATCTCTGTTGCCAAAATTCAACAAGCTTCCTTCCTTTTCCCACTTTTCTTGCCTCAGTAACTCAGTTAATTCACACTACTGACACTATCCTTCCTCTTCAACCCCATCCTAAGAATAGACTAAAGAGCTCCTCTGGAAGGTAACATAGCAGAAATTGTAGGTTTAGTGTTCCCAGCATGGCCACTTACTGGAAGTGGCTATGCCAGTGAATGCCCAAAGCAGCATGACCTCTTTGCAAGAAAGCAATGGGTATCTTCAATCATACTGCAACCAGAATTTTGAAAAACCTTTGTAATTTTTTCCCATCTTTATAAGCTGAACTAGTTGATCCAGCTGGTTGGTTTTCCATCTAGACAACACAATATCTTCTCAAAGTAAGTTTGAAAGGACTTGCATTTGATTTCAGTTCAGATCTAACCTCCTGGGAAGGGTCCAAGACAGCCACATGATATAGCTGGCAGTCATCTTCATGCAGCACTCTTGAAGTGTTACCCTTTAAAGGCATGATCAAATCAGCCAGCAAAAAGAAACAGAAGAGAGACAGGTTTTCTTTCCACTGAAACCAGGGATGATTCTAAACGCTGGGAACATCGCATCAATGATCCTTGCTTTGACCCTAGCCTGTGATTTGATATGAATATCTCATTTATTCCTTCCCACAGAGTGGGAATAAGAGATAAAATTTGCAAGCTGGAAAGAAGGTGGTGTGTGGTCTGCCTTTGAAAAAATAAATGAAAACAACTTTTTCTTTTGTTGCAATGAAGATACACTAAAAGACAGAATGTGGCTATATGCCTTATGTGCATACCTTAAATTATTTCTCCCTCTCTTAGTTTTCCCAGATTGAGCATTGGCTTCATGACTTATCTTCTCAGCTTTCCAGAATTTGTGGCGTGTTTCATTTTGTTTAAAAAACTGGGGCAAACCCAGGGAAATGACTTCAGCTGTGTGGTGAGAATTGCTAGCTGCTAACTGAACCACAGAGTACTGCTGGGAAACTGCATGCTTGCATCTGATAACCATTTTATGGGAATGTGTGCTGACCCACAGCTGTGGTTCTCCGCAAAATGCTGGGAGCATGAGTCCTCTTCTACCAAACATACTTCATGGTCTATTCTTAGCCTCTTTTTTTGTAACAGACTTGTTCTGTCCTCAAAATTGAGATTAAGTGGAGGGAGGGAGGGAGGGAGGGAGGGCGGGGAAAAAAATCAATGTTTCTTGTGTTTAATTGTGTCTGTACATGGTTTGTAATTGGAAGTAACTCCACTAACTGCAGGACTGGTATATGTTGGTGTGAGTTGGATAAGGACTGAACTAATTGTATTACTGGTTTCTTCTGCCTCATCTGTAACTTCTGAAGAATGACTGTTAATTTCAGTTATGGCATTTATCAACTCTGATTGTACAAAGGTTCAAGGAAAGAAAATTCTAACCTGTCAATATTCCAGCAATGTTAGGACAGATGTTCCTCAGACTTCCTTCTCCCCAGGACGCACTTTTGTGGATTAAGAAAAATAAATATATATATATATATAATAAAGAATGTTTATGGGTAGTTAATGAGATGGTAGACAACTAAGTAAGAACTCATGTTTGACCTTTCTGGGGCAAAAATTGCGTATTGAGTTTTCCTAGTGGCTTCTCCTCCTGTGTGATTACCAGAAAGACTTCAGTGTTCACAGCTGAAAATGATCTGACACTTCGGTGCTTTGAAATAGATTGAGTCACGAGTTTACTAAATCACACCGAAATGCATTGGGGTGTCAGCTATGGCCCCATAAAAATCCCATCAAGGTTATATTTCTGGGAGAAATCTTCAGCATAAACAGACCTTCCTACCACTTAGCAGGTGTGAAAGAACAAAGCGAAGTGTCACAATTTGAACTTTACTGCCACCTGTTTCAAAGAATGATGAAGGTCCCAAAAGTCCACTGAACATTGATAATCTGCCTCAGAATAGAGAGGCTTTAGGTTAACAGTTGGACTCAATGATATTAAAGGTCTTTTCCAACCTAAATGATTCTATGACTTTTGTTTCCCAGCTGTGGAAACCGTTGTATCTCTTGTTTTCAGATTAGTTTAGATGAGATTTGTTGATTTAATAATGGCATGTTCCTCTGAGCAAAGATAATCAGCATCATTAGAGACAAACTGGGTATGCAAGTGCCACCTCGCCACACACGCAGAGTCACACACTTGCACAAGCACACACTTGCATTCATGCAAGTGTCTATATATTAATCTGGCAAAGCAGAACAATGTGCAGGAGAAGGTCATTAAATTCTACTTAAAGGATCTTTTCTTTCTTCCCCTTTCTCTTGCCTCTAGCAGTTACTTGGCTGCCTTTAGAAGCAATTAATCTCTGGTCTGATAACATTTTGCACAGTAAACTGGAAAGCTCTATTCAAGCAGAGTGAAGACAGCTATAAAGTTTCCCTCCTGAGCCCCCCATCTGGCCTAGGAAAGCTCCATCCTGTTCTCTGCTTGAGAAATGGGGTCTCAACAGATATTTTCACACTCCCCCTATCTCATGGGACTAGAAACTGGCTTGCAACGTCTCCCATTTTCTCTGTTGCCCCATTTGTCATCTTTTAAGTATCTTCAGGCTATTGCCATGTATTCACCCCTTAAACAAAGTTAGTATTGCCGAAATACTGTGGCGATGAGTACTGGCAATACATGCTCAGTGCGCATGCTGCTTCTCAGGGATGCTGGTTTGGAAAGAAAATGAAAGCCCTTCATGTATGCCATAAGGCAGCCTCCTGAGATATGGATTTTTTCCTTGCTCTAAGTCCCACCATGCACTTCAGGAAACTGAGGCACAGTGACTCTGTCAGAAACCAGCACTTCTGCTCCTTCAGGAAACTGTTTTGTACTGGAAAAATGATTGCAGCGAAGACTAAAGGTGCTCGTACGAGGGCAATGGGAGCACTCAAGAGAGAGAAAACAAACCAGCGATCAGCTTTCTTGCAAACACTTTGCAACCCTACATAGTCTAATTGGGAGCATGAACCTGCTCTTCCCTCCGTGTGCAGTGCCCAGGTCCAAGTTACTTGCGTGCCAGCTGGAAAGCTGGGAACCTGGGTCTGCAGCATTTAGCACCCACTAACAGCACCGATGGAGAGAGTGGGGGCTGCTTTGCTCCAGTGGATGGTGGAGGTACAGCAGGGCTGAACCTGGCTGCAAACTGCCTGCACATCAGCAGCGGCGAAAGAAGCCGCTTCCCATCTCTTCCCCTAAGTCCTTCTTTCAGGGCACTTAAGGCAAGAAAAGTTTGCCAATTTGAAGTCATTCATGTAAACATTTCAAATCGCTTGTCTGCTTTGGAGTCAGCAATTTCACTTGCATGACAGTCTAGTTCAGTGAACAAATGAAATGGTTTATTTATAAGCTTGCTTCTCACCAGGGAGCCAATTTATGTTTAAAATTAGCTAATTGTCCCTTTGATGGATTTCTACTTGAAGTAAATAGAGGTCATTAAGTTCCTCTGTTAGGGTGAATTCAGAAAACAGCTATCTGACAAGAGGCTGACCTTACTGAGAAATCCCAGGTAAAGTCAACTATTTGGAACAGCTATTTAGCTTTATGTGTTAGTGAAGTGCCTAGGGAGGAAAGGGATGTCATTACCCTGACAGTCTCCTCATACCTCATGCCTTTTATGACTGGAGGTACAAGTTAGAATAACTTGGCATATACTTACAAACCAATCACATTTTGGGGTACAGAGTGATTTTCAGTTTCCTCCTTGGAAACACCAGTACTCTGTTGATGAAACATTTCTCATCAGACCTCCCAAACGACCACTGAGTTCTCTTGAAAAGAAGCAGCAGCACTAATAAAACATTAGGCATTCTCCCAAAGTCAAAGAGTTGGCTGAATCTGTACTTCCCAAGCTCTGCCAAACCCGTTAATATGACTCCTCTGTCTACTAAGATATTGTACACCTGCATTTCAAGCTTCAAAGGTACAAGGAATCTTCTGAAATGCAACTTAACTAAGCCCAAGATATCAGAATATTCCGGTCTGCTCTTATCCATGATTTTCCGCTACAGCACATCCTCCGTGCGAGGACGTGCAATGCAAGGAAGCACTCACTGTGGTATAATTTAAACAGCAATGCATCATGCTGTGGAAAGTGCTGTAGGGATGGGAATTTGGCCCAGCATTATTCAACATTTTTATTGATGATCTTGAAGAAGGAGCACACACCACATTTGTTAAATATGAAGGTACTACTAAATTAGGAGGTGCTGTGAGCACCAGGGAGGATGGGGAGGTAGCAGAGAATGACCTAGAGTTGTCAGATATATGGGTTAGGAATACATAGATGAAATCCATCCTGGACACGAGGCAAGTCAAAAAAGAGAAAAACCATCCAGCCTCTGTACTTGGCAGAAGAGACATGCTGAAGAGCTGGAGAATGAGCAGAGATGGCTGTTGGTTAGATAAAAATGTGAAAATCTAATATAGATTAGTGAAATATGGAATCCCAGCACCAGCAGTGACTCCCTGTGAACATAGCTGCATTGGGTTTGTGTCAGAGGTTAAGAAATGCTTCCTGCATCTCCTACGTGACAGTGATGAAACATTTATGAGAATGATCCTACAAAGCCAAACTAGTGGTCCATGTAGTCAAATATCCTGTCTTCATAAAGAACAAGTCCTAGATAAATGAGGGTAAGGTGTAAGAAATTCTGGAGTGAACAGTCCTTGAGGGCACGATGACACGGCATACACAGAAATGCCAGGAAGAGTCTTAAATAAACTCTTTTGGAGACTGGGAAGACATGAATGAGTCTGTCAAGTTGGAGCACTGCTGTAAGAAGCTGTAATCCTGCTAGGACTGGAGTCTCTCTGCGCGGCTTCGCGCTGGGGCATGGATCCTGGAGTTCTACCATACCATAAATGACCTGCGCACACAAAAATTTCCCTTCCCACCTCTGCTAGTTAGGGATCCCTCAGTGTCCTGAAGAGTGACGGCTTACATGCATTCCAGAATTCCTTAGGTAAAGTGTTAGCCCCGTGGAAATAACTGGTAAATTCCCACTGAGTTCAGTGGGAGCAGGATTCCTTCCAATGGATATATATTAGATGCCAAAGGCTGTGGAGGAATATGCATAGGCAGCCTACTTAGAGTCTTCCCCTTATAAATCTACTGTCTCCCTGTTGCTACTCCAGTAACAACTTACTCTTCCCAAAGGTAATCTTTGGAAGGTATCAGCTATCCATGAAGAATTCTACACTATTTAATCAGGAAACTAGCTGTGGGAATCTTTCATAGAACTCCCTGAAAGCTCACTGCAAAAGCAGCTTTGTGGGGAATAAAATGAAGGCATAGGAAATTAAAGTTTATTATTTGATCGCCTTTGTTTTAAAATACACAAACAGAATTGGCAAAGTTACCTCCTCCATTAAATTGAATAAAAATGCTGAGTAGCCATTTGTGGTTCTTTTCTCCCATCCTTTGATTTAACTGCTGCTGGGAAATACAATAACCAAATGTACTTTTTCCTACACTGAGGAGAAAGATGCAGTGAGATGCATTAGGTAAGAAATTGTCTCTGAACTCTTAATTTTAGGATGCTGTGTTTTGCCCAAAAGCATAATTTTCTACTACAGACCCCACAGTAGCTGGAGGAGACTATGAAGCTGCAAACTAGGTTCCGTTCCCTTGCTAAGCTTCCCTACTGCAGAAGGTTGTCTCACTAGAAGAGGGACAGCAATCCTGGGACAACCTTCTGACACTGGCACTGACTGTAAAACTAATTTTCTATACATTTTACAGCTGAACTGAACTAACATATTCAAAAGCCCTCCTCACCTCTTTTTAGAAATTCTTTATTTTTTTAAAAACCACGACTGTGTTAGGAATTTGTCAGAGTAATAAGGCTGTAAAACTGACCAGAGCCTTAAGTGATAATAATCTACTGTTACATAGTTTTCTTCACAGTCTTGTTATTTCTGCTTTTCTGGTGCTCATGCATCATATGTGTTGAGAATGTATGAAAACAATGCTGCTTGTGAAGTGTGTTCTTTATACATATTTTATGCAGCACATTTAAGCAATAACTATCATTTGATTTGCATCAGACAATGATTACTTGCAGCAACATTTGGCTTCTAAATTGGCCAGGGGTGATTTCTTCCTTTACAAGAGGATGGACTGACTTCACATCTAATTATCTGGAGCTTCGACTGAACTGTTCCCATCATCTACTAGGACCAATGCAAAGTGAAAGGCATCAAGTTTATCTCATCTTATTTGAGTTTCATACTGAATATTATAATTTATTTAGAAATTGATAAGAAACCATTTATTTTTAGTTTGTTTTAATTGCAGACAATTTTTCTGTAGTACTGTTATGTTGAAAATCAACAAATGCACGGAAAATGTTTCTTTAAACAAAATTATTAAAAATTATTAACACAGGACAGTATTATGAAACAGAACTGAGAATTACAACGTATTTCTAGGATTTAGTGCTACTTATGATATAGAATTTTTTTGCTAAGTGAGACATGTAACTAGAATATGTCTTGGTATCCTCACCCATAAAACTCAGATACTTATAGTTCCTTTCCTTATAGATGTGGTAGGAATATATTTTTCTGAATATTTTAATGTGCTGAGGGTTATTAATTAATGCTGCATAGAGACTGAAGTCCTGGACTCCTATTTTCTGTCTGATTTTTTTAATGTAGACCTTTGCATTTTTCTCTAGCAATAACAGGACTCTGCAGAGAATGAGACTGCACCCAGGTATATTCTGGTGAAGAGTTAGACCTTGATTAAACTCACTCTTTTGAATGAGGGAAGGTGGATTTACAGCTTGGAAGTTGTGCTGCTCTCTGGAGGGAGTCCAGGTGAATGGACTGTAAAGTCCTGTGGAAAAGGGCTTGTTGAAATTGCTGCACCTTTCCACTGAATATTCAAAACCTCATTGGATATTTAAAAAGAAAAAAAAGTTCATTCAGGTGGGTCTCCTCTTGACATCCTAGCTTTTCAGAATCTTCTTCCTTGTCACCAGCTTTCCTGGTGTTGAATAGGCGAGCACAGGCACCTGCTGCAATTCTCTGGGCTCCACCCCATGGCAGAACATCCAAAATCTAATCCTTGGTGAGTTTAGCCGTTTGGATACCTCTCTTTTACAATAGGTAGATCAAATTACTTTATTTTTATATATGTATAAATTAAATCGAAATTAACTGGTTTTATGGTCTATTACACAACACACTGTGCTTGTTGAAACTTTTTACTGCAAGGGGTCAGACTATGAAGCTTTTGCTTCAGGCATGTTTTTGGTGAAAATGATGTCGCTCCATTGACTTTTATCGCAGTGTATTAATTTCCAGCTGCTCAGGTTGATTAGCAGATTGAGCAATTTATGAATGTTGACATCAACCACAGTGAACTGAAGAAGAAGTAAGAAAGGTTTCATTGTGAGAAACATGCAGAATCTGCCATTGTGGGAACAGTGGGAGATGAAACTTGCACCAAAGGAGAAGCAACAGACTGACTGCATAAGGGTATTGGCAGGTAGCAAACAGATTAAGTATCTACCAAGCGTGGGTCAGCATAGTAGCTAAGAATAATATATTTTCCTAAATATTTGATTGTTATTATGTCTTTAAATCTATAAACAAACCAAACAAAAAATAGCCAGCTGTTTTATTGAAGCAGCAACAACAACAAAACATGAAGAAGAAATTAGGTATTAATAATTTTCTCCTTATGGGAGTATAAGAGTCCAGCAGCTGCTGCAACTGGCAGTAAAGTCACCATTTCAAAGAACTTATTGAGCAGTAACTGTTAAAAAATCCAGGTTGCCACTAAATCACAGTTCTTCACTTGGTTCCCACACTATTGCAATGCCCTAAGCTATTCACAGCTGCCCTGCGTCTCCCCAGAGGTGGCTGCATTTCAGTGGTACGCAAAAGAACACCAAAATTACATCAACGGGCAGATTAATATACTCTCTAATTCTACATGACAAGCAATAAACAAATGCAAACCATAATTTTATTCAATAGGTGACACAATTCCTTCTTAGACAATAGAAGCTAGTGTCCTAGCATATTGCTAGGAAATACTGAAAGGCTACAAATATTTGGCTACTTCTCCTGGTTCCCTGCACTGTGTGTGGTCACTTAGAACTATTTTGATGCAGTCTTGTAATGCTACAGAATCAGCGTGGTAACATTTTATACTAACTTTATTTTGATTTCCACAGAAGCAAATAGTTTTGTGATGTGCAATGCAATGTTGAATGAAGTTCAGTCTCATTGAGACCCCAAAAATATCAGATGTGAATGCAGGGCAGAATTCTAAGAGGTTTATCTTTGCTGGGAAGGAGTATTATATACAGTAGAAATATGGTAAGTTCAAAGGTACATAAGCAATAAGGTGAGAAGTGACTTTTACGAACACAGCTCAGTGAAGAATGATGCATACGTACATTCTCAAAGCACAGGAAAAGTTAATACGTAGAAATACAGGGTGACCAAATATGCAGAAAAGCCAATAGAGCAAATTGCTATAATAAAATCATTTTGCCCTAATTATTCATCAAATTCCTTTTCTGTGCCTGAAAGAGAAAACAGTAACCAGCACTTGACTTCCCAGCAGACATGATACAGTTCTTTTCCCACAAAGTAATGATACATCACTGTTCGTGATAGATCAGAAGCTTAGTGACAGAGAGGAAAAAGAGTGCCTAAAGACTCAGGTAAGATGCCAAATGCAGCTGAAAAGGAAATGAAAACCATTTTTTTCTACATTTCACACAAATTTAAAAAGTTCCCTTAAATATCTCCATAATTACAAAGAGTCAATGTACTTAACACATCCTATAACTGCTCTAAAAATGAGAAAGTACTTATTTATACAAGGTATTTCACAGAGCCTCACACAGCCTTTACAAATAATATCACAGTATCATCCCTTCTGTTTTTCTGTACAGGTTTTATTAGCTCTGTATTAGATTATTAGAACTCCAGTCTGCAGGGCAATTTTCCACAAAGAACTAGTGTTCATCCTCACTATTTACTTCTATCAGAAACTTAAAAAAGCCCTACATTAGCAACAAGTCCATAATTATTTGGAAAAAAAGAAACATGATCAATCTAGCTTCTCTTAAATCAGAGAAGAGATTCAGGCTCTAAACTGCCAATGCAGCCTCAGTAAGAGTGATTTATTTGAGCTGCTGCCATCAAGAACATATTCTTTTGATAATATGTCTGAACTGGGTGTTGAAATTGTTTGTATAATCTCAGTTTGTTATTTTTAGAGTCTGTTTTTTGCATCTGTATGTTTGAAGGGAATATCTCCTGTAAGGACCTGCCTCCCCTTGAACCGCACTTAGTAACTTGAGCTGTAACGAAGCAACTTTTCTTGCTCCGTTTTGTCAGTTTTGGTAGTCGATGAACAAGAGCAGTGTAACGTTGATCACACCCAGCCAAGGCCATATATTCACAGAAACACTCTTCCCCACCCCCCCACCCCCCACCCCCCCCCCGATTCTTTTCCTTCCTCTGCAACACGGGATGAAGAAGAGGTGTCTGCGAAGTTAATCTGAGTTGACAAGCTTCCTTCATATTTTATACGTGCCTTAAACTCATGTGGCACAATGCAGCCACTTTCTGCTTACGGTGCTAATGCAAGAATGTCTTGCCCTTGGTCACTGAGCAAGTGCAACATGACTGTCCCTGGTAAACAGTGGAACAGCAGCAAAACCCCAGAATTTGTACATAAGCTTTCTCAGAGGCCAGTTGTGTAAGAAAAAGGTGCAGAAGGTTTTGAAGTGCTAGTCAGAGAAGGCTCCGTGCAATGGAAATCCACCCTGTCTAGTCACACGTTTAGCCTTTATGTTTATACAGTGGTCATTCTAGACCAGGATTCCAACCATGAAAAAGACATGTTCGTTTTTTCTTAGAGGATTGGGGTAGGTCCTGAATGTACCTTTAGAGTATATAGCCAGGACCAGCTACTCTCATGGATATCATAAAAACACTGAGAGTATTGGAAGAATAATAAAGGGGAGATTTAAGTCACAGGGAGGGTAGTGGGTGAATTTGAAATGGCAGAAAAATTATTAGCCAAAAATGTTCAGTCCTTTAAAACCAATGATCAGTCACTTGCAAGGTCCTGGTTAACTGTGGTTTTTAAGTATAGGTTTGTACTGCTGGTGTCATCAGTAATCCAGTATGCTCACACAACCACGATACTTCCATTTTTATTTTTTTTTCTGAATTTGACTGTTTTAACCACATACCAGAAAATGTACTAGTAAACACGGCATTGCACCATTATTTCTTATTCATATCCCCAGACCACATTAAAACAGTTCAAATCAATTCACATTTGCAGATGCCACAGTTATAAATTATTTGAAGGGAGAGCAGGTGGAAGGAATAAAACCACATGCAAGATAAATATGTGAGAATTCTATTTGAAGAGTCTTAAGTAACAATTTTTGAAGAGAGAAAGTATTCCAGTTTGGAAGGTTTGACAAGGTGTAGTTGTGAGCAATTTAATTTCTTACTGTTCATTTTCCATAATCCCTCATTTGTCCAGGCACACGGTTTGTGTACCTATTCTTACTGCATGTGCACACTTTGACAAATACACATGCAAATTTAAATCTTTAGGAAGGAAAAGATTAGGAGCTTTGGTTATCGTAACAGTCTTTGGGTCTTGAATGTATGTCCTGTTATAATTGCACTTTGTGATCTGACACCCTTCAGCCCAGCACCCTTAATGTTTTTCACTGCCCTCTTGACAGCTCCAGCTTGCTACTTACAACACATTTACTTATTTAAATTATCTGAATCAGAATTAGCCAGTCCAGCAAAATCTGTTTTGAACAGCTTCAGCTAGCTGACCTTTTTTGCACCTGTGTTAGGTTAGGGTGCATTCAGAGGAGCGAATTGGCTGGCAGATCAGCAAGGGCTGTGATCTCCTGCAGACGTGTGAATGAGCATCAGGGAGCAGACTGCAAGGTCTTCTGCTGGTCTGGAGTCTGGAAAGTGCACAGCTGAGCTCAGCCAAAGCCAAAATTTGCCTGTACTTAAGCCATCTTCACTACCACCTTATCAGTAGGTGAAGACTCAGAGTCTGAATTGGAAGAAGGTTAGGTTGAAAAATCTTTTCCTGTATCCAGACCCCCTACAGGTCTCTGCACAGTCTAATCCATGCTTTCTGTCCACAAATACTGTCAAACGCACACGTTTTGTGGTTTTCCTAACTTGAAGATTTCTCAGCACACTCAAACTCCCCTGAATCCTCCTCAGACATACAAATACTGAGCCCTTCAGGCAGCTCTTCAAAGACGGCAGCCCTTGCCCTTGCAGTGATGGCCAGCGAGGCAGGACATCCCTTCTCCCTCTCTCTCAGAGGAGGTGATGTTCATGCCTTGCTCTTCCCTGCTGCATGGGGAAGGTACAGACATAAGACCAAGCCCGTGGTCTGGCAAAAGCTGCCCACAGGAGCTGGCACAGCCTGCCCAGTGGTGGCTGAAGGAAATTCTCCTTCTCAACTTGGGGGTAGAAAGTGAGGAACCTCATAAGCTTAAACATTTGGGTTGTGCTGTCTTTCTAAAGACATGGCTACAGCACTTGCCACTGCAGTTCCCAGGATTCATATATGGATTCAGACCAAGTTTCTGCCTGCTGCTGGGGTAGTATTGAAGATGGCTTAAGTACAGGCAAGTTTTGGCTTTGGCTGAGGAGATCTGCGTACTCACCAGGCTCCGGAGCAGAAGCCCAGCCCTAGACCCCTTCAAGGAAGCTGTACCTTGCTAGAAGTTTCATGGTGGGCTCAGAGCAAAGCACGGCGACTCTGAATATCCCACTGGCAAGAGGGAAGTAACGTCTCCAGCTTCAAAACCGTGAGCGTGTGGATCCGAATTGATCTGAAGTTGTCGACCTTAGCTGACCGAAGAAGGTGGCTGGTCGTTAGCTGCTGGCTCTGTGCAGCAGAGGGCAGTAGCTGACACACACAGCCGGGCACATGCAAGGGACACGCTCAGCTCACACCCGCTTTGCAATGCTTGGAGCATGTCATCCTTCTCCTCACCATACATGAACTAACAGGTTTTGGATCTCTGCAGAGAAGTTAATCATTTTCAGTCCGAACGTGTGAGCGTGATGCACAGAGGCTCAGGGCCACTTGCTGAGTTTTGCTTTACAAGTCACAGATGTGCCCTATCACGCATCGCTGGGTTTACGGCAACAAGGATACACTTGACGAAAGAAGCAGGGGTATTTATCCTGAGCGCTCTCCATGTGTGCCTTGATGGACTTGTAAACAACCAGCTCTAACAAGACCAGGAGGCGAGAATGTGTTTTGTAGACCAGAAAACTGACCACGATGCTGGATTCACTAGTCAGTTCATTTGTGTTTATCTGGGGTGGCTTTTTCTCAGCCTACCTTTCCGAGGCTACCCTAACAGCCACAACAACACACGACATTGAGCAGGGAGCCATTAATTTAGGTATGAATCAGGTTCTCTTTGCACAGGGAACTAGAAGTGCAGTTTCTTTCTATGAAATATATTTTGCAACAGAGACGGAGGTGTAGGGAAAAAACCTGCATGAAGTGTGGGCCATTTCACCGGTTCTGAAGTTTTGGAAATATTTGTGGGAGCTTGCCCCACTGGAGTGTTCTTGAAGAACATTCTCCTGCAAGTCAAGCAAGGGTGCTCGTGTCTTTGATGGGCATGATTCAGTTGTTTGAAATATGTCTAAGCAAAATGGTCCTGAGCCTAGAGTGAAAATAAGGCTCAGATACTGAGTTTCTTCAAGCTTGATGCTGGTTGCATTTGGTCTCTGTTCTGCTTGATAACAGAGGTTGCAACCAGCTGGAAGTAAGCAAACACATCTTTTTCCTTAATCTGCAGATTATTTCAATCTAGTGTTTCAACCTGTATCTGCCTGACATAAAACATTTTATTTAGTGCATTTAGAATTGCTACGGTGGGGTTTGGCACCGTTACAAGAATAGTCCTCTGTCTTGCCCATGCTGATGAAAGAAATCTCTGAAAGGTGAAAGGAAATGTCTGCTCAAAGAGAAATGATTTCTAAACCTCTGGCGGTTAGTTGCTGGCTTATTTATTTTCTTCAGATTGTTTCAGCAGCAACATTACTACCCAGCTTACTGTCTTATCCTTCTTCAATCTTACAGAATTGTTGGTCTCGATGTTACTCCTTAAAAGTCAGATTTTTCAGGATACTTGCATTTAACAAAATGAATTAGTTTGCAAATCATGTCATCTTAAGAAGTGCTTCCAACATAATTCCTTAACCAAGATAGAGGAGCTAAAAGGAAATCCTTTAATTTCTATGGTGCAAGAACCCTCATGAAAAGGTAATTTTTAAAAAATTTCCTCTTTAAGTACCAAATCCTGGAATTTAAATATATGAGAGTCTCAACATTCTAGTCTGCATGATCGCAGGGAAAAGCTTTAAAATGTTAATCAAGGGTGTTCTTCAGTCTTACAAACAGAAGACAAAATAGATAATTATTTAGTGTTATATATATATATATAGCCATCATTTATTAATAGAATATCTGGATTTTAAGCCTGTCTCACAATTTTAGGGTCCTTGATTAAAAACTTCTGAGTGCTTAGAGTTAATAATATTATTTCTGTAGTGGAGCCCTTCGGAGTTTAAGACTCTGGCAAAGAAAAGCTACATGGGAAAGAAGAAGTGGGTTGCTGCTGGCCCTGACTCAAATAATTTTCATAGACACCCAGGCAGGATAACAATAAATGGTGCTTTCAATTCAACCAGGAAGTAACAAGCAGCAACAAAACCTGAATCCAAGTTTTCTGTGGGAATTTCTCACTGCCTTCTCACACACACAATTCCCTCAACTTTGTAATGAAAGTGATAAATAATAGCTGAAAGTTTATGTTAGTCATCAGGAGCATGGCTCAAACTGTGCCTACCTGGAACTAAGGGCAGGGGTCTCCTGACCAAATCCATGACCTCTCTCGGCCATGCCTGTGACAGGTTCATTTCCCTCTGCCTTCATGCCCTTACACTAATGAAGGAGGAGAACTGGAGAACTCATGTCATACTAATTGCTGTTTCAAAGGGAAGAAAGGACCTGAAAGCTGGGTTAAGCACACAAAACCCTATGACCTGCATTTTTTCAGCCACGTTCCTGGCTGTAGTTCAGGGTCAGAGTATCTCCCCTGTGTTTGGGAAGATCTCCGCTCAGTATGTGTGTTCAACAGAGCAAACCATACCACATTTAGCCCTGTGCAAGCCTGACTCTATCAGACTGCATGAACAAGAGCTTACCTTTGCCCAACAGCATTGAGCAAGCCTGGACCCCCTGCCCAACTGCTAAGGCAAACCAAGATCTTGTGCCAAGAGAGGATTGAAGCACATGGCCGGGTTTCCACTATAAAAGGTAGATGTGAGACCAAGGAGCACTGCATTGATAGTTTATCGAGACTCATTGCAACTAGTTCATCGCCTTCACCTCATTCCTTCACATTAGGAGACTTTTGTAGAGTTCTAGAGCTTCTGAAGGCTGTCAGATATGTGCAAACCCGGCAGAGTGAGTGGTCCAGAAGAGGACGAAGTATTTATCTACAACATTATGCTCTTTCGGGCTGTATCAGTTGTTATCATTGAAACCTTTTCCTACTAAAACATCAAAACAGCTTTTTGAAAAAATTATCCTGCCGTTCATACACCAAAACTGTCTCAGTTTTAACCATACATCAATACTTTGTTTTCTAACTATCACAAATTCCAAGAGTTCATTCAGATTCCATTTGTGCTTTTTTTTTTAACATGCTGATAATGCATTGATTGAGCAATACACACTGTGTTTACAGAGCTTGGAGGGATCTCAGTTGAACCTGGTATAGCAGAGATCAGAATTAGCTTGATACATAAGAGAATTAAGGCCATAAAGATTCCTTAGTTAAGAACAAAATTGTATCCTTTGGCATGAGTCTGTACAATGAGTAAAGTTTCCTTTATTTCTGGAGTTCTCTTATATGTGCTGTCCACAATTTATAAGACAAAACAGGGTTGTCATAGCAAGATATTAGTCAAACTAGTTTGTTCTGTTTCCTGTCAGCAATCATATATGTATTTGATATCAGCAATCATATATGATTTTAAATCCAAATGACTAACAATCTGGAGAGTTCAACCTTGGACCCCTCAGAACTGCATGATCTGTAGACTGGGCATCAGTCTTGTGAAAAGCAATGCTGTTTGTGCCCAAAGGTGAACATTCAGAAACAGAGATAGGCAAAAAGCTTAACAACTTCCTAGTCAGACTTTTCAATTTTTAACATTCACGCTTGTCACAAGATCAGCTGAATCCCTGGCTTCCCTCTTGCAGAAATGTGAGTCCTAACTTGTTTGAAAGGCATTATTTATTGGACAAACCCAGTTGCCACTCATGCTGTAGTTCCCTGATTGCGAATAAAGTGTCTGTTCCTTACAGCTCAAACATCAGTTCTGATCTCGATTGGAATGGGTTCATGATTGTTGAACTCACTGCAGGAAAACCTGCAGAATTTATACTGATTTTATGGTTTTATGCTGTTGCAGGAAACAGATGATGCCTCTTCTATCAAAACATTAAATCTGGTGCAAAGAGAATATTTTGAATAGATCTGAACTAGCAGAATGAGTTTATAGCACCTTTGAGCTTTCTTACATATCTACAACATTTTTGACAAGGCAGTAGTAGAACCTGATGACACCACAGAAAGCCAAGAAGCAAATCTTCAAGCAGTAACAATCCTTCGTGCCTTTTTGACCGTGGTTTTGCCTCACACTCACCCTCTGAGATGCTTGGCACTTCAGAATTATTGTAAATAACATAAATGGTTTCAAATCATGATTTCATGAAATTGTAAGTCATAACTGGTGTTGCAGCAGTTCACAGCAGTCACTGCTATGGACTTACTGCCAGTAAACCATGTCATACTTCAAAAGGGAAATCTATGTAGAAGCTGAAAGGCAAAAAAGAAAGGAGAAAAAGCTGTCACTGCATTACAGACAAGAGAAAGAGGTTGTTAGGGTCTTATTTTGGAATGGTGGGATCACAGAATCATGGAATGGTCAGGGTTGGAAGGGGCTTTCTGGAGGTCATCTAGTCTAAGCCCCTGCTAAAGCAGGGTCTCTTACAGCAGGCTGCACAGAGTCACTTCCAGGTGAGTTTTTAATGTCTCCAGAGAAGGAGACCTCACAGCCTCTCTGGGCAGCCTGTGCCAGTGCTCTGTCACCCTCAAAGTAAAGAAGGTCTTCCTCATATTCAGGAGGAACTTCCTCTGTTTCAATTTGTGCCCGTTGCCCCTTGTCCTGTCACTGGGCACCACTGAAAAGAGCCTGGTCCCATCCTCATGATACTCACCTTTAAGATATTTGTAGACATTGGTAAGATCTCCTCTCAGTCTTCTCCAGGCTAAACAGGCCCAGCTCTCTCAGCCTTTCCTCATCAGGGAGATGTTCCAGCCCCCTCATCATCTTCATAGCCCTCCGCTGGACCCTCCCCAGTAGTTCCCCGTCCCTCTTGAGCTGGGGAGCCCAGAACTGGACACAGCACTCCAGACACAGCCTCACCATGGCAGAGCAGAGTGGAAGGATCACCACCCTCGATCTGCTGGCCATGCTTCTCCTAAGGTGGCCACGCACCCCAGGGTCCCATTGGCCTTCTTGGCCACCAGGGCACACTGCTGGATCAGGTTGACCTCTCTGTTCACCCGGACTCTCAGGTCTTTCTCCACAGAGCTGCCTTCCAGCAGGTCAGCCCCAGCCTGTACTAGTACATGGGGTTGTCCCTCCCCAGGTGCAGGAACCTACACTTGCCTTTACTGAACTTCATTGGGTTCCTCTCTGCCCAACCCTCCAGCCTGTCCAGGTCTTGCTGAATGGCAGCACAGTGTTCTGCGGTATCAGCCACTCCTCCCAGTTTTGTACCATCAGCAAACTGCTGAGGGTGCCTTCTGCCCCTTTGTCCAGGTTACTGATGAATAAATAAGTTGAACAACGTTGGAGGCAGCACTGACCTCTGGGGAACGCCACTAGATACAGGCCTCCAGCTAGCCTCTGTTGTTGCTCACAACCCTCTGAGCTCTGCCGTTCAGCAGAATGAGGAACATAAATAAGATCTCCTGGTAGTTCTCTCTAACCCCTAAGCATCATTTCTAGACCTTCACAACTTCAAGTACATTTAAGGACAGGAGGTCATGAAAATAAATAATTCACTTCATATTTTCCTCCTTCACCAAAGTTCATAAAAGTAGGTTAAGAAATATATCCCAGAGTTAATTTCATCTATTTTACACCTTGTCCTTCTGTTTTCCTTCTTTGCTCTTAAAGGTTACTCTTAATACTAATTAAAACAAAAAATGTCCTGCACCTCTTCTTTTCCCATGTGGCAGACGGAGAGACTTTGATTCATATGGCCCACCGCTATTTCCCTTTCAGAGAAGCTGAACAGCATGGCTTGGTCCATCATGCAAAATGCCCTTGTCCTGTCCCACCCTGACCGTGTCCTGTCCTGTCCTGTCCTGTCCTGTCCTGTCCCACACGCTGGGCCCAGGCACTGCCTGGCAGACTGTTGGCTGGCCCAGGTCAAAACTGCCAGGAAAAGTGATCAGCTTTGATGATTTCCTTGACTGTTAGTCAATGGCCATGCTGGCGCCCTGAACCTTTTTAGCGTAGAGGCAGCAGATTGCTGGCTCTCAGGCTTCCCCCAAAATGTACATTTTTCTATTTACTCAGACCTGATCCCTGTGCAAGTTAAAGGGGAACTACATTTAAATATCTCAGAAATGTTTATAGCTCTAATAAAGACAATTAATAGCACATACCTGAATAAGAACAGACAAAGCATTGGTTATAATACAAACTAATAAAAAATACCCCACATATCACATGAAAACAAAGAGCCAAAAGCCCCCAAATCATGCCCCGTGAAACACATCACATCAAGAATAGAACAAAAATATTGATGGCAACAAAATGAGAAAAATAAGTAGTAAGTTAAGTCATAGCCCAAAGGTTTTAATTTCATGCTTTGAAAGTCTCTTGTCTCTCCCTTTCCGCTTTTTATTTCAGGTTCCGGTGTCCAATCATAAATTAACACAACCCCTGTCACTCAATAGCTACACGAGATGAATTAAAAGTAGGAAGGAATACCCATCCTCTACAAAAGCTGAGGTACCAATTCAGAGTTCACTAACAAAAAAGTTGTAAATTACCCTGGTAAAGCAAATTCAGCTGACAATATCTTTGGATTGTCACATAAAAACGATCAGAAAAAAGCCAGGAGAGCATTCATGGGATGTGTGCAATTTTACTATGAAAACCCCACCAGCACTGTCATTGCAAAATCAGAGCTGTGATCTGCTTTATACACTCTCCTGCCCATCAAAGTAGCCATCAACCATCACTTCTGAACAATGTAAAAGACATTGCTGTGAGCAAGCAGGGATTGATGTCTTTGCATGAGTAGCAAGGAACAAAATTAAGCCAGCCAATGGCCTGTGTTTACCTCCATCTCCTCCCATCGCTGTGTCTGGCACCGGGTATCCTCCAGACATCAGCTAGGGTGTCATCACTGGAACGTGAGCTGTGTGAATGTTCCATCTTCACTTCTATGAATTATTTGAAACTTGTGTGTTCATCTCACTTCCAAACCTGTCACAAAAACAGTGAGTGAACAGGGGAAAACACGAATCTATGTGTTAGTTTATACAGTGCACAATGTTCATATCTGTACTCTTCCCATCACCCAACCTGAAGTAAAATGTCTGTACAAAAGCAGGTTTTTTCTTACCTCCAGGATGCTGTTGCAATCGATTATTAGTAGCATAGGAGAGTTTTGGGTGAGCTCCTCTTACTGGTGCAAAGCACTTACACAGTCATACACTGCAAGATCCAGAAACCAGTCAGAGGTGTGATTTATTCAAGAAAATCATAACATATTAGGCTGACAGTCCAAACATGTCAGCCTTCGAGCACTCTCTTCATAACCCAGGAGCACTCACTTTTTGCTAAAGGAAAGAACTTAAACCAAACAAAAATGTTAGGTTTTGTTTTAGTAAAGCCTGATGCCAGCAGCAACAGAATCTTTAAATTTGCTGACTGAACTGTCCAGTAACCAGCAGTGGAAAAGAGGTATTGAAGTATAATGAAATGACCTATTAATATTACGCTGCTATCATTAAAGATAGAGAAACACAGGCTGAAAAGATAAATCATTTTAAGATCCTGGGTTCAAAGAGCCTCAGCAGATAGATAAATGCAAAGCCTGATGCCAAATACAGCATATGTCCAAGACTGTAGTTTTGACCATAATGTTCAGGAAAGATTGAAGAAAACCATAGGTAAAGACTGGATCAAGAAAAGAAAGTTTTTCAGTTGTTTGGGTTATTTTTTCATCAGCTAATGACAAATCATGTGTGTCTTTACGTGTGGCATAAAGCTAAAATGACAGTCATCAAGCTATCAATAATTGGAAGAAAGAGATCATTCTTTGTAATGCTTTGTGTCAGTACTGTAGGAATACTTTATCTGCTCCCAGAATTATTTCAGGCAGAGAAATATGATTGCCCCAAAAATCTTTGACATAAAGTAGAGCACAAAGTGTTTAAAGCAGACGACTTCTTTTTATCTGACAAATAATCGTGAGGCCAATTAAACTTTGTGCATTTAAAAGAGAACATTAGACAGAGAGTGCTGGAGGTTCTTCAGTATATGATACAGAGTTTAAAATACACAGATAATTTCCCCAAAATATGTTATTTCCACTTCATATTTTTCTTCTACAAAGGTTTCACAGACCTTCAACCGGTTAATTGTACATCAAGCCTGTGAGCGGCTAATTATAATATCAGTTTTACAGATGGGAAACAGATATCCACAGTCTAAGGTATCTGCCAAAAGTCACAGAATGCTTGACCCACATCCTCATGAAGTTGGTAGTAGTCTTTGCATTCATTTTATAGTTCTTAAGCCCAGGGGGAGCCGAGACTAGAGCGCAGTTAATTGCAGGGTCCTAGTATGAGCGTGTAACTGTTGCCATTACAGGAAACCCAGGCCATTTGTTATGCCACTGGAGCATCCAACTGATCCTGTCATTAATCACTATGACATCACAGGACAGCTACCATATGGTGTAAAATAATCTCCTCCCTTGCTATAGAAATCAGATATCTTTAAAGACAAAATGATCTCTACACCACTTGGAAAGTACATTAGACTTTTGCTTCCCCTTAGAACTTTGTCCTAAAAATGCTGGTTAAGATGATTTGTGAAGTCAAAGTGAAATCTTCAAAAAACCTTCTGGAAAAGAAAAGGCTATCAGTCAATGCACCTCTTGCTATGTGCATATCTCCATCCTAACCATCCTAACCTGACCATTAAAAATCCCTCCCTTCTAATGCGCTGGGAAGATAGGGGGTCAGAGAAAATAATTATTATTCCCTCTCACGCACACTTAGCCCCCTTTCCATCAGATGGAAAGGCTGGTTAAAAATCTTCTCCAGTGGTGGTTGCAATGATTCTTCATGGATGGGGCTTTTGCAATGAACAGGATGATATCCCATCATACATTACTCAGATAGAATTTTACTCCCAATACAAGCATATTAATTAACACAGTTTTAATTTTGATGTTAAATTTCAGTCATCTCCAGCATGAACCAGTGGCCTGAGTGATAACACGCTTTGGTTTCATTGCTTTTCAAGCAGCAAAGTCATTAGCAGTTTTCAGGACTTGACAAGCCCACCCTCACTGAAAAAATAGTTTCCTCCCTTTGCATAGGAAAGTTGCAACAAGTCCACATATTGCAATACCCAGCTTCAGTGCTAAGTTTTTGCAGCAGAATCTGGGACAGCAAGTAGATCTGTACAACATATTCAAAATACCCAACATATTCAAGGAGGAGGTGCAGACGTCAGTTGGAGTAAAACATTAAGCATGGCCTGGTGCCTTATAGACTTTGCCTTATTAGAGAGGAGGTTAAATACCAGAGGCTTGTTTCTACCTCTCATTAGTTCCTATATTCTTTTTCTTCAACAGCCTGCTAGTAACTCACCTACTTGTAGGCTTTAGGTACTCCTTCAAACAGCCCCTGGAGAAAGTTGTATTTTGTTATTGCAATTTGGGATTTTGGCACCCATATTTTTCTGAATTTAGCCTTTAGTCTCCAGGTAAAAGGGTTTGAATATGGGATTAAAGTGAAGCACACCTCTTGACAGCAGTCTCCATGCTCCTACAGGAGTATTACCAATTTTCAGAACCCAAGTGTTAGGAGCTTCCTTTGTGTGCACACATTCTGGATGGATTCCTGCTTGGAAAGATTTGTAACATAAACGGTGGGAAAAGAAGGATTTAATCATTGCCTGTTTTACTAATGGGAAACTGAGGCACAAAGAGGTTAAACCTTAACTGTAAAATCATTCAAACCAAGGAAGAAATCAAGCCAAGACATGAATCAAATGTCTTAATCACAGGATCATTCTTCTTTTTTTCCTTACTCTTTTTTAAAAGCCTTGATGACTGTAGTGGGTTGATTTCTTTCCCCTTCATCTTCCATGGGAGATTTGAAGCATACCTGGAATTCCTAAAGTTCTATTTGATCAGACTCAATTTGGTCTAATCACGAGCACAAAGATTTCAATATTTTATTCTTATTTCTCTAACACATTAAGTCAAAAACATATAATCTTAGAATAAGTACCTCATTTTGAAAGAGAAAGCTGGTAGGAGAAATTATAATGTAAACCATGTGATGGTTCTTCTCTGTTTACAAGCTTGCTGAAAACTCTCTTTCCCAAGAGAAAGAGGGTTCTTTATGGATAACCAAGTCCAGATTCTTATTCCAATTCATTTGTTTCAAACATATTGTTAACATTTTGCAGTATTTTGTATACATTTTGCATACATACATATGGCTCAAAAAAAAAAAAAATATCTCCACATCTGTGGCTTTAATTGTATTTGACTTAAGGCAAATATTCATTAAGTGATAGCTCTTCTAAATCTGTATCAGCAGGAATAAAGCTCAGCTGAATAATGGTAACCTGTTAAGATGTTTAGATATTACTGATGAGCATTAAATCAGTATTTTAAGGTGACAGAAATGCAACCAACTGTAAGTCAGACTAATAACTTTCTGTCAGTGTATCAGAACAGACACGCTAAAGGACTGCACCTCAAAGGAGATAAAATAAAATATCTTGGGATTTTTGTGCTCTTGTAGTTTGTTTAAGAAGCAGACAGGAACTTTTGTTAAAGGGATGTGTTGCTCTCTCTTCTAGTTGAGAAGATCCAGATCTTCTTTTTCCTCTGCTCTACAAAATAGACTTTAAAATAAGTTTATAGGGACAATTATGGTGTTGATTTAACATCTACAACATTGTATAACACAGAGGTGAACCTGCTGATGGGAGCAATGGGACACATTTGTGACTGTTTACCTCCCCAGCACCTCTTCAGTGTGTCCAAGAGGTAACAGAGGGTATGCTCAAAGAAAACAAGACATGTTATGACAGGGATCAGATGTGTCCCCACAGAACAGAACTGTGACCTGAAAAACTTTCTGACATGCAGTAAGCCTTTAGGAAGCTAAGATCTGTCAAGGCATTTGTAAAAAACGAGTTTTGTCTGAGCATATTGAAAAAAATCATTTTGATCAGTTGTGTCCAGTGAATTTTCATCTTAATGTGGTAAGATAAAGATCTCCAAGCAGTCAGGAACTTTGGTTCAGGGATAAGTGACTACAGTGCTTTGAGGGAAGATCAATCTTGTTGTTATGTATTTGTAATAAGCTTAAATGGTTTGTATTCCTGAGGTCAAAAGCACACACAGTAAGATGGTTTCTCAAATTTAAAAACATTTCCTTTCACTTCCATAGATATGTAACTGTAGCATACACAGCTATACAAGTATGCGGTAGACATATAAAGCAGATACATAACAGCCCTTAGATAATTAAATCAGATTAACTTTGGGTCAAAAATTTGACATGACTCATTCTGTCATTTTCATGCCTGTATTTTTTTAAAAAGAGCCACGCTCACATCACTCATTTAGGCTTACCTAAAATAATAATTTTCTCATGTTAATCAACTGTTTTTTTTTTCCTGGTTGAAAAGTGCATAACCCAGGTAACTAATTGGGGTTTTGTAAGCAGGCTACAATGCTCATAAGCTTAAGTTATTTCAGTAAGTACAATTGTGTATTACTCCAGCTGAGATAACATTCTTTGGGTTCAGTGCTGATGTAACATCTGGAAAATGAATTCATTCTACATTAATAGTAATTCATAGTCTAGCTGTTCAAGTCCTAAGCATGTTGCTTATGGAGAAGAAATTCTCACTGCTTATGCTTTTTTCAGATGTTTCCATCTTAAAATAATCAATGACATCATCTTCCTCTTTTTAGTGTAATTAAATCTCCATATCCTCTGTAACTTATTAATTGCATAATCCAGAGACAGCGTTAGTATATAGAGCTAAGAACAGGAATGTACAAATGGCCAGGGTCAGGCCAGAAGTCTTCCTCTCCTGCTTCTAATAGCAATTACTAGCAGGTCAGTAAAAGCAGTATGAAAATAAATTTCTAGTGGAAAAGAAAGCAAGCCCACAGAGATTCATCAGCAGTCGTTCTCCAGACTGTTTGAACTTGCAGTTCCTTCCAGAAAGTGTACCAGATCTGAAACATACCCACTGTGTGGAAGTTTAGGGGTTAATGATTAATAGGTGTATTTGTGTAGGAAGGGGAATAAGGGGGATTTTAGAAATACTAGTGGCAGTTAACTGCCTTTGAGTAAATTATCTTTAACCTTTGAAAATCCTCCCCCAGCCCATATGCCACAATGTCAGTAAAAAAAGTCTTGATTTTCAGCAGTGATGAACTCTCCTGTGTGATGACCAGCACCTTTGGAAACGAGGCCAGCCTTTCCTGTCATAGGCAGCTTACATTTACCTCATATTAAAATGTAATACGTATTAAAGAATGTTTTCCAGTGTGTCTAAGGGTGCAAACTCAAAGGAAGGTGTGCATGCTGTGTGGGGGCCATTAGGGCAAGTTAAGTAAATCTAGGTCTAAACCCGAGAGCCTGAAAAGCCTTGCTTAGCTGACGGGTCTAATCTCGGAGGATGCCTCCTATTTTAGCTGTATGTTTCTACAGATGGCTGAAGTCCTGCCACTGCATATACCCAGCAGGATGTTGCTGTAGACAAAGATGGGTTGAAGCCAACTACGTCATGGCTAGTCAAACGCCTTGATGGTATGCCGCTTCCTATTTGGATTTCAGCTGCTTAAGTAGCAGCTAGGCACCTAGGCTGCTTCTGTACATATGCTGAAGCCTAAATTAATGTGGCTTCGGAAGCAATGAGTTAGAGATGAAAGTGCCAAATTTCCTAAGTTACTAGTCACTGAAATTACATATAAAGCACAAGGGAGTCTGGATGTCAACGCAGGATAAGGATACTATAAAGATTCCTTCCTGAGAACTTTTATTATGTCTAATTTCTTAAAGGAAAAATAGAAATAGTGAGTCATTTGCAGTACTTTTTCCAGATAAGCATAAAATGCATCCAATAAATAGTAGCATACCCAGGTGCTACATCCTACATTATGTCAGTCAAGTTCACAGAAAGCTACTTGTGGGTGGGGGAAGTGTGTCGAAAACTCCACGTGAGAAGTTGGAGGTGTATATAAAAGCTTGAGATACACTACCTCCCTATATTAAAAATAAGCCTGTGATGCAGCATGATTCACCTCTTAGGTGTATGGCCAGATCATTTCCCCTAGTTCAGCATCATTATCACAGCTAGAATCTGCCAAACTCATTTCCGAGTGATCTGAACTCCAAATGTATAACTCGCTGTAAATTCAGTTAAAAGTGCTCTTTTTTTTTTTTCTTATTGTTCTGCAAGACTCCAAGTTATAAATTTGCATTTGGCACCCAGAATTACCCTGCTTCCAAGAAAACTGGATAGAAGTGCTTAATCTGTGAGGTCACCCTCCACAGCATTCCCTAGGTTTGTCTAATAACTGTGAGGAACAGAAAGAGGGATTCCTGATAGTGGATTTCAGATATATCAGCAAAAGTAAGGCTGGAACAAGTCAGCTCTGACGGAAAAAACCTTTCCTGGGCTTGCAGTTCTCCTATTTGGACCTCATGATCCCTAGATAGCCCAGCTGATTCCTCCAAATGCCAAGTATAGTTGTCGTTGTTCAAGGCTATTTCCAGAGGACACCACGCCAGGCATTAGAACACAGAATGCATATTTATCATGTTACACACTGCTGGACGAAAGCCTACATCTGTTCCTCAAGCTGACTAGACAAAAATGGGGCAGGGTGAAGGAAATAAAAATCACCAATACAGATCTGCTATGCATAAAACAAAAGCCCAGAAAACTCCTGAGCATTTCTGGTTCCCCCTGCTTATGCCTCCATTAGAGCAAAAGTTCACAAGCAGCCTCACTGAGCGCTGGCTGTTTCTGAGAACCGAAAAACTTCTTCTCAGAAGGGAAGAGGGTTGATGCAATTTGGAGGCCAGAGATCAAAAGACATTTTCAAGGAAAGTGTAATCAGTGTAGCTCCGTACACTTAGCTCAAATTCTACTGCATGCACAGAAGATTTCTCAGCCAGATCATTTGCCTAGGAGGACACCTTTGTTCACTTATGACCACAGATAGGAGCTCTGGCAGGGTTCCTCATCTCTTTTTCCTGACAGTAAGAGGCTCTTAGGGTCTGCTCTACATCCATCTCAAAATACTTCATCAAGGGAAAGGTAGTGCATCATTTTCCACCTGCAGCGGGAGAACCCGAAGCATGGGAAGTTATGTGCTTCTTCATCATTACATAAAAGTTCAGCCCCAGATCTGCTATGGGAACCCCGTTTGCTTGTTCTAGGGTGATACACCTGTTCTGACCCTGAACAAAGCTTTGGGCTCTCTTGTTCTCATATAATACTTGGGAGAGGTTCTGCATGAACACTTCACTTTGTTCTTGATTTGAGATCCTTTTTAAACATCTCCAGTTCTGGTTGGCTTTGCATTTTAAGACCACTAGCTCTTTGGGAAGGTGATCGTGTCTTCCTCAGTACTGACTGCTACACAGGTCATTGTTTCAAATGCCATGGCTGGATACCTGGATATACCAGAGCCCAGGCTGCTGATAAGCTTACATGCATGTGTACACAAGACTGTTTTGGATTGTATTTTATGAATAATTTTGAAGGCAATAGCACAAAAAAATTCAACTAGCTTGGCTAAATAATTCAACATAATTTTTATACCCAAAACATTGTTTGCCTGAAAAAAATGTTTTTTCTCCACAAAAGCCCATCACTGAAAACTTTAGTGAAAAGATATTTTAAAAAAACAATAAAGATCACTGCGAGCTTAAAAAATAGTCTTTAAAACTGAAAGAAACCAACCAACCTAAAAAAAAAATCCCACCACTTTGTAAGAAAAAAGAAAAAGATACCAGGATTAACACTTTTTGTTTATCCAAGCCAGATAAGATTCATTAAAGGAAATTAACTGCTTCTTAGAATAATATTTTCTTTTATGTTGAAATCACAAAGATATAGAGGAAAGAATAAAAAAATGCCAGCTTCAGAAGATTACAAGGCAATCTTTTTTGATCAAAATACATGTAAGAAACAAGTCAGTGGAAAATGCCTTTATGGTGTTATCACCTCATCCCGTAAGTTTTCAGTGCCTCAGTTTCCCCATGCAACATGCATTTTCCTCTGCATTGCCAGAGTCATCATTCACTCACCTTCACTGGACTTTGAAAAACTCCTCCCCATAAGTGAAGGTCGAAGGTCTGGTCATCCTGGGCACGTGCAGTGAAAATGGGTAGCACTTTTATTGATAGGCAATTACACAATAATGGAATTTTTCTGACAGTTTGAAAAGCTATCTTTAATATCTGTATTTTTCTAAAAAGTAGTGAGGAAAAATTATACCCATTTTCTAAACAGGAAAACTAAAGCAAAGGTGTTTAGTGCTCAGTTTCTACTTCTTTCAGCGAGAGACAGAAAATTAAACATCACAGAGGAGTGGGCTAAAGCATCTTGTGCAAAGTCTGACAGGAAACCTGTGGTGAAGCCATCCCTGAACTCGGGTCCCTGTCTACAGCAAGTCCCTATCTAGCAACCATCCCACCCGAAGAAATGAATACAAAGCATTTCCAGCCTTGGGTTAGGTGGTGAAAACATGAAAAAAATAAATGTAAAATGAAACACTTGCAAAAAACTTCAGGCACTGAGAATGACTGCTTTTTTGGTTGTGTATCCGAGGATTTCTTTCCTTCTCAACCAATGACTAAACTGAATCACAATCAAAGCCCCTCTTTCTTCCCCACCTTACACATTCACACAGAACAACAAAAGTTCAGCTCAAGAAATTCAAAACTTCTGACCTTTATGTAACTGTGTTGTTACTGCAAGACTGTTTGGACCCAGCGCTGCCAAGGCTCTCTGGAGGTGGATGACAGCATGGTGACCTTTCATTATGGGTGCTAGACCAGTTGTAGTTCCACATTCCTTTGGTTTAGATCCACAAAGGCACCATAGGCAGCCAGTCTGCCCTTCACAGATGAACAAGAAAAAAGTGAGACCAATGCCATGATTAAAAATAACAATTATACATGTGACATTAAGACTTTTTATAAACCCAGTACTCCTGGTGTAATGTTGAAGTGAAAAGCATGGCAGAATCTGTGTGAAGCATGTTACTGAAAGGCAATGAATGTTCATTACAATTAAAAAACAAAAAAAGAAAGTGAATAAATTATGTTTGGTTTTCCAAAGGTAACTGAGATCAGTGCATATTTGTATGCCTGTTTCTATGCAAGGAACCACATTGTGTTAGAACTAAGGGTGGCCCATGTCTGGAGCCAGAGGCTGTCAAAGTAGAACCCCAGAAAACATCAAAGTCTGAGGGTGGGGAGAGGGAGTGGGTACAGGAGAGACAGCAAGTTATGAGTTGCTTACATTTACATTTTGATGTAACAGAAGGGGAATACCCAACTGAGTGTAGAAGTTGCTGATTTAGCAGAACGAGAAGACACCTTTACTCATGACTTACTCTGCTCATTATAAAGACTGTGAAGGGAACCCCCAAAAGCCTATTGAATCTAACAGAGATGATCCAGTTGATTTCATTGATCATGGATAAGCAATAAAACTGAATTTGTATAAAACTCACACCTTCCAGAGATTCATGTAAGGGACCTTCAGAGGAAAGCAAAAGGAAAAATGCCTGTCACAGCCACAACAACAATGCTGACTAGAGATAGTAAGAAAATGAATCATCAGTGTTGCCCCTGTGCTGTCACTTTCTGGAAATTTTCAGTGAAAATAATAAAAAAAATAAAACAATGACAGCATACAGAGAGCCAGAGAATACTCACTCTCACACCTGCAGAAAAGGGTGAGGTAGTGGCAGGAGCATGCAAAGCAGTTTCAAAAAAAAAAATAATAAAGCATACTGATATTTTCTCAGGAGAGCTCACATTTTCAGCAAAGAAGTAAAGACTGAAATATTCTGACTAAGAGTGTTATTGTTTCTTGTGGAACCTGGAATAATTCCCCTAATAAATTAACCCTCCTGGCCAATGGCCTGTGCTCTAATGAACCATGATCTTCTCGTTAAAGAGTGGAAAGGATGCAATGGAGACAGTCTTTCTGTCTAAGTATGCAAGAAGGTCCATCATGGGACACATAATATGCCTAAGGAGCACATATAAATTAACAAGGAGGTAAAGAAACATGAAGAACATCAGCCAGCTAACAAAAAAGAATTGTTTCAGTCTTTTATCTGACTGAAAAAATGTGGTGTCAGTGGTCTTATTATATATATATATATATATAATTAAGGAAGTCCAGCATTTCCAACAATAATATACTGTAAGAGGAAAAATATTTTTTGCCAAAAAAGAAATGTCTTCATTTGAAAAGCGTTTCAGCATTTTTTCCAATGTGAGAATGTCAAGCTAGTCTACTGCTGATACACTTTGCCTTCTGGTTTGGCAGGGTAAGAGCAGAACCCTTCCTTCTTCCCCAGTTAGGAGTTCCAGTTTTTACCTCTGCCGCCTGGATTTTGCAGCTCTGTAACTGTGTATCCAGGTATAAACATTCTGCAATGAGTGAGCTTAAGGGACATGAAATGTTCCTTGTCCCAGTATAATACAAGGCAGTGATACACCCACACCATTGCTGAAAAGGTTTAAGAAACCTGATAGCAAAGGTAGAGAAGGAGGGACAACATCGCTTGGATCTACTTATACATGAGTATTTGTGAAGGGAGATTAAAATCATTGGACAGACAATATCTGTGTGTTTGCATCTTGCTGAAGAAGCAGCCTTTTCCTCTCCCTTTACGTCACTTGCAGTGTCACAACTGTGAATGTAACCACATGAAGAGAATGAAAACTTTAGGCTTTGAAGGTCTACACTCCGCTTTCGCCAGCATCACATAGGAAAGTATGTGGGCCGCTCGGCCGAGTGAGGCAGTCACACGAGCACCATTCTGCCCTGACGTATTGCCTGCTGGAGAGGATAGTGGCATTGTGCTGCCTGTACGTCACGGCAGAATCAGACCCACGGCCCTGCTGGAAGGGCTGCACAGTCCCTCCTTTCCCCCTGCACGTATCTTCAGACATACAGGCCTGCATGACCTAGTCTGCAACAGAGTGCCTGTGTTAGTAACCCATCGTCTCTACTGGTCAACAGCCAGCGAAAATATAGTCTGGTTGTTTCCTTCAGGGTATACAAGATGGCCTTAAAGATCATTTTATGTTAGCACTCAAAGGCTTTGTGTAGTCCAGCTTGGAGAGATATAGTTAACACACATTTTCAGTTAGCTCTCAGAGTTGGTGACCTGAAGGAAGAGTGATGTGGAACAGCCAATATTGGAAATGGCTCTTCTGGAGTTTGGAGCGGTGCAGATGCTGAAACACTGACGCATCATCAGTCACTCATTAAGAGCAGCAATGTACAGCATCAGGTTTCATGTCAGACAGGTGCACTGATAAAAGAGAGACCCAGAAGTCCATACAGGCTATGAGCTCCAGTGGAATCTGGATGACTTCTTGATTTGAAAAAGATTAGCAGCTTAGGTCCCTTTAACAAAGCGTTTCATTGGTCAGGAGAAAAAACACCAGAAGCCCCAAATTACCAAAACTTCCTGTTAATCTTCTCACTGTCTTCTGCTAGTAACTTATCACCTTCCTAGATCTCAGAATGAGCCAGACTGTGAAGTTTGTAGGAGAGTGATTGCTTCATATGTGCTAACACACCAGTAAGCATCATGGGACCATAAATCTTAACATGAGTCTAGGTGTAATGTAATTCTCAGGTTAGGATCAATGTACCCTTTCCAGCTTCTTTCTCTGGGCTTAATAATGACCAACTATTAAGCAGCTTTTCCCTTCAGAGCAGACTTATTCCTCAAAATGTCACACTGAAGGTTTTCCTTTTGTTTTCTAGTCTTCTTTTTAATTTTCTCTTTCTACAAGAAGTCATGGAAATATCATGAGGAAATTCAGATACTCTGAGCATTGGCTCTAGCCAGCTAAAGATGTGCAGTAGCCCTGCAATATTCAAGTCTATTGGATTTTTACCATTGGCTTTCATGAATCTTTAATTCAAATGAGCTTTCAAGACACATCTAACTAGCTAGATGTTTATTTGACCTGTATCTAACCTCCCAACCTTTTGTGGCTGACACCACCACTTAATATCATATGTGCATGTGTACGCACACTATAGATAGATGCGTACAAACTGCTAGAACATCATTCACTTTTGCTTTTTTTCCCCTTGAGCTCCTTTTACTCTTCATGGAGTAGTTTCTTCCTTTGCATCATCAATTTCTGGGGCTGCCTGCCCTACATGGATGACAGGTTGAGGAGTGTAATCTGCCTGGTTATATGCCAGGAAGAAAAAAAATCTAATTTTAGTAAACAAGTGTTGATGCAAAAGGTCACCGAAGTCTGTCAGCCCTTACGTGGGAATTGGGAATGAAGCATTGAAAAGTAGGGATGTTGCCAAGAACATGACTCTAATGGCTTTACATAATGCCAGTGACATGTGCGGGGGGCAAAGGCAAGAGGACAGGAGTCTTGAAGGAGAGGGTAGATCCTGCCCATGCTGATCTAGAGGAAAAGATATTGCATATATACAATACATAGATGTGCTTTGAGGGAAAGGTAGTAAAAAACAAAAGATCACTTTCAATGATCTCAATAAATGCTGTTGGCCAGATTGTAATTAAAAAGCAAGTGTTTTCTTTCAAAAATGTCCTTTTTTTCTTTCAAATGTGAAATTTCTTATAAGGACATAGTCTTCTGAGAAAGTTCTTTGTCCTAAAAAATTTATGCATTTGTTTGTTTGTCCTTCTGCCCACACATGCCTGGGCTAGGAAGGCAGTCAGTCGGAGAACTCTTTCAACATCCACAGTGAGAACCACTTTGTTTCTTTAAGAGGTTGGTTAAGGGAATGAAAAACGGAACCATTGCGAGTCCTGCAGCATGGAAACAACTCCAAACTTCTTTTTTTAAAAAATGCTCCTTAAAAAACCCCCCACAACATTGCTTGTTATAGCATTTTCCTTCTCAGAGACAAAATTTAATGAATTTGACCTCACCCACTCCCGGTGGGAGGCAAGCAAGACCAATGTCAGTTAAGCACATTCTTTTCTTGAATGAGAGCTCAACCTGCTCCTTTCAGATCATACATACAGAACTCAGCTATTCTGGCTAAGTCTGTGCTAGTAAATTAATGTGTCCAGTACAGTTCTAACCATGTAAGTGTATAGACAGTCACATTCCTGTGCCTGGGAACATTTCCTGGCACTGGTTCATTTACTGGTTCATTTAGAAAGGCTCTGGGTCCCAGCCCACAGCCCCCCACATTCTCCAGATGAGGTACAGACCTCAATATTTCAGGTATACATCTGCTGGTAGCAGGTTTGACGTTTTTTTGTTATTTCTGGGGGGCCTCTTAGAAATGACTGAGGGACTGCTGTTGGAAAAGCACCCTGTGACCCACCCCAGCCTTAAGCAATACACTCAATGTGCCTGGATTATTTCTCTACCAAATTCCTGCAGAGATCCAGTGGATGTCATCCTCTGAGCTGCTGTGAAAGGTGAGATACAGTTTATATGTAGTCTATCCTGAGACTTAGACCATGGAAGATTTATATAAGCTAAGCAAAATGGTTTAAATTTGCCTAAAATAGAGGGTGAAGAAACTCAAAGTGAGGGTGAGGGAACAAGCAGGGAGAAGGGAAAATTCTAAACTTGTTTCTGATAAGAAATACCAGCTGAAATTTATTTTAAATTATAGACCTGACAGCAACCAGGATCTATTGCCCTATGTACGCTGTAGTCAGAGACACCACCTGAGACTTCAGTGTTTGGCATAATTTGTTTCCTGATTTCTTCCCTTATCACTGCTATTAAATTGCTTACCAGATTCTAGGAGGGGCCGGTACAAGCACTGTTTTAATAGAAAGCTATTTGGTGGCTTCCCCTCTTCTCTCCTTTTTTGCACACGCACACATTTACTATATATAAACCCAGCTTGGTTAAGCTGATAGAGCCAAGGTCATAATTTCTCAGGGAAATGGCAGACTAATGGAAAAAAGGTTATAAATATAATAAAACATGAGTCCCATGACATTTACCAAGGACAATGGTTTCATAATAAACTCTCAGGCACTTTGAAGCCTTCAATTAGGTCCCCAAAAGACATCCTGCATCATCAGAGAGGAGGGGAGCAGGAGCAGGAGGTGGAAGGGAAACCAAGCAAACTTTGAAACAGCCAGGGAAAAAATATGCCTGTGGTTTCCAAAGTGGCCTGAGCTACCAGCGCTCTCTGACGAGTTGAAGGATTAAAAGTTCAAAAGGGCAGGTCACATGAAGGCACTGAGGTCTTGCAGTGCTGTGACCTAGGAAATACTTACTGGTCAGAGAGTGAACCCAGCCGCAGCATGTTACCAATTAGTGTTTAATGACCAAATGTGGAATGCATTAGTGCTTCTGAGAACTGAATAGGTTTTCAAAGGGTCTAAGACGTTCTTTACAAACATTCCTGTGTGGTTTGATTCACACTGTGTTTGGGGAAATCTTCGAGCTTTGTCCAGACTACAAAGTAGATATGTTGCAAATTCCAGTGGATGTAAGAATGGAACAAACATGGTTTAAATTTCTAAAGAGACAAAAAGTTTGAGCTCAAGGACCCAGGTAGGGCCTCTAGGAGTTAAAAAAGGAGATTCTCTTGTTGTTATTCAGTGACTAACACACTTGGTACTTAATTCAAGACTAAAGAGTATGGGGATTCAATGGAGCTCTCTCAGTTTATACCAGCTGAGAATCTAGCCTGTGCTCTGAAGGCCTTGCTATTAGAGAGGCCTAATCTTGCAAACACTTCCTACCATACACGTTGCTTTTACATCGCATCACAGTTGCAGGCTGCACAGATCAATAGATTTTAGGGGGTGTAGTGGGGAAGAAAGGAAGACAAATCACTAGACCCCAAAGCCTTGGCTGCGCCTTCCTGAAGGCCGGAGAAAAGGACAAAAAAATTGGGCCAGTCAGTGTGCTTCACTTATCCCTATCCACTTCTCCCCCTGCTCCAAGCTGACCCTCAGTTGCTTTTCACTCTCACTTTGGCCCTTTTCAACTTCATTCCTGTTTCTTCTCACAGCTTTTTTTTCTGGGCCTTTCTTTTTCAGCCTTCTGCCTCACCTTCAAAATTTTACCTTGCTTCCCTCTTCACCTCCTTCTATCTTCTGAGAGACCTGTGTTCCTACTTACTTCCCAGATTAACATGCATAAAACCAACTCACCTCTAGATCATATATCAGGCTAAATTTTGTACCCACTGCATTTCAAACTATTCTTTTAACTGGAATTTGGCCTGGATGTATAATTCTGGTGAGCTATGTTACAGAGATTGATCTGAAAGGCTGGTGTTAACTAGTGAAGGGCAAAGGGCAAAGGATGAATCCTCTTGTTTCTTGGTTCATAGTGTTCCATTTTATTTATGTTATCTGAAAGTGCTATAAGGCATTTCCCACCATCTCTGTTTGCTAGAGAGAAGATTCTCTTAGCGTATATGCTACAGAAAATACATATAAGACTACCTTCATTAGGACATCTTCAAGAATCTCAGTAAGGGGCAGGATGGGGGGGTGACGGGCCCATTTTGGTAGCGTACTGCAATGATGCTTGGCTGGAGTGTTCTTAGAAAGGCCAGCTAGTTTGTAACTGCCCCCAGGAGGTGCCAGGAAGAAGGAGTACAACTATGGCTGAAAGCCACGATGGCGTCCTTCTGGGTTCAGATAAAACACACTGAGATGTCTCACATCTGTGGAAAGAGACAAACAGTGATGATGTGCTCATTCCTCCTCCATTTAAACACAAGGTACAACAGGCTAGCTTAAACCACGTCATGTACGGCTTCCAGTTGTCAAAAGTAGAGAGAAAACAATGGAAGGTGAAAACTTGGGTGGGAACATTATAATAATCATAGAATCACAGAATTTGATGGTGATATTACAATAGAAGATGTGGAGAGCTACAGCTCTGTGTTTATATAGGAGAGCACAAGTCATCCACATACTAGTCCTTGTGTCTTTTTGGGTAAAACCTATCCCTGCAGGTACTATGAGATTTTTTTACATCTCTATGGTAGGATGCCTGATGAAAACATTTTAAAAACAAAAATATCTCGTCATGATTTGTTATTTAAGGAACTTAAGGAAGCACAAACCCCATCCTTTGGATCTATTGGAGGTGCTAGTTGATAGAATATAGACATACGGATTGGGATTTTTCTGCTTGTAGAGACCAAGAACATTGAATTTTTAAGATACTTGTTTCTCTATGTAATAGGTGCTAGCAGCTGGACAGGCACTAGAACAAGTTCGAATGTAGCCATCCTGAACAAAAATTGTTTTTCTTCTGATTTTATCTCTCTCTGCATAGCTGCAAGATAAATAATCCATAGCTTCTGCACTCATCCATAGATTCATCCAACCACCATCCCTTCCCAACTAGGACATTCACAACAGCATGGATACTCTCCAGAAACAGCTCTGAGGCACAGATTGCCTCAGTGACAGGGTGTTACCATTTTGGATGTACAGATTGAAAGCATACCTTAAAACATCTACCTCTGCTCATTTTTTGAAGATTGTGTTCTGTTAAGACAACAGCTGTTTATAAAGAAGCAGAAAGTGGCAGACAGATCAAAAGCTTGGCCTGTATGAATTTCATCTACCAATAGGTCCAGCCTATTTCCTTTGTTGGGAAAAAGTACCCTGCTAGCAGTGATATGAACTGTGCATTATATTCTGCTTTCATATAATAGGCAGATAGCTAAGTGGGTCTCATAATACATACAGAACTTCTTGACCCAGAAGGCAGGCCAGCTCACTCTCAGGGATGAACATTACAGGCTCTTGAGGATATGAAGTAGATATTGGAGTAAAAGACTGCTTATAGGTGAGAGCATTGTTAGCACTCTGTTCCTCCATTGAAATCTTCAGCTTTTAGGTCCTGTTGCATTGGAAAGAATGAAATGCCAAAACTGGCTGTTGAAGGATGGACCAGAACTCAGCCACCCAGGACGTGTTTTGAAAAGTTTCTTTTCCATATTCCTTTCTAATTGCATTGGACTGCTTCTAGTCTCTAGAGCACGGACATATGTTGCATATACACCCACGCCCCCAGTACTGTGAAAACTTATATTTATTCTGACACATTTCAAGTATCTGGATTCAGAGGCACATCTCTCTGCTTGTTCCAAGAGGAGTTTATCTGGCTAAGCCGCCCAGCACCTGTTCAGGGTGGGCTCTCTGCTCAGTCAGAGGATGTGCATCAGAGTTACATTTCAATGGGAGGGTAGATTAAGGATCACTGACTCAGCTGACTTGATCGTGTGCAGCTGACCCTTTCATTCAGGGGCTGTTCAAAGTAGCAGCTGGTGAGTGCCAGAGTAATGTTAATGACTGTGCACTCAGGCAGCAGCTCATTAGGAAATGCACAAAGTATCTGCTCAGACTTCTTTGCTGCACAGTTCCCCGAGCTGCTGGAGATCAGAGCTTGTGAGACACTGCTGCTGATTTCCACTGGTCGTGGAGATTCACAAATAGAGCATCAGGCATTTCAGCCATCGTAGGACGTCACTCAAGATTCAAAGTTAGGTTAGTGTTAGCTGCAACTCCAGGACAGGTTAATGGCACATGGAGATAGAATGGACTAAAAGCTAAAGAATTACTGTGGAATTTAGGAAGCAGCGATCTGATTCTTTGTTATATCGTATTTTCTATGAGACCCTGAGCAAACCTTATAAAGTTGATTTAAGCTGATGGTCAGGGCAGATCTCAAGAGATAATCTTGCTCAGCTTGGCTCTGCCTGTGTCTGCAATGACTGCTGTGAACTGCAAGTTACCTTGATGCTAGTTTTCTTGTTTATTAACAGGAATAAAAATTTTAGGAATCCATCAGATCTTCCCCAAGATTACCGTCATCTAGGGGCAACACGGTAAGAAGTGAGGGACTGAGTGGCCAAGAGCAGTATGTTGGTTTGGAGCAGTTACACATGTAGCATAAAAGCAAAGAATTCACAACTGCAGAAAGGGTAGAACAGGCAGTCTTGACTGTCAACTCTACTTTTCACCAGTTTCTGGTCACAGGCAAGGCCCTCTCCATTTTCCCGGGTAATTCTGAGAAGTTCTGTGAATGGATAGCAGTGGTACACCGTTACAGTACCTGATGATTTCAAAGTAGTAAGTGGCAGCAGCTGCAGAGTTCCCTGTCGCTTACAGGAGACTGTACTTGGCGGATCACCACCTCCTAAAAGAAGGCTGCAGTCTCCTTCAATCTGCTCCTCTACAGCATGTGGTAAATCTGCTCCTTTCAAAGGAATAAAATGCTGGTTATAAAGGATTCTCTGATCCGCTAAAGAAAGATGTAACTGAAGTTCATGGCTGAGAATCAAGGAGAGGATACTACAGAAAGGAAAGAAAATGACAGGATGAGTAGCCATGGTGTAGGGATCCCAAGGGAAAAACTCCTCATGTCTCCAAATCAATACAAAGGTTCAAACTGACTTTGCCTTTCTGTAATGATTATCTGAGATGGCCAAATTTGGAGCCTGTTATGCTAGGTCTCTCCTGGGAGCTATTCAGATTTTTCCTTTGGAGAGTCACCCTATGGAGGAAGTTCAGTCTTTTCCATTGACTGTGGAGGAAACCTACAGGGACTGCGCTCCTTAGACACCAGTTAGAACTGGGTTTGACTACTTTCCTGGATGAATTTTGCCACTTGTGAACTGCTCGGATAATTACAAGAATAAATGGATGAAAGATAACGACCTGTGACAGAAAGGAGGGCAGTCTGGGTGTTCCAATGACCTTTTCCAACTTTAAATTACAAAAATTAAGAATCTTTTACAATAATAATACAGTACTATGTAGTTTAGGTTTCTCTGTACAGGACTGCAGGCAGTTGCCCCATCACCTTTCCACTCCGTTTTACTGGTGTGACAGATACACTCCTTTATCGCTAGCTGGTGTGACAGTTGCGTAGCTGCAGTTGCCTCTTCTTCGTCTTCTTCCATTCAGACTATGGCTGCTTCCAGAACTGACACTGCAAGCAGAAGTCCTGATGTGGTGATAGCAGGGGAAAGTTCACGTCAGCCCAGGCAGGCAGCCAAACACTGAGCTCATGTTAACACTCTTCCAGCCAGGCGTAAGAAGAGCACACTACAAACGCACAGATTGATATCAGCATTTGGTGGGAACGGATCCAAGAGCTGGATGTCAGTGGGTTTTGTGATGTAAAATAAAAAAAAGATATGACAAAAAAAAATTTTAAAAGAAGATCATACAATCATACATAGTGTTCTGGCTCCAGGTTGCTAAATTGGAGAGGGTTCAGAGAAGAGCCACCAAAGTGCTTGAAGGATTAAAAACATACTTAACAGAAAGACTTGGGAACTCAATTTGTTTAGTTTAATCAAAGAAAATGTTGTGAATGACTTGATTACAAATAGTTAGTACCTACTTGGGGAATGAAACTTCAATAATTACCCCTTTTGTCCAGCACAAAAAGATTTAACAAGATCTGATGGCTGAAAGCAAGGCCAAAAAACCTAGCCCTTTTAAAAATGGTAAGTATTATAAAGAGTTCCCTGAACAAGCAAATTGTAAAACAAGGTTAGACTAATGTTGTTTCTCCATAAAACATTACACTGCCTATGTTGATATGGTCTATCTGTTTCTCCACTCCCCTCACAGTGCCTTAATTTGACTAAAAATATTAATTTTACCTAATATGGATGCCTACTTTGGAAACATCTAATGTAATCTCATTGTTTCGCTTCTTATACGGTCAGAAGAGAGAAGCAGGCACTTTTAAGTGTATAGTTCATCTAACAGTCAAGCTAATTTTCAACTCTGTGTATGGGTGTCCTCTACAATAAGCCATGTGCAGTGAAAGCAAGTTTAGAAGGCATATGTACAGGAGACAGTGTTTGAGACTCACATGTTACAGAGACAGATGCTTCAACCCAGACAAGCATTAATGCAGAGGAACTTGTAGCATTGTTTCTTTTTATTTCTAGCCTTAATATCTGTTATTTCAACTTAGGTCTGCTGTCTCTCGTCTTCCAGTTTTGCAGTGCTAGAAAGAGCCTGGCTCCATCTTCCTGATATTGCCCTTGTATGCACCTGACAGGATGCTATTAGTTGTCCCCAGAACTGTCTCCTCCCTTGGCTGAACAAGCCTGGGTCCATCAACCCCTTTTTACTAGGCAAGTGCTCCAGGCTTGTCTTCAGTCTTGGTGGTCTTTGCTGAACTTCCTCCAATTTGCCTGTGTTTTTCTTGTTCTGCTGGATCCAAACCAATCCACAGTATTTAAGTGTGGTTTAATGAATGCTGAATAGATTGAGGTAATCACTTTCCTTGACCTACTAGCTGTGTTCATGTCTGACAGCCCAGGATGCTGTTGGCCTTCTTTGCTACTAGGACACACTGTGAGCTGTGTTGTCCCTGTTGAGGTCCTTGTGGATGGCAGCCAAGCCCCTGAGTGCATCTGCTATCTCCCTCAGTTTGATGTCATCCATAAGCTTAACAGGTATGCACTTTTTACCTCCTCTGGGTCATTCATAAAGATAATAAACAGGACAAGTCCTGTGGTAGTCCACTTGTTAGTGACCTCCAGGTAGGGCAGAATGCATGAAACTCTACCCTTTGAGCTTGATCATGCAACCACTTTTGATTGCCTACCCAGCCAGACTGTGACTTTGTAACTTGGACAGAAAAATATCCTGGAAGACTGTCTAGCCTTGCTAGGAGGTAAATGACATTCACTGGTTTTCCTTTATCTGCGAATCAAGTCCTGTTACCACAGAAGGCAATCAGTTTGGTCAGTCATGATTTATTCTTGGAAACTCCATATTGACTGTTCCCAATAACCAGAACATGATTCATGTAGTGAAAAACACACTTCCAGAGAACTTGTTCCAGACACCAAAGTGACTGGCCTGTTCCCCAAATCTTTTGGCCTCATTCTGAAATGGATGAAGTATTTACCTTTCTCTAGTTATCAGGGTTGTCCTCAAGTTCCATGACCTTTCAAAGATGGTATGGAATGGCTGTGCAAAGACATGAGCCATTTATCTCAGCACCATGGATGCAGCCCATCTGATCCTACGGACTGGGATGAGTTAAGTTCTTGGTACTAATCCCTGATTTGGCCCTCCTCCACTGCTGGTAGAACTTTTTCTCCTTGAACTCTTTAATCAAAGGCCTGGGAAATCTTGTTTATGAAGACTGAGACACATAAGGCACCAAATACCTATCCTTGCCTGTGTCATGCATCCCACCCATCTCATAAATTATCCATCTCATTCCGAAAAAGGTCCACATTTCTCATGTTCAGTCTCATTCATGTATATTCAGTCAGTCATTACCTATCACAGTGACCAATATTATTTCATTTTGTGTTCTTGTACTCTCCCATCTCTCTGCATTTGCTCTTCATACATTGTTCTTAAATTCTGAGAAGTAGAAAATTTATTTCTAGCAAACTCTGTTTGTACAATGCCTTGGCACAACAGCATCCTGCAATGGGTTTATGTTTCAGTGGGTAAAAAACTGGCTGGATGTCTGAGCCCAAAGAGTGGTGGTGAATGGAGATACATCCAGCTGGCAACTGGTCACAAGTGATGTTCCCCTGGGCTCAGTACTGGGGCCAGTCCTGTTTAATATCTCTATCAAAGATCTGGATGAGGGGATTGAGTGCACGCTCTGTGTGTTTACAGATGACACCAAGTTGTGAGGGAGTTTTGGTAATCTTGAGGGTAGGAAGCCTCTGCAGGGGGATCTGAACAGATTGGACTGATGGGCCAAGGCCAATTGTATGAGATTCAACAAGGCTCAGTGCCGGGTCATGTGCTTGGGTCACACCAGCCCCACACAGCGCTACAGGCTGGGGCAGAGCAGCTGGGAAGCTGCCTGGTGGGAAAAGCCCTGGGGGTGCTGGTTGACAGCTGGCTGGGCATAAGCCAGCTGTGTGCCAGGTGGCCAAGAAGGCCAACAGCATCCTGGCTCATACCTGAAACAGTGTGGCCAGCAGGACCAGGGCAGTGATCATCCCCCTGTACTTGGCACTGGTGAGGCCACACCTTGAATGCTGGGTTCAGTTTTGGGGCCCTCACTACAAGGTGCTAGCGTGTGTCCAAAGAAGGACAATGAAGCTGGTGAAGGGTCTGGAGCACAAGTGTAATGAGGAGCAGCTGAGGGAACTGGGGGTGTTTAGTCTTGAAAGGAGGAGGCTGAGGGGGGACCTTATCGCTTTCTACAGTTACCTGACAGGAAGTTGTATGCAGGTGGGGGTCAGTCTCTTCTCCCAATAAACAAGCAACAGGACAAGAGAAAATGGCCTCAAGTTGCACCAGTGGAGGTTTAGATTGGATGTTAGGAAAAATTTCTTCACTGGAAGAGTTGTCAAGCATTGGAAGAGGCTGACCAGAGAAGCAGTTGAGTCACGATCCCTGGAAGTATCTAAAAGACATGTAGATGTGTCACTTAGGGACACGGTTTAATGGTGGACTTGGCAGTCCTGGGTTAATGATTGGACTTGATGATCTTAAAGCTCCTCTCCAACATAAAAGATTCTATGATTCTACGATTCTATAAATATAATGCAAAAACTAGGACTCAAAGTCTAGCTTGTATGGAGTCTAGCACAATAGCTTCTCTGTTCATGACTTTCTCTAACACTTTGTCATCCAGGAAACACCTCAAGGAAACAGCACAGGTCTGAAATGCTCACTCCAGAAAGTTGGATCATTCAGCTCCTAAAGCCACAAGTGCTGAAAGAGATCAGCAAGACCAATTATTTCCTTCTTAGGTAGCCATCGGAGGAGATATTTAAACAGATGTTTACACTTCATTGCACTCCTCATTTCCATTTGGTCAAGCAAAGTCCAGAGAAATTAAAATACATAGACTCATAGAATCATACAATCGTATAATAGTTTGGGTTGGAAGGGATTTTTAAAGATCATGTAGTTCAACTCCCCTGCAATGAGCAGGGACATCTTCAACTCAATCAGGTTGCTCAGACCCCTGTCCAACCTGACCTTGAATGTTTCCAGGGATGGGGCATCTGCCACATCTCTGGGCAACCTGTTCCAGTGTTTTACTGCCTTCATCATAAAAAAAATATTCCTTAGAGCTTGTCTCAATCTATCCTTTTTTACTTTAAAACCATTAGCCCTTGCCCTGTTGGCACAGGCCCTACTAAAAAGTCTGTCCCCATCTTTCTTGTAAGCCCCCTTTAAGTACAAGAAAGCTGCAACAAGGTCTACCTGGAGCCTTCTCCAGGCTGAACAACCCCAACTCTCTCAGCCTTTCCTCACAAGAGATGTGCTCCAGCCCTCTGATTATTTTGGGGGCCCTCCGCTGGGCCCACTCCACAGGTCCATAACTTCCCTGTGCTGAGGACCCCACAGCTGGATGCAGGACTCCAGGTGGGGTCTCACGAGAGCGAAGTAGAGGGGCAGAATCACTCCCTCGACCTGCTGGCCATGCTGCTTTTGATGCAGCCCAGGACACTGTTGGCTCTCTGGGCTGCAGCCACACACTGCTGGCTCTTGTCCAGCTTTTCATCCACCAGTACCCCCAAGTCCTTCTTTGCAGGGCTGCTCTCAACCCCTTCATCCCCCAGCCTGTACTAATACTGGGATTGCCCCAGTGCAGGTGCAGGACCTTGAACTTGGCCTTGTTGAACCTCATGAGTTTCACATAAGCCCACTTCCTGAGCTTGTCCAAATCCCTCTGGATGGCACCCCATCCCTCAGTAGTGTCAACTGCACCACTCAGCTTGGTGTCATCTGCAAACTTGCTGAGGGTGTAGCCAATCCCAATGTCTGTCATTGAGGAAGATATTAAACAGCACCAGTCCCAATATGGACCCCTGAGGGCCACCACTTGTCACTGCTCTGCATCTGACCACTGAGCTGTTGACTGCTACCCTCATACATTAGTTGGGTAGCTGTCTCAAGTCACCTTCTTTTTGTTGCACACCCAACACTAGCTGTCCTGGAAGAGAGCTGGGTTAGCAACATAACAGACCCTCTCTCAACAACTCCATCAGGACTACACCAGAATGGTTGTGCTAGAAAAAGCCTCATAGTGGAGGCCTTCAGTTATGGGTTGAAATCCTCTCTGGTGCTGAACTGAGAAATTTTTTTCACTGATTGCCTCAGTGGGAATGGGCACATTCAGGATATGCCAATGAGGTATGCTATGGGCTGATGCCTGCTTACTCTCTGAAGCAACCAGAAGTTGCATACTTGTGTTGGCATTGTAATGATTCCAAGCTAATAACCCATGCTGAATGGCAGGCTATGTTTGCTGTGACATAGTGTTCAGACAGCAGGATCACACAGCTTTTGGATTAGGGCTGACTGATGTCCTACCATTTTGGAAGGAGCTCATACCTGTGCAGATGTACCTGTACACCCCCTACTAAGCACAAAGCTCTCCTGTCACCCAGAGTTATCTGCCATAATTACAAACTACAAACATGATTTTTCCTGAATAAGATTTTTCTGCTTGTGCTATATTTCCCTTTTATTTACCTGATGGATTAGAAATTTGAAAGAAACAGCCAGAAAATAAAAATAACCCAAACCTTTTCATACTCTCCTACCACAGTCTCTATGTCAAGCACTATTCAGGACACTGCACATATATATAGGAGACATCAAACCATATGGATAAGAAGAGAGAGAAAGCTTTCAGATTCAGAATGTCTGATTCAATATCCTGTCTCAGTTCTTCTAAGGGAGCAAGGAAATACCATACATTCCAATTCAGAATTGTTATCGTATACAGATAGTGTGCTTCTGAAATGTCAATAAAATGCACAGGAGAGGAATATTTTATTTTATTCAGAACCCTCAGGGTTGGACAGAAAGCCTTCTAGCTTTTCAAAGTACTCAAAAGATTTTAGACGGTTCATCTGTGTTGTTTTAAACACTTGAACACAGTTCAGTACTTGAAGGAAGAGTTTATCTTTGGCTAACTCCCCCAAATGCAAAAGGAAATATACATTGGTTTACGCAAGTAGAGGAGAGGAGGTATCCTAGAAGCCATCTGTACCTTCTTCCACTCTCCTTCCTCCACTCACATAAAAGAATGAGGAAACTAAGAATGAATTACCCATTCACTTCTTGACCCCTGGGGAGACTTACCGAGACTCTAAATGGACTGCTTTCTTCAGACATAAAACAGCAATAATAATGTGTTGTGACATCACTAAATCACTTCCAAACACTCCTACACTGGCTCAAAAGTTATCTTGGAATCACTTAATAGGTTTGGCAATTCTAATTTTTTTTCCCCATTCTGTGCTAGTCCTCAAGGACAGTTACCTGTAGACCGAGCAACAAATCTCAGGCCATTTTGGCTGCTTGCCTAGTTGAAAGCATGGTATGAGTTGGTTCCAAACACAAACATCACCTCCAGGCAGAAACCAAACATGGAGAATTGCCAGAAAGACTAATGCATGAGGAAGTTATTAACATGTGAGAACAGGAAGTTATAAATGAAGGCTATATTGCAACCTTTATTTTGGAGGGTGTTACCAGCCTTCTCCCAGCCTGGTAAATATTTGTGTAGCTATCTAGGAATCTGATCCTCCTTCCATAGGAATCAAGACATTGCTTAATATTGCCTTCACTGGTACAAGAGTCAGGCCATCAACTATTTTAAATAAGCATTGCAGTTTTTCCTTTCTCAAGGAAATGAATTTTGAAAAGCAAGTACATTTGAGTTTACAGAGACTGTCTTTCTGAAGTCCTTATGGCAAGAAACTCTGTGGTTTTCTAAGGAAACAGAACTTGTTGTCATTTGGAAAGAGGTTTTGAAAAGTACACATTAGAACCTGAAATGAACTGATGCTGAAATTTTCATTTTCTACTTTATATCCATCCAATTCTGTCCCCACAACAAGGCATGATGTGGGAGCACATATTCAAGTCCTATCTATTAATAGACACACAAACCCTCAAGAAAACATGTCACACAGTTTGAAATCCAATTCTCCAGCCAATGTATTTTAAAATTAGAGGGGCAGGGGAAAAAAAGGAAAAAAAAAAAAAAGAAGAAAAAAAGAAGGGTAAATGGAGATAAAGATCATTTCCCACTTATGAAGACCTTGTGGATCTGGCCAAGGGCATCCAGCCCAGACATTCCAAGAGACTGCTGCTGTAAAACAAAAATTACTCTTTTTAAAGCATTTACTTGAAATACCAAATCTAAATGTTCTTAAGATGAAAGAGCCTCTTTAGTTAATTTTAGGCAAGGCTCTCCTATTTTTGTTGTGGACTGGAAACAGAGAAAAGTAAAATGTTTACTCTGAGAACAACAGTGCTGGGCACTGAGCCCAAATACAGCTTTCTTCCTAAATTCTCTTACCATATAAGATACGTTTCCTTTTAGAAGTGTTTATATCAGTCTGAACTACTGCAAAATGACTGTACACCTCACTATCAAATAATAGATCATCCAATTTGCTGCACTTCTATACACTGTGGTCTTGCCACTTTACTCAGTCACTATCCAGAAGAGCCAGTGGCAAGTTATACAAGTGTATAACAAAGAAAGAAAAAGGAGACTGGATCTGAGGTGTGGGTAAGCCCTTCAGCTTTCAAGATTGTGAAAGCAGGGGTAAAGACACTAAACCCAATAAATAAACTTGTGTCTCAGAGGATGTGTGAAATGAATAGGGGAGTGTGAACACATGCAAAAGGAGCCTGGCTCCAGGAATTGCCCATGGGTGATGATTACAAAAGATCAGTTTTGGAATGAATGAAAAAGGCACAGATTCATATTGCAGGCAAGGTACGAGGGTCTCAGGCTGTCAGAATGGGAGATGAATAAGAAATACTGAGAAGGAAATGATTAATTCTACAGATGACCAAATTCTGCTAATAACAGGTCTTGGTTGTATCTTTTGGCCTATTTTCTTTCTGTGAAACATAAAATAATACATTCTTTAAAACAGTTTTGTTGTAATGACTCACTAAATGCTGCTTGTAAAAGACATTGATCGTGAACACCACTGTAAAAATGTTAGTTGTATTGGCTACTATAATATGTAGTAGCCAATACTACATATTTCAATACAACATTATAATATTTCTACTATAATGTAGAAAGCTACAGGCTTTCTACAGTGGAGTGACTGCATCAGTGGCAAGGGAAGAGATACTGACGTCATCTACCTGGACTTTTGTTACACCTTTGATACGGTCCCCCACAACAATCCTGCCTCTAAATTGGAGAGGTAAGGACTTTATGGATAGACTGCTAGAAGGATAAGAATTGGTTGGATGGCCACATCCAAACAGTTACAGTCAACGGCTCAATGTCCAAGTAGAAACCAGTAATGAGTGGTGTTGCTCAAGGGTCTGTATTGGGACAAATACTATGTAGTATCTTCATTCATTATATAGATAGTGGGATCAAGTCCACCCTCAGCAAGTCTGCAGATGACATCATGCCAAGTAGTGCAGCTGACATGCCTGAGGGAAGGAATGACTTCCAGGGGCACCTTGATGGGCTTGAGGAGGGGGACCATATATATCTCATGAAGTTCGATGAGGCCAAGTACACCTGGGTCGGGGCAGTGTCTAATGTCAGTACAGGCTGGGGGATGAAGGGATTGAGATCAGCCCTGTGGAAAAGAATCTGAGGTTATTGGGTGGATGAAAAATTGCACGAGCCAGCAATGTGCACTCACAGCCCAGAAAACCAACCATATCTTAGGCTGAATGAAAAGAACTTGATGATCTTAAAGGTCTTTTTCAACCCAAATGGTTCTATGATTCTCTGAACTCTTTCTTGTACAAAACCTCCTCATATGACCACTGAGAGGCCAAGGGAAGTGGTTCTCCCCTTCTACTCTGCTCTGGTGAGGTGCCACCTGGAATACTGCATCCAGCTTTGGGATCCCCAGCAAAGGAAAGAAATGGACCTGTTGGAGTGGGTCTGGAGGAGTGCCACAAAAATGACCAGAAGGATGGAATGCCTCTCCTGTGAAGAAAGGCTGAGAGAGCTGGTGGTGTTCATCCTGGAGAAGGCTCTGGGGAGACCTTATATTGCAGCCTTTCAGTGCTTAAAGGGGTCTTATAAGAAATAAGAAAAGAGACTTTTTACCAGGGCCTGTATTGGTAGGACAAAGGACAATGATTTTAAACTGGAAGGGTAGATTTAGGTTGTATATAAGGAAGAAATTTGTTATGATTAGCATGGTGAGACACTGGAACAGGTTGCCCAGAGAGGTTGTGGATTACCTACCATTGGCAGTGGTCAAGGCCAGGCTGGATGGGACTTTGATCAAACTGGTCTAGTGAAATATTTTCCTGCTTGTTGCAGGGGGTTCGGACTAGATGATCTTTAAAAGTCCTTTCTGACCCAAACCATTTTATGATTCTATGAGATATATATGGTGGCTCTCTCACAGTTAAAAACAAAACAAACCAAACCAACCAACCAACCAAACAAACAAAACCCCAAAATACCAAAACTTGTAAAGAAAGAAAGGAAATTCAAAATGTTGGTCATTGTATGACAGTAGCCAAACAACTCTGCCAAAAAACATGGTAATTTTAAACAGCATCACAGCTAGGGGGGAGGATGGTGGTGGTGTTTATTTTTTTTCTCTTTTAGGTGTCTCTTTGCTTTTATTTCACCAAAGTATTTTTTTCTGCTTTTCAAAACTTTTTTTCTTAGTTGGGTCATTAGAAAAGCAAAAAAGAAAAGTAAAAGGGCAATTACAAAACATTTAACAAAACAAATTAAAACTGTAAAGGAGAAATAAAAGTCCTGATTCACATGAAAATTTGTCATTTTGTTTCCAAACTGCTTGCAAAACCCCTCAACCACAAATACAAATTTTCCATGTAAATACCTTTGCTATTTTTATTGTCATTTTGGCTTGAAGGAGCACTTGAATGTTAGCCTAGACCTGGGACTTCATCATTTTAAATATACCAAATGTGTCCATTAAAAATGAAGGAAAAGTATTCAATTAAGGAAACAGCACCTGAGTCCAAAAGAGATCAATGTACTTTAATTGCCAATGCACTTTGTTGTCATTTTAAACTGTATCTCTATGAAGCCAATCAGACAAATCTATGATCACTTATCAAAGTAAGCAAAGTTTCCTAGCAGCTGGAGGATCAAAGAATAATAGGCCTTTAGTCTGCAGACTGCATCAGTGCAGTTCTTCAAAGGCAAATAGACTTCTCTGTCCATGACTGCAGAGCACTTTGAGATCCTTTGGGATCACAGGTACTGTGTTTCAAAGTACACCAAGAAGTGTGAAAGTCAAAATTACAGAACAGTGCTCTGTCATCTGGGAAGAGAATTTTAAAATTAACTAGGGGCAGATTCTTCACCATCTGTGTGAATTCACAGAAAAGTTTGCTTTGATAATTCCAGAAAAGGCCACTTGTGAATCCTGAAGAAAACAGCTTCTGACCTTAAATAAGTGTCTTAGCGGAAGGACTATACTTTCTCTTATTTTCCTGGTGCAGATCAGAACACTAAGCACTCCACTCTACACAGCACAAAGAAGCTGTCTATTCTTATTAGGGACTCATATCTGGTATAATGAGAGATAGATGCTATTTTGAATGCTGCACAAATATTCTGCCCACAGTACTGAAGCAGGACAGAGAGAGGGAATCCCTAAAGCAACCAAAATTCTTTCTGCTTCAGCACTTTTGGAGAGGGGAAAATGCCATCAGGCTGCATCCTTGGGAGAGCAGCAGAATTCCTCTGAGATGAAAGGAAGTGAGAGGAGGGCTTTAAACCAGACATCTAGCAGAAATTTGGCTAGATGAGCAGGTAAAAGATGAAGAACACATATCTTGCTGAAACTTAACTCTCCTGAAGAGCTCTATTCACTACAGGGATGTGAAGGCATCAAGGATGATGTCTTTTTAAAAAAAAATCATGTACGAAATAGCTTACAGTGCATTCTACAATCTTTCCCCTACCATGGTCCTCAGTGAAAGATCTCAGAAGCAGATAAATAAGCACAAAAATATATTAGTAACTCTACTGATCCTTTAAAATTCTATTTTGTGTAACTCATTAGCTCACCCACTATTTGAGAAAGAGGTAAAATGTCTTTATTTTGGTCTGTAGGTGTGGCACGAGAAGCAGGGGTAGCTTGCTAACATTATCATGAATCTACAGGACTCCCTGCACTTAGGGACAGGCTGACATTCCTGTTATCCTGACTTCCTTAGGCACCACGCTTCGTGCCAGGTGTGGATGTCAGTGGGTATTTCACGAGCGGCAAGCTTTGTTCCTCTAACCTGCAAGTCTGCACTGCCTTCACTAAGCTACCCTTTCCTTTTTGCAAACTGTTCCTGATTCAATATGTAGTGGTGTTTTTAGATGAAGGTCTTGTCTACCTATCCATGAAGCACTAAAGTATATGAGGAGGTTTGTACAAGAAAGAATTCAGAGAATCATAGAATCATTTAGGTTGGAAAAGACCTTTAAGATCATCAGGTTCGACCCTTAACCCAGGACTGCCAAGTCCACCATTAAACCATGTCCCTAAACACCACATCTATGTTTTTTAAACATGTCCAGAGATGGTGACTCCAACACCTCCCTGGGCAGCCTGTTCCAATGCTTGACGACCATTTCAGTGAAGAATTTTCCTAATATCTAATCTAAACCTTCCCTGGCACAACTTGAGGCCGTTTCCTCTTGTTCTGTCACTTGTTTATTGGGAGAAGAGACTGACCCCCATTTGCCTACAACCTCCTTTCGGGTAGCTGTAGAGAGCAATAATGTCCCCCCTGAGCCTCAAATTCCTGAGTATTAAAAACTAGTCTTTTCCTACATGGTTAGGCATCATGAGTTGATGACCCCTTTAGACCCTTCCCTACGCACAGCTGGATCCCTCCATTGTGGCACTCCTTTCTACAGCCAGGTGTGATAAACTGCATTTCCTTCCATAGGCAACATGTTAATAAACTTTGTTGATGGAGGACAGAGAGGAAAACGGTGAGTGAATGGGTGGGTGAGTCTGTGGAGGCTAGAGACAGAAAATGAAGAGAGTGAAGAAAAAATAGAATTTCTTCTTTTTTTAATTCTTGACACTTTCAGCCTGTGAACAGTTTAATCCTTTAAATGATCATGTCTCACATAGTGTATGGTTTTCTTGGCTCTTGAAAACATTTGCTGTTTGAGACATGTAGTTCTAGTATAGCCTAAAGAGATCCGTTTGCGACTTCCTCCAGGATTACTGCTTCTTTAGAAATTGTTTCTGGTCTAAGACTGACAGCAGGGCATTTGAGATAAAGTTTCACAGAAGCTGTAATACAAAGACACTCTTGTATCATCTCAACTCTTCCCTCTCCCTTCATTTCCCCAAATGAGATCATGTATGAGATAATCTGAAAGATGTTCTTTCTCAGTGAGAAACTGGTTGTTCTCACCTCCAGCTGATCAGATTGTGGCTGAGAATATGTGGGCCCTCATTGCTGTTTGAAATTTCTACCTCTTTCCAGAGGAGACTTCCTGCACTGTGAGGCAAATCAAAATGAACAACACCAGGCGCTTGTATGAAACACACTATTTCCTGCCACTGCGCTGAAACACAGAGGTGCAGATACCCAGCAAGGGCAAAAATGTGTGGGAGCATTGCAGAATTGAGCTTGAAATTTGGTTCACTCTCTCTCGAATATTTTTGTCCAAGAATACCTAACCAATGAAGTATTGTAAATTGAGTCACATAAATTAATCTGTTATGTTTAAAACAACAGCAATAGGGAAGATAGAGTCTTCATGTGCTTGAACATTTTTGAGAAAGGCAAGTATAAAGGTCACCCAACTGAGGTGATAATGAGGAAAAAATACTTCTGAGACCTTTTTAAAAGCTGAACATCAAAGTCCCACTTTTAGTGTTTGAAAATATGTCTACTGTGTCGTTGTTTCAAATTTCTACCTGTTTCCAGGGGAGACTTTTCTGCGCTGTGAATGAAGACCAGTTACCTTAAGGCCAACTTCTGTGAAGTTAGCCCAAGGGGCTTTTTGATGCAAGGACATGAAGCAAGCCTTTAGAGAAGGGGACACATGCAAGAGTTCCACAGCAATCAGTGTGACTAAAGACAAGCAGCATCTGCCCCCGTGGTATACTCTATTGAAAGAGTTATTTATAGCATGTTTATTCTATAATAATTGATGATATTACATAGCTTTTCTGTCTAAGTAACAATTACCTGCAATAAGCTGATGTATCCCATGTGAGGTACAGGATTTTAGTATCCTCTCAAATAAGGTAACAATATATGTACAATAACGGTAGACATTTCTGTTGTCTTAACCAAAACACATTTAACTCATCTCAGTTTTAAAACAAAAAAAGAAAGAAGACTCAGTACGATTCTACTGGCATCTACCTGAATTCTTGTTTTTAACAAAAGAACACCCCAGAGTATACTTCTTTAAGACACACCTTGTTTCACAAGTGTCTTTTCACTCACCACGCTGGGTTACTTTGCGAAGAAAATTTCATTCTGCTCTCATGCCTCTGGGAAATTCCAGGTGTCCATGTAGAAGTGTACACAGGTATGTGCATACATGCAGCACCAAAATGAACATCCCATGTTGCAGCCTTCTCCCTTTCTCATGTGGACTCTTACCATGCCCAGGCCTTTTCCAATACACAAGCAACAGTGCTTTTTCTTCCACCCAAAAAGAACTAATGGTGGAAAGTAACATGTAAAAAGAGGGGAAAGAGAAAGGAAGTGGATAATGATCATCTCTCCTGGAAGAACAGGCTTGAACAGGGAAAAGCTTGAGAAAATGAATGCAAAAGATTAAAAAATCAGAAAGTAAATAAAAGAAATTTCCAATTGTTAAAGTCCTCATAAGATATAGTACATTCAGAGCTCTGGGGACTTGTCCTATGGCTTTGCATTGCTTGGAGGTGGTAACACTAAATTACTAAAGCTCTGCATCGTGGTTGAATACCATCTGGCAACTAAGCCACTGGGATGGAGAGTCAGAAAAGTCAAAGTGAGAAAACTCATGGGTTGAGATACAGTTTAACAGTTCAAGCTGCACACACAAGCCAAGCAAAACAAGGGATTCATTCACCGCTTCCCATGGCAGGCATCCCCAGGCATGCTCAGCCATCCCCAGGAAAGTGGGGTTCCACCATGCCTAATGGTTACTTGGGCACACAAACACCATCACTCCAAACATCCCCCACTTCCTTCTTTTTCCCCCAGTTTTATATGCTGAGCATGACGTCCTATGATATAGAATATCCCTTTGGTCAGTTGGGGTCATCTGTCCTGGCTGTGTCCCCTCCCGACTGCTTGTGCCCCCTCAGCCTGCTCAGCAATAACGAAAACATACCTGTGTTATCAACACAGTTTCCAGCACAAATCCAAAACACAGCCCCATACCAGCTACCACAGAGAAAATTAACTCTATCACAGACAAAGCCAGCACACTCTGATTGTATAAATTACTGTGATGACAAGTAAAGATGGCTGAGTTTTCTGTACAAAGTCCTGATGGCAGAGCTTTAATTTCAGGTAAGAACAGAGGCATATTTAAAAATAGAAAAAAGCATTTTTGATATAAAATGAATGGTACAAAAAGCTATTTAATGAAATTAGGTGCTTTAGGTCAGTAAAGAAACACAAGCTAGTGCTCATTTCATGATGTATATTTTACACACACATGGTCAGAACATGAAAGAAGAACAAACCACACCTGCATGACAATGACACGGATCCTGCAAAGAGGAGGGAAAGCAAAGGCTGCATTTATGGAGCCTCCTACCCATCATCTAATTAAAAAAAAAAAAAAAAAAAAAAAAGTGGTTGTCTCTGTGGAGGAGAGGAAATGTTTTGTCCATCACAAATTCATTAGTGTCTTGGTGGTTCTGTCAATAGTGGTAGCCAAAAGGCTTAGGCAGAGACAGGGCTTCTGGTGTTTCATGCCTCTGTCATCCTTGCACTGTCCTCCTTCCCACTGTCTCCTCACTTGAGACCTCCCTAACAACTTGGCTACAGAAATTTCTGCCTCAGGCTTCCCTGCTTACTACTTTCTTTCCACAGTGTCTAGAGCTGGATCACTTCACAGAGGAGGGAGTGTGACTTTCAAGCTGATTTCCAAGAAATGAGGCAGCAGAAAACAGCCATCCTTTCAGATCCTTCTCGTCCCCAGGACTCTCAGAGAAAGATGAGGGATAATGTCACAGGTGGGTGTTCTCTCCCTTCCCAACTTTTTAGCTAACATCCAGGAGTGCAGAATTTTCACAGGAAAGCCAAAGTAGTCAAATCCAATGACATTATATTCTGTTTTTATGTCATTTTAACTACACCTGTCAGAAGTTTTGGACTTCATGTGCACAGTATTGACTTCAGTTGTATCATGATGGCAAGCACTAAAGAATAAATAGCCTTAAAGGAATATTTTTGCACAAGATTTGAGGGAGGTGACGTAGATTTGGTTGTAAATGTTGGACTTCTCACATTTTTAGCTATTGTCCCTTTGATATATGATTAATTCCTTTGATTCTTTTGCCAACCACTGTAGTGCTGAGATCAATACCCAAAATTTTAAATGCAAGGTATCTAATATAAAGGCATGTGTGTCCATCTAGAAATCATTGCCAGATTGGCTGGAGCTGAGATCCAGGTGGAATCTGTTAAAGCTGGGAAAATCTCCCATTCACAAGGAATTATTACTTGTTTCTTCCCACCTCATCAGATGCTTGTTACACACAGACTGACACCTTCACATAAGCTTCTGGATTCTTTGTAATGAAAGTCCTCTTGATAGTGGCAACCACTGTTTTACAAGATTCCTGTTTCAAATGCATTTTTCCTACTAATTTCTAAAAGCCTAGATAGGATATATGATATTGCCCATATCATATAATACAGAGGTTATACTGTTCTATATAATCATTTGTGACTGTAAGTATTTGCCATTTTTGTGTCCAAGATCACAAAAATAAGTCCTCAGCATAATTTAAAAGAATCCAGTAGTATTATGTGCTAATTCATGGGTCTGAATCTCTAACACTTTCTTCCCAGTCAAAAATTAGCCACTCATCTAGAAATTAATAAATTATGTTTACCTAAATATAATCTGTACGTAGAATATATATATCTTTATATACACATATACAGTTCCACAAATAGGTATATACACACATAAATACCTACATACATATGGATAGACATGTATTTATGGAGTCACGAAGACAAAACCCAAAGGACCTAAGAGGAAAATACTCTATATTCTTAATCAACCCAGTTCCTAATCTCTTGTCTCAGGAACAGCAACAGTTGCCTCCTTGGTAAGAATCAAAGTTACTTTGAGAGTAGATTTCACATCAGCGTCAGGCACTGAGTGATCACAAATGCCTAAATTCTATTAAGGTTCAAACAGAAAAATAAAGCACTTCTAGTGCACATGAACAGGAATGTTTGAACAGTGGCCAAAGCAATGAAATAGGCACATTTTAAATTGCAGTGCACACATGTAAGCCTTGTTGCACAGAACTGTGTAAGAGTTCCTGAGTTTCTAAACTGTCAGCTGAAGATCTGTGAGAAGCCATTGGTGCAAGTGGTGTCAGAAGATAGCAAAGCTGACACTGAATCAAGAGTTTCCAGCAAAAAAAGAGGACCTCTAGAGCATCTTTTTGAGATATTTGCATTTCTTAGAAAATTTGTTTGCTGATATCACAAAAGAGTAAAAAACTCCTGCTTCACTTTATCTAAGAAATTAATTATGGCAGCCAAAGCATTTCTTGATCGTGGAACTAATGTCATAACAACAAATGTATGCATGCATAGGGGTGTATCCTCAGGTCAGCACTCCATTCAGCTTTTCCCAGTCCTCAGTCCTTGGGATTAAGGGAAACTGAAGAAGCTGTAAAAAATAAGAGCAAGGGGAGAGAAAATGGAAGAAGTAGCTTCCTGAAAAGTGAAGAAAGGAAGGAAAAAAAAAAAAAAGCTAATATAAATCAAGCTATAAGAGGTAAGGCAGACAGATTAGAATGAAACTGAAGCATGATTTAAAATCTAGCACTGCAGAAATTAGTTTGTTATAGCCATGTCTGACCTTGATTTGACTGTGTTCTGACAGTTCTGAACATCAAAACTATAGAGAGACATTTCTAAAGGAAAGAGTAGGTGTTCTACCCCAGATGGTTTTCTTTTTCTCTGGGAACTAGGCTTTTCAAATTTTCTCCTACTGACTGATTTAAAAAAAAAAAAAAGAAAAAAATCAGAGGAGGTCATTGTTGAAGAGTGTGAAACTACTAACAAAGAAAAAAAATCACTGGTTTTAAATAGTCATCACTTCTTGATGAATAAGAAGGGAAATATTCAAGGGATAAAAAAAAAGCAGCAAGAGAAAAATACTGTAGCTTGAGATGTGAGGAGAATCATTGGAATGAAATGTAAAAAATAAAAAAAAATCCAATACTGTGATAATTTCTTCTATTTTACTGAATTCTTCTACATTACTGAATGTAAAAGTAAAGACAACTCTCCCTGCTCCTACTTAGTACTTCAAGGATGTAAGGAGAGTACAAAACCTACTTAGGAAGCCCTATTAACAAAACTCAGCATGTTGCAAGGCTGAATGTTGGGTATCTTGCTGCATAGGAAGAGCTTTTTTGTTGCCCTTAGGGACTCAAATGAGGGTGAATTCTTTTACTGTTCTGTATTTCAGTTGATGCAGTTGACCGTAATTTAGGTGCAATAAGACAGATTCTTCTGCCTAATTTTAGTATCACCGTTCCTTAAAAGGGCTTCAATTAACTTATATTCTCTTTTCCTAATGTGTCGTAAGTTAATTTACATTTGAACCAACTTTTGTATATTGCTAAGGTTCAAATCAAAACAACCACATTTCGCTTCTGGAATTAGCAGTTGCTTGAGGTGTGAAAAGAATGTTTCTGTAAGCCTTATTTTAATAGAAAATTGTAATACTGTACTGTGCAAGTCACCATGAAGGCTATTTGATTAGATATAACTATTGCTGGGATTTCCTTCAACTGCAAGCACCTAATAACTTTGCTGTGGAACATGATAGCAAACCATTTACTGTTTCACTGTGACTTAGATTTCATATCCATATTTATTGCATTCTATGGTGTCCTTCTTTCTGTAAGAAAATGTATTCTAGCACTATTTGTAATCCCAGTATTGTAATATTTGTGAGTCCTACTTCACACTTCCTATATACTGCTTACCTAGTACAGGAGTTAATCGTTCAACCATATTTCAGTACCACTAATTTTCAGTTAATATCTCTGTTGTACAAATCCTATCTGAGAGGATACCCTTAAATAAACTTCCCACTTTAGTACATAAAGTTTTATAGAACAAAAATCTGTATTCCCACAAAATAAACTTATAGTATTTTCCTCAGAGTCTTATTCTTTAGTTTTAGAAGTGTTTTATTTAATGCTTTTCAGGATATTTGCTCCAATTTATCATTTTTCTCCATCTTTTACTTTCTTTGCACCCTACCATTCCTCAAAGCAAGTAAACTAGAAGTTGCTAAACAAAAACCACAATATTTGGTCCAGTGCTTTGGTAGATGAAGAATAACATCTTTATTTTTAGATCATAGCACTCCTTTAGGAAGGTAAATAACAAACGCTAATTGCTCTGAAGAAACTGAGAAATCCGTCTATTGTCATCTGTCAGTAAGGAAGAGAAAAAATGACTTTTACTATATACACTAGTACCTTAGAAAAATCAAATAATAAGTACAGATATCAAATACATCTATATTGAAGAAACAGCAAAACTTAAAAATCTGTTACATTAATTTATAGAAAATGGCAACAAAAAGTTTCAAAACCAATTAAATCCATCATACGGTTTTTAGATAATAATACCTCTGCAGCCCATTGAGAGTCAAGATGTGCAAGGTAATCATCAATTAAAAACTTTATGTATCCCACACACTGGGAAAGGAATATTTTTTTATCTTCTGAAGAGCAGTGTCTAAAACCCAGTTCAAATGAAAGAAGTGGGTTATGGTAGTACAAAGGCTTGAGGCTAAGAATTTATTGCACCACTTGCCTGCCATAACCCTATGATCCTCCACTTGACTTGTGTGAAGTGTTGGAATGAGATCTCACACCCAGTGCTCTCTACAACATACCTATACAGCTGTCCCATAAATTCAGCCACATCTCCCTGGAGAAAGTTCTCTGGACCACACTTCATTCCCTTTTTCCTATACTGTCACATACAAATTGTCAAATTTGAACACATTCCCAGGCCCAGTCATTGGTGTGCTTCCGATACAGTCCTTATTTTGTGAGACATTTTGTAGTGTTCTGGGATAATATTACATTTTCAATGCTTCATCATAAGCATCCTGACTAATCATACCTGCCTCTATCATTCAGCACATGGCTGTTCTGATTGTCTACCATGTGGTTTACCAAGTATTCACTGCAGGCATTTAGGAAGATGACAAACATGAGAAGTCCTTTGGAAGCCTGAGTTAGAAAAACATCTTTTTCTTCCCATTTCCAACTGACAAGTTTCTTAAGACAGTTAAAAATAATGCACAGAACTTCTTAATCATCCTGTTCTATGCAAGCAGTTCCCACAGCTATTATTCAGACATTGCACACTGTATTTTTAAAACTCCTGACTGATTGCTTCTCTTGTGCATAATGTGTTACAGCATACCCACCAGTGAAAAAAAGTTTACATGTTTCTTGATGTGATTTTTATTAGCTATACATGTTAGTATTAATAGTGTGTGGAGAAGCAGACTGGTGCTATGTTGAAGGACTAGAGTTGTCAGTGCTGCACTGTTTTTAACACAAGCTGCTCCTCAGAAGACCTGCCATTTGATGCTTAAAGGAGGCTGAAGCCTAATCTGAAAGGCTGTTTTGTCAGAAGGAATCACTTGTGTGGGTATTTTGTTGGTTTTGACATGCAGCTTAATTAGGTCTTTAATTCCTAAACCACAAATTCTTCTTAAATTAGAGAGGAAAAAAAAACCAACAAAACCGAAAACAAAAAACAAGGCTTTATGCCACCTGGAAGAAATTAAAATAAATGTCCTGCCCCACTAATCTTATTTCAAGTCACAATAATAAATATGCTCTGTATTCAACAGCTTCATTAGCCTGCAGCTAAGTGGAGTCTTCTGTGAAAATGAACATATTCCAGCACCGATACTTGACAGTAACAAATTAGCAAGTACTAGTGAAATCACCAATGCCTGTGATGTATCCAACTGGTACTATCGAAACATAGGCATTTCTGCATCCGATCAGTGGGAGATTATATACATCCTGGGTATTTTGCTGCTGATTATCAAGGTGTTAAGGGAGTTTAATAATTTTTGTAGGCAGGCCATGAGTTTGGAGATCAGATTTAAAACGGTGGACAGGAAAAAGTAAGGAGATAGTGAGTTCTAGTACGTGCTCAGTATCCAAGGGGCACTGCTCCAGCACTGGAAGTGAGGAGAACAGAACGGCCCTACTAGTCTGAAATTCCCCCTGCTTCTGCCCACAAACCATCCATCCAGGGCAGGGCCCTCTCTCCTACATGGACCGGTGCTTGCCATATAAAATAACACATTTCAGGAGCCTTCTGCCAGTTTTGAGCTTTGCCATCAGGAGTTCTAGCAGGACAGGGGTCCCCCACAGCTGCGGAGCCAGCTTGTTGCCTCTACCTTTATGTCCCCATGAAGAGAAACTACAAGTCTCTTGGATGACCTAGGGTGTGGTGGGTGCTACCAATATACATTACTCTCAAGTTTCGCATTTTAAGTCTATAATATCTCTCCTGCTTACTTGTGCCTCCTCTCTTCCCTCACTAGCTGTCTCACTGGACTCAATGCAGTTTCTGGTTTGTACCCCTAATCCCAATACAAGGGCCTTTCTGGTTCAGGGCAATCCTATGACCTTTATTTCCCAGAGGAAATCAATAGGGACAGACATTTACAGACAAAGATATGAACACTGCATAGTGTGATTAAGTTGGCTTATGTTTTCACAGGCTCAACAGATATGAGCAATTCCTGCTGCATGGTTGGTTAAAGCTAATATGACATACCTAGAAACACCGATCTGCTCATCAAAATATAAATCTGCTGTGAAAATGCAGATGCTCTGCCAGTCCCGGAGCTTGACTACTTTATAACTTAAGTGTCAGCAACCCATTAATACTTTTACCTCCCACCTCATGCTCATTAATTCCTTTTATCTAAGTATTCATGACCCTCACCATTTCCTCACAGTTTAATGACTTCAGAGAAAACCTTTCATCCCATTGTTAACCCCCTTCTTTAGCTCTTGCCTTTTGCAGAGAAAACACGGTCTGCTAGAGCAGCAGTGCTCATGTCCCCCACATGCTCTGAGGGAGGATTCCCTCAGACGTAATTGTAGCAGTCTACTTTCCCCCTGTGGACAAATCAGTCCCAAACCAGCCAAGTACAAAGATGCACAGTTGGGCATCCAATTGTGCTCTGAAGTCATTAGCAAGACAAAACACTCTGTGGAATTTTGGCTTTCAGAATCTCCTCTGCTAGGAGGTTTTCTAAGAAAAACCTGGCAGTTCCAACTGGGAGAGGAATTCCTTCTGCTAAATAGAAGATAAGGAAAGATTAGTTTAGTGACAACAAACTTGGAGTTAATGCTCTTCAAATGGCAATGTGCTCCCTCAGTGACTTCTCCTTCAGAGGACTGAATCATATTATATATACACTTAAAAAGTTCCCTTTTCAAATATTGGCAGTTCAAATTAATTGATGTCTTTAACTGGGAGCATCTTTTTAACAGGAGATACCTGTTGCTCACAATATTTTGAATTAAGGGTACTATGAGCACTATGAATTATTTTATGTCAATACTGCAAACCCAAAGCAGAATAATGAAGTCTCTGCACTTGGTGTGTCATAGGGGACACTGAATGCTCTGTGTGGCTTGGCAAAAGTTTGGTCATTTCCCTCAGTTTCCCATGTACAGGGAAACCTAAACTTATGGAAAGTCAAAGTTCCTTCACACGGCTGGAAACAACATCCACTGATAAAACAATGCCTCCTGAAGAAAAGAAAGGTCAATTCTATTTGTACACAAAACAACTAGCCACTTAAAGTAAAAAATTGTGATCTGGTTTATAAATAAATCAACTTATTCAAAATTGAAATTTGCCTTTGGATCTCATTTGCCTTTGCTGAATAATTCCATCACTAAATGACTGTTACCAATGGGAAGCAACATCTATACACATGAATCTTGTTAGTTATCAGTTCTCATGAATCATTTCATCACTCAGCTATACTGATGGAAATAACTCCAAAAAGAACATATATTTTCAAAGTTGTTAAAGGAAAATGTTGACATAAATATAAAGAGGAAAAACATATGCAAAATTGTTTTTCCCTTGGGTTGGAGAGGAGGAGGGAGGGGGTTAAACCACAAAAATTCCATGTCTAGTGCTTTAAACAATAAAAAGAGACACGCAAATGCTGAAAAAAATCATGTTGTGAAAAGGATGAAAGTGTAAATATACTTAAGGTGACATTTGCAGGACAAATTGCACTGCAGTTGCCCACTTTGAGTGCATTTTTTTCTTAGTAAGAGTCACAGTGGGAATGTAGAGCATGTTTTAAAATGTGAATCTTGTGTAAGATCTTAATTGAGAGGTACATATTTGTAGGGGAAACAAACAAACCAGTCCAAACCAAACCAAAAAAAAACCCCACCACTCTCTTACTCCAGGTTACAAGAATTTGAATAAAGAAGAAATGGAAGCTGAGGTAGTTTGAAGTGTGGCTCAGCCTGACTTGTCAGAGGTCCCTCACAAAGGCAGTCTGTGCTGGGTCAAGGTATAACTCTGTAATCTCCATTTTCTGGGTATAATGCCCTCACAACTGCATTATTTTTTTCCAAGACAAAACCCTGAAATGTTCCTAGATTTGGGGGATACTTAATGCAACATTCCTAGCATTGGTTTAAATTAGGAGTTCATATTCTGTAGATTAGATTTTTTCTTTTAACTAATTTATTCTGGATATTGGATCTGGATCTGTAAATTATTGGAATGAACAGGTCATAGCTTTACCTAGACCAGCTGCATTACTCACATTTAAAAATTGGAAGCATACGACTGTTACTTCATTCAATGGCCAAAATGGTGTTAAAATTATCATTATTATTGTTGTTGTTGTTATTGTAATTATTATTACCATCATTGTCATCCTGAGGTATCACTTAACTGAGAGAAGAAATGGTAGAATAAAACACAGGTCCTTTTGTAAGTTAAAAACATGTGTTTACTTGGCCAGACTCTAAATTGGTTTCATCCTCTCCATTCATTTGGGATAGCTGATTTTAACTACTGTATGAAAACAAAATTGCTTCTGTTTCCTATAAAACTATTGTTTATTTTGGCGTCACTCACACACAGAAGTACCCAACAGGGGTCCCACCCCAGGTAGGGGGGACACTTCTATGTGGCTCCCACCCTCGTTGCAGCGTGTCTCAGCTTTCCTTCAAGCAAATGAACCAGCACAGTTTTTATTTCAGCTTTTTTTTTTTTTTGCAGTTTAAATTATTACCACTTTAATTTTATTTTTTCTGGCCACATTCCAATATCAGACTGTTAACCTCAGTGGTTCTGCAACAGCTTCATGAGCAACCAAGTCATCCTTGCAATAGGATGCCAGGATGCCTTGAAGATAACAGCAGGTCCTTCACTTGGTCCAATTAGGACAGTGCTGCTTATGATTCAGAGTTCTTAGAGCTCTTAAGTCCTTGCACTGCAAATACATTCATACAATTTAAGGTGTGTGTGAATAAGATAGACTTAAAATAATTCAGATTCTTCCTGCCAGTGTAGCTTAGGTCGCTTCCCCTGGTTTACACTTGGCCAGCTTGGGCAGTTAAACTGATTTTGGTTACGCATTGGTGCATGTTTCTTAATATGGAGAAGGTCTGGCGTGCTGTTAAGTTCCTGAGGTGGAACCTTTGCCTGATATACTTAATTTTGATCCTTCATTACATTAATACCAATGTGTAAGGGGAGGGGGGGGGGGGGGGGGGGGAAAAAAAGAAATAAAGCATAATAGGCTTATTAAAAAAATGAGCATAAGGATGCATCTGAATGCTTTTCAGTGAGAGGCTGATAGCTGTAGATAGTTATCTCACATGGCAGCCCTGTGTTTTAAGAAGCAGAAAAGTTTTCAGTTTGTGATTACATACATATGGTGGCAGAAGAGGCCCTTGGGGTTGTTGCAGAGACCTCACAGGAAGCTCAGTCACAGGAGCTTCAATCCAGGCCATGGGGGAGGAGGAGGGATGCTTGGAAGTCAGGGCTCAGAGAGATAGGAAACAATTATCATTCAGCTGGCAAAAGGCTAAAGATGTCCTGCAGCAACATTCCCGGGATACCCAAGAGCAAGACCTACCAGCCAAAAGAGGACGAGGAAAAAGGAACTGCATTGTTTCACCCAGGCGGAATTTCATGTCCTATTACATTCGAGTAACAGACTACACAGTGCTTTTATTATTTTTTTCAGTGAATAATCTTGTTGCTGAAAAAGAGTCTGAAAGCAACCAAAACTTGTAGCAAATTCAGCTCGAGTTTGATGTTTAGTTTTGGGTGTCATGACCTGCTTAATAACTTGTATAGTCTGGATAAAGAAATAAGCAGCACACAGGCTAAATATGTGATTTATAGACTTCCATTTCTAAACAGGTCTTGGAGCTGACCTGCTGCATTGCAAAGAAAATGGGGTGTTACTAATTAGCCTCAATAATTTAGATCAAAATACAGAAAGAATCAAAAATTATTTGAACACTGAGTACATCTCTTGAAATTAATATTTTCACCCCAAATGACCAAAATTTGATGCAAAAACAAATTAACAAAGTTTTGAGAAGGTTATATATATCTCTCTATATATCTATATATTTATTTTTTTTTTACAAAGAAAAATGTTCACCAGGATCTAAAGTAGTTGTTAGTGCAGCTGGAGAACTGAAGAATCTACTTTTTGCACAGCTCATCTGTGTATATATCAGCATGTAAACAGAAAAGAGAAATGGATTGATAATTTCAAGAAGATATTATCTTTAAATAATGCACAAGTGAAGACAAGCCTAGTGACAGTGTGTATGTCTTGTGGTACTGAATGAAATTTCTTGGATGCATATATGCTTTGAGTGGAGTATGAAGAGAGCCAAACTACCACCTGTGTTTCCTGGGACAGCCAGCATTTTCTTCAACAATCTACATTTTTTTAAGTGTCATTCAATTTTTTTAAACAGATATTTGTGTCTCTCAGTGTTCCTAGACACTGTTTAAACAAAGATTGCAAGTAACATTATTATCCATTGTTCAACTATAACAGTTGAGGCTTGAAGAGTAAAATATTTGATCTCCACCAGAGGAAATCTAATAATAGAAGCTCTGCAACAGTAACTGTCAGAATGAGATTACTGCCCACTTATATATCTTTTCTCTTGTCCTGCCTCAGCTGGTGCAAAAATGAGGACTTCTAGTATTCTCCACTTAATTGTCAGTGGCAGATACTGTAGCCGGAAGACGACATCAGCAATTTGAATGGAGAAATAACCTGTTAAGATGGTTGTTTCATATCTGGCAAAAATTTGTATCAGGTGCTGTAGCAACATAAGAAATGGAATAGGTAAAATAATCTGTAACTTCCAACCATTGACACAACATCATCCATTCACCCTTCAGGAGTGTCTTTTAAAAAGCATTCATTCGACTGAAGTGCTTTTATTTCTCAGTGCCCCATCTTGTATTTGTCTCTCCTTAGCAATACAGATACCTAATACTATTTGAAGCTTTTGAGCTTTTGAAAATGTGGCTTTCAGTAGACATTTGAGGCTTCTACAGTGGGCTAAGGTTTGTCATACAAACCCAGAAGATTTAATTTATTACACTGTAACATCAATGAACTTAACAAAATAGTATCGAATAGTGTTCCAGGAGACTAATACTCATTAGGTTTCATGTATCTGTAGATCACCATTTGCAATGCTGTAAGTAAAGCCTGCATAATAGTTGTCACAAAACTGTGTTATGTTATTCATCATGGAAAAACATGCAGTGAATGTATTTATCTCTCACTCCAGTGATGTCAGCCCTGAGGATGTGAACTCAGTCCCATGAGCCAAATTCCATCCACACGATCACTAGCATGTTTCCGCAGACAGTTTTCAGGACATCCTGATGCAACAGGCCACTTTATTCTGAAGTTGAGTTAACTCATTGGGAAAGCATGCTCTGACTGTGGCTTCTGTACTGAATACAAAACATTTATTATTTTATCTCCTCCATCTATTGTGTAATACCATCATCCCATTTTTATCCTATATTTTATCCTACCACCTTATCAACCCAGAGACATTTCCTCCACTGCAATTAACTTTAGCATTGGAAAATACCACAGCCTTTCTTGTCTTCAGCATAGGGGAAGCAGGTCTCCAGCTTTGATTTAGAACACTTAGTGCTATTTTTCCAAAGTATAAAATGTACTTATTGCCTCTCTGAGGATGTAAGTACTTATATCCAAGTACTGGGATGATGCAATAAGGGAAAAGTTCTTTACGAGTCACAGAAGTTTGTGAATATTTTCAAAGGAATTTACTTCTCTGGAAATGAAATGTTACTGAAAAATAACCATGGCTATTTATACTGAAAACTCCCAGCACTCCCCATCACCTGAGCTCAAGGGTCATGCTCCCTGAAGTTTGTCAGTCCTCCCAGAAATTCCCACTGTTCATTGGAATTTATTCGGAGTGTCTGTTAACTTTTAATGTGGGAAATATCTCAGAAAGCAGAACTGAGGACACACGGCAACTACAGATGTCTTAAGACTGCTTTTAAGTAGCTCTTCAGCCTACTTCATCTTTCCCTTAAAGAATAGGAATTTGTTAATGATAAACTGAATTACAAATTTGCCATCCAGGGCACCTATCCCAGATCCATATGTGCATTACAGCAGGCTTCACTAGGCAGCATCGTTCTTTCATGTCCTAGCGTGTGAACAATTGTTCGGCTTTGGGGAAGATAGCCTAAATCGTTAAGTTTCCCTAAATGTGCCTCAGTACAAAACCTCTGATCCTTAGAAAGGAAACTGTGTCATTAGTGGAAAAGCATGTTTTCTGCCTTGACTTCCAATATGAATCATTTCTATAGGTAGGGTATTCCTGGAACTTGGCAGAAATACTGATCCAAGATGCCGTATTTCTCTGCCTGCTGCATTCGATGGCCTCTGTCTTGGAGTATCTATACACCAGTTGACTGAGTTACATTTGCAACTTACGCAGACCTCAGCCTGCTTTTCCCTTTTAACTCTAGAGTTGGCATAAAAGGTATCAGACATCTCTTGGGGCTTGGCAGGAGGCAACAGCAGTGAGAGAAGACACACAAAGTGACGTTCTCCTACATGGATTCACTCACTTATCAGTATTTCCTTATGTTGGGGTGTATTCTCCATGCCGAGTGCTCTTACAGCTGGCAGCGCAATGCCTTTTTGTGTCAGAACATTTCATGAACGGTACAAAGGAAATGGTAATAGAAAATCACAGAGAATACATTTAGGATATTTTCGGTGAATTGCATTTACATAAGAAAGGGCTGAGGGATACTCGCAGTAGCTTGACTTGTTCCTATGAGTACTGCGAGCATACAACTGCCCTTTGTACATAAGACCTTTGTGCTAGGAAACATCCCACCGTTTAAAATCTCAGAGCTGGGTTCTGTTGGGGTTTGGGGATTATTATTTTGTTTGTTTGTCTGGTTTTTGTGTAAGAAAAGAGCATTAAACAACTAGGAGGAAGCATTTTATTCTCCAGCAAGAGGTGCTGTGCACAAAAAGCTCAAAATTAATTGAAGTACAACGAGTAGAAAGTGAAATTAAGACTTTTCGTCTCCAACCCTGGTAACATGGCTTAGCAACTGCAGAAAAAGCTAATTCCACAAGATAAAATGTAGGCATAGCATTCAGCAGATCTGCTTTTACCCAAGCTTTTGTGTGTGGTGTTAGGAAAGACACAAATGGGCTGACTGTCAGAGATATTCATCAACACTTTTACTTCTTTTGAAATTCTGGGTACCCACAATACCTGGAAAGTTAGTTCTGTGTGTGCTTTATCTCAGATTTTTTCCACTGGCTGACAATACTTTCCTACCTTTTAAGGATGTTAATGAGACTTGGTGTGATTTGATTTAACCCATCTTACTTTGCCACTAAGGAAGCTAGAAACTGGCATATAACAAACTTCCATTTCCTTCTTTATATCCCACTTAATAAATAAATACATAAATAAATACATACCCCCTCCTGCTTTACAGAGGATGGAAAATAACTTTCAAATGCACGCTTTAGGCATTCAGTTAGACATTGATTATTATTTTTTAAAGTGGGGTTTATGAAAGAAAGAGATCAACAGCAGGCAAGACAACAGCTTCAGAAAAGATCATCTCTGTACCAAGAATTTCTGCTTTGTTAGTGATGTTCAGAAAAGCACACATATGGCAGAGAGGCAAAGATTTCCAGTAGTACAACAGACAATATTCCCCTTAAACATTTTAGAAATTGACATTTCTGTGTTCATTATGCAATTACACTGGATTGCTGAGTTACTTCACCACTGTGATATAAATGACAGCAAGATGTCTTCTTTTTACATGAACAGACACATTTTCAAACTAGTCCACACTGTGGTAGAATACAAAACAAAATACGGGTTAATTATGTTCACAAAGTTCTGGCTATTTTACAGTGTATCAAGACAGTTTGATCTAAAGTTAATTACTCTTGAATTTAGCTTCCCAGCTCTGATTTGTATATTGATTTATAAATAAATCTATAGAAGATGGAGAGATTTAAGGCTTTGCTATGTTTGGCCTTCAAAGACGGTCATTTTTGCCACTGATTTATGTGACATCTTACTTATCAGTCATGTCCTTCCAACTATCAGCTAATAAAATCACAGCTATTTATCATGGACTATCTTATATGCATTAAATGTTGCAAACTTGTAGTAAAAGAAAGTTAAACCAATTGGTTAATCAAAACGCCAGCATACTGAAAACAAGAACTTAAAAACTGGGCTCTGGAATACACAATGAAGTCTTAAACCTGATTTTAAAAACCATAAATCTTTGCAGGATTATGGTTTCAGGCACCTGAATAAATCACCTGTTCATTCTACATTCTAAGCACCTATCAGCTCCCAGTTGCATGAAGTCAATTTGTTGGAAGCTAAACATTATTTTTAAATCAAGAATCTTATTCATGTGCCTAAAAAAAAGGTTAGGAAATTAGCTAAAAGGATCCATTATTTCTTTTAGTAGTAACATGTACTATAAAAATAGTTATTAACTTCAAGCGTTGTATATTTTACTCAACAATAGAACCCTTTAGGCTGGGTTGATCTATTAGCTTCTACTTAATTCGAATTAAGCAAGAATAAAAGCTTTTATAAAAAAATATTTAAAATTTCAGTCAAAAAGTCTCCTGTCTCTCACCACCCATACTTCACAGCTTTTCACACAAATACAGGCTAAGCATATCACATGAAGGAATGGAAATGGATTGCTCTATTTTCCTTACTCAAGCTGCATGGCATGGTGAATGTAAGACTATGTTGTATTCTGAAAAAATGTTAAAAAATATAAGAAAGCCAACAATATTCACCTTTGTGGAGTAAAAAGTAAGAAAGCCAGCCACAGACTAACCAGAACAGCTGAAGCAATCTACCTTTCCTAACCTTAAAAAAGCAACTACCTTACAAGCATCCTGGAAAGGAATTTCAGTTTTTGAGTGGAAGGCTGAAGTACGGAGTTAAGCAGCAAGGGAGTGTCTGTAGTAATTTTAGTCCAAAAGCTCACCTGCTTGTTAGCTTTATTAGAAAATAGGAGTGAAATGTGTAGTCAGACTTCCCATTTTCCCTCTCCTTTCCTTGGTCACCCCCCGCCCCCATATCATCCTTTCATCTCCTATCCTAAAAATGACCACAAACTGCCTGGGACACAGGATACCATTTTTAAGAACATGATCTTGCAGATGTATGATTGCATGTTTAATGCTACTAGATTTAGTGTAAGGACATTAGTACTAACTTGGCTATCAAAGAGAAAATGGAAAAAACCATGAGCTGACCATGCATGAGCAGGGGACTCACAGCAGATGATCTCAAGAGATCCCTTCCCACCTCAGCAGCTCTGTGGTTCTGTTATTACAGTAATCTTTATGCCCTCTGGTAACAGGAACCGCTTATACACCATGTGTACCACATGAAGCAGGACATTCCTCTGTCAGTAGCTTGGGCAGGCAAGTATGGTCTTACCCCATTTCAGATGGCTGAGCTGTCCTGTCCATCTTTAACAGGATCTGCAGAGCCTTTCACAAAACTTTGTAAAATCTGGATGGCCGGGGGAGGAAAGGTTCACTCTGCTTTGCTATAGGTAACCAAGTGCTTAAAAGGGCCCTCTGAGGCATCTCCTTCTTTCCGCTTGCTTACATGAGGGCAAAGGCTTTGACTGTAGGTACTCTGAGGCACGATCAAATTAGTGGTCTCATTCAGGGTCTAGAAATAGCCTGGTAAATAAGCCCCAAACAAGCACTGGGCAACCTTTCTTCACTCAGTTGCACAGGGAATTTTGTTCATTAGCTCCTAATAAAGAACCTCACCTACCCTGTAAACCACCTTTTCCTGCACAGCACAGCCTACCTAAAGCAAAACTTGTGACTCTCTAATGAGAGAGAAACTTTCTTCCAGAGCACCCTGCAGATCAAGAGCTCTGAAGGCACAGACTGAATATGACAAAATTACGGATCAGCTAATTAATTAGGGAGGATCCTGGTAATTATCCTACCCTGAAAACTATTACCCCCACATCTCTTTAGAAACACAATCTCAGGTCTTTAAGCAATAGCAATAGTACAACTAAAAGGCAGTAAGGATTGTCTAGATGCCAGTAGACTGGGGTGAGAATCAGGAGATTGTATTGTTGCAGGAATGTGTTTTGTTTGTTTGAGACTATGGGAAGTACATGTATTTTACCTTGTGGTCCCCCTTTGAAGTGGAGGCGGCAATACCACTTAAGCGTTACTGGGAAAGGGAGAAAGCTCTGGCTGCAAAGATCAGATCATGTAACAAAGCTAGACACCTCAAAAATTAAGAACAGAAACACAGAACACTGTAATCCCCTAATTCAAATATTTGATTTTCAAAAGCCAGTGAATTACCTTCAAGATTTTTCTTACAAGAAAATTGGAGAGTCAATCAGAGAAATAATCTGACAAAACTGAAAGCAAAAAGTGGCATTTTAAGTTTTCCTTAAGGAAGAAGAGCAAAGGCCCAGAGTTTCTTCATTAATCTGGATAACAATACTAGATGTAGAGCATTCAACAGTTTATCATAAGAAGATGGTAATTCATGCTGGACCGGTTATTCCTTCCCTAGGTATTTATGCTCCTACTTAAATGGACATGCTTAAGCTTGAAGCGGACTGTCCTGATTTCATACTGTCTTTTCAGCAAAGCAGACTCCCAACCATTGGTTTCTGGGAAGGCATCATAATTAGCTGTGGGTTTTTTTTTTCAGAGGCATCAGTTACATGTGTGGAGCTGGACTTGTTAGGCATGTAAACAATTTTGAAGAGAATCTATCACTTCTAAGTGCTAATACAAATTTAGGAGTCTGGCCTCTGCTATTTTTAAGCTTTCTGACCTAGGCTTCTAGGCTTGATAAAGACACTGCTAGCACTGGTCTGTTGGCTTTAGCAGAGACAAGATCTCAGGCCTGGAGCAGAAATACTTTGGTGATTCAAGAACAGTTGGAAATGAAATTTTTGAGCAGCAAGTGAAGAATAGAGAAGAAAAAGAAAAAGAGGCTGGACAGCAAGGATTACATATATTTAAATACATACAGTGCATCTCTGAAGGTAGAGAGGTTAATTTTGAATAACTATGCCAATTTTAGCTGGGGGGGGAAAAAAAGTGTTGGTTTCAGACCAAGTGAAGGTTCAGTGAGCTTTTTTGTTGGTTCCAGTTGTGATCCTGTCCTGTTTTCAGCTGGGATAGAGTTAACTTCTTAGCAGCTAGTACAGTGCTGTGTTTTGGCTATGATGTGAGAACAGTGTTGATAATGTGCTGATGTTCTTAGTTGTTGCTGGGTGATGTTTATACTAAATCAAGGACTCTTCCGTTTCCTGGGCCCTGCCAGCGAGAGGGCTGGAGGGGCGTGGGAAATTGGGAGGGGACACAGCCAGGGCAGGTGACCCAAGCTAGCCAAAGGGATATTCCATACCATATGACGTCATGCCGAGTATAGAAACTGGGGGAAGAAGGAAGGGGGGGACATTTGGCATTATGGTGTTTGTCTTCCCATGTAACCGTTACACATGATGGACGTCTGCTGTCCTGGTGATGGCTGAACAACTGCCTGCCCATGGGAAGTGGGGAATGAATTCCTTGCTTTGCTTTGCTTGTGCGCACAGCTTTTGCTTTACCTATTAAACTGTTCTTATCTCAATCCTTGAGTTTTACACGCCTTTCCCATTCTCCTTCCCATTCCTCTGGGTGAGGGGGAGTGAGCAAGTGGCTGCGTGGCACTTGGTTGCCGGCCAGGGTTAAACCACAACAGATCCTTAATGTCAGCAGCACTGTGATACAGAGAGGCTTCAGCCACCATTAGAATCTGTGCACCATCAAACAACAGTTTGTAAAAGCACTTAAAGACACTGGGGCCATGTGCATTTTGGTGACAGTGAAGACAGGGAACAGCAAAGGGGGAGCAAAGTATGGGGAAGGGAGAAAGAGGAGAGTCATAGGGAGAACGTTTATTAGGGGCAAGTTTGTAGGATGTCTGAAGTGAAAAGGCGAGGTAAGAAAGGAAGGAGGTATTAAGGTGGAGCGAGAAGGGCAAGAGTGGAAGGAGTGACAAATCATATCTAAGTCTAGTTGTTAAGGTAGAAAAGATGTGTGGGGAAAGGAAGGGTGAGGAAAATGGCAATGGTTTGTTTCCAGAGGCTGCCTGGAAGGTGAAGAGATGTCCTGTTTAGAAATGAAAGAGGTCTGGGAAATTTTATCAGATGCCAAATGACAGAAAAAAAAGGGGTAACTTGTGATAAGGGTTTTCCCACTTCTGAATCGTGTCACAAGTGAGTATGTAATTCACAAGTGAATACATAATTGCAGTAACACCCCGATTTCCAGTGATGAGAATCACTTTGAGAACTCCTCTCTGAGTCCTCAGAACCATTAAGAATTAGCAGATTACTTCCTTCTGTAATTACTTTTAATCATATTTGCTCTGTGGTTATCTGTTGTTAATAGAGCTCTTTGATCTGCTTAACTGCCTCCCATGCAATTAAATAGTGGCAGAAAACACATGGATATTACTTTGCTAACGATGCACTATTTGCATAGAGGAAGATGTAGAAGCAAATGGTATCTCTCTATGAGCTTTTGATTCAAAATGTTGCGGTCATATTTTATCATGTTTATTTTGTTGTTAACTGAACATCACGCATAATTGCTTGTTGCATTGTTAATCACTTCACTTTCAGCCAAAAGGTTCCATTATACCCTGCTGAGTATTATAGAGTGTTTCTTTGTTCTGATAGGGTGTTTGTGTCATCTTGCGAGGGATTTATGAGTTGACCCCGCTGCCTTGCTTAAAAGTTGGGGTTTTGCAGAAATGAAAGCTTCAAGAATTGCACCCCTTGCCACAACATATAGCCCCCCAAAGAACCTCTGTCCTATTGATCTTAAATGTCATCTTGTGGGCCATATAGTCCAATCCTATGACTAGCAGTGTTGGGTGGTCATCTTCCCAGAATATTTTGGAGGTAGCAAGTGGCTAATCCCTTATTTCTTTTTCAGAAGCTGCCACCTTGACTTTCTGATCTGGAACTAACCTACCCAAGTACCGTACAATTTCATCTTCAAACCACCTTGTCAAGACACACTCAATTTCTAACTGATATCTATAAATGAACTTCAGACAAGTTGCAGGTGGATGAAAGAAGCTGAATGCCAGAAGAACAGATCATGTGCTAAGGAGTCAGACCAATGGTCCATCCAGACCGGTATTCTACTTGTAAGTTCTGCACAAATGGAGGTGATTGTGCACACTTGCAAGAGGGGCTTGAAAAAGCTGGTTAGTGGTGTTATGAAAAGGGTAAGAAGAAGCCAAAGGAGAATAGGAAGGAGCCTTATGCTATTCATGTCTACATGGCTTATATAGGTCCACCTGAGTATAAGAATTTCTTCCAAGACTCTGAGCACTATGAAATGATTCATGTGTGACTCTGGAGGATCTTGGAAATGAGATGCTGCACTTGGCACAAAACAACCAATGCTTGAATATCATCTTGCAGGCTAAACAGACCATTGTTCACCTGCTGTTATTGGACAACTAGCAAAGCACAAGAGGGAACAAAACCAGTTACTAAATACATCGGCTCTAAGTGAAGCTTCCTGTGAAACTGCATGTGAGAAATTTACAATGGCAATGAAAAGGTAATTTAGAATGAGGACATGGACACAGCTACTACCTGCTGCCCCAGCCCCAGCATCCACAGTCAATGGATTAAGGATTAGAGGGTGCATCCCTGCTGATTGTTTTTAGTACCTGTTTTGGATGCTGTTCATTAGTTTGTTAACTCTCTTATAAACTGTGCTGCCTCCAAAACCTCACATAGATAGCAAACAACTCCAGAAGTTTGCTGTCCACCCCTTAATTATATTTTAGGAAACATTTCTTTACCAAGAGGGTTGTCAAACACTGGAGCAGGCTTCCTAGAGGTGGTAGATTCCCCAAGCCAGTAAGTGTTTAAGAGGCTTTTGGGCAGTGTCCTTAACATCATGCTTTAACTTTTGGTCAGCCCTGAAGCAGTCAGGCAGTTGGACTGGATGATCATTATAGGTCCCTTCCAATTGAAATTATTCTATTCTATTCTGTTCTATTTAGTTATTTTTTAAGCGATCTACAACTAGTATCAATGAATGCCCTCAAGTTCGAATACTTTAGGATTTAGTGAACAGCAGCTCTTACTCATCTTATTCAGATTTTCATAAACTTCAATTAAATCCCCTATCAGTCTTCCTCTCTCCAAAATGAGTAGTGCCAGCATTTTTAGTCTCTCTTTGTTGCTACTTTTGGGATGATTTGACTCAAAAGTAGACACACCAGCCTCTTCTGTTGACCTTATAGTTTTAGTTAAGACTATGGGATTCTAAGAATGAAACTCCAGTGTGCTACATGATATTCATGTATGATAATTGAAAGAAACAGCAAACTATTAATGGGGAACAATGAGGAAATCCTTTGAACTATGCACATGCTATAGGAGAGATTGAAAATATCAATTTTGTTTATGCTGTAAAAGATAAAGTACACTTCAGTGTTTTAGGAAGATGTCAGGAGTGTTGTGTGTGCAGGAGTTCCCGTGTTAGTAGACTATGCATGCCATGCAGAAGAATCTTGTATAGATCTGAGTCTGGTAGGGATAAGAAGATCCCAGTTTTCTTAATTTTTCAAAAAGGATTCCTTTTCCTGAACTTATTTACAGTCATTCTGATGACGATCTGGAAGGAGTTAAAATCTATCAGTCCAGACAAGAGCAAGTCATGGAGAGCTTTGCAGTTTCCCTGTGCTCCGCTTCCTCACACTTCCTTTGCATCACAGCTAGGATGTGGAGGGAAAGGACAAGAGGGGTTGTGGTCTGCAGCTGAATCTCATCCTAAAGTACAGCTCTTATTTAGCAGGTGGTTGCTCCAAATCTGAGAGCTGTGTTTTGCAATACAAACATCACCCACAGAATCTCTTAAATATGGTGGTTTTCAGAAAAAGAAAAGAAAAAGAATAGGAATAAACATGAGAAATCAAGAAATTAAACCAATGTTTTACCATCAGTCTCCAAAAGAAGCAGAACGGTGTTGCAAACCGGGTACAATACCAATAGGGCTAAATGCAAGGATAAATAAATACACTGCGTTATCATGCAGCTCTCAGACGATGTCCAGTGTGGTCCCAAAGGATAATCTAGAGGAAGGCAAAATGTCAGAGTTGGATGTCTCAAGCTAAGGTGGGAAAATAAGAACATGGAAGAGCCACATCATGGAGCACTCAGTCCAAAAGGTGGGGGATAGACGGTCTATTTTGGGTATAAGCTCATGCACTGGCTGACAGATTCCATTTTGTCTCCATGTCCTGGCTTGATTTCTGTCTTGTTGAACTTTAGCATCCTAAGGTAGGTACCATAAGCTGAGAGCTTAATCCATACTACACTCCCCATATAGATTCAAATCATAATCATACTGAATGACCCTGAAAAGAAAGATTTATATCTCCTTATAGAATACAGAGGGAACCCATGGTTGATACAGTTCTGACTTTAATGTTTCAAGTACATGTTTCAAGTAGCTGGCCTGAATCTGGTTTCTCAGACTTCTGCTCAGCTGGAATGTTTTTTCTGTTAGTAAACCACTTAATTACTGGACAGAAAAAAATTTTGAAAAAAGAATGTAACTTAATCTAGCTTCAATCTTACGGCTAAAAAAATATTAGCAATTATTTAATTCTTCAGCCAAGGCATGCTTTGTAGCAACTTTCTGAGCAGCACACAACTAGTAGGCAAAGCAGTATAATTTAATATCCAAGTGGGGAATAGTTCTAATTGTCTACCAAATACCATGTTATTCTGCAGGAGAGACAGGGCAAACTAAGGGCAAGTTTGCAGAGACAACTACAAGAAACCACAGAATTGTTTGTAATTTGAACAAGAGTGAAGAGAGCAGCCTTTTATCTGAAATGAATGGTGTGAGATAGCTCAGAGATACAAACTACTGCATTTGACAGTGGAGTCTTAGGAGTTGATTTTTTATTATAGTATGCACTATAGATGAGCCTTTGGAAAGGATGAATTAATCAGGCCCTTCCCTGAAGTAGTCAAAATACATTATTTCCTTGCCTGAATTAGATTGAGGAGCTGCGGGGAAGAGTGACATTCCATTCACTTTTAAGTAATGTTTCTAAAAACCTGTTTTTATTCTATTTTTATTCCTTTCTTTCCTCCATCTTTTAAGTCTTCACTTCAGTTGTAAGCTTTCTGATCAAGGAAATTTGATTGCTTGTATGTTGTAGATGGGTCTCACATCCGATCAGAATGTGGAAGAAGGCACAAAAGGAAGGAGTCAGGTCATTTACTGGGACATTGTGACTGTCACGGATTTCTTGTCATTTCATCAGTGTTGAACCTGCATCCCGTTGTCTAGCCTAGACCAGATTCTGCCAGTGTTACTCACATCGATGCCTCATTTCAAAAGGGAGCTTTAATCCAATAGCACAGTTCATAAGTGCAAGGTATGATATTGTATGGACCTAGCAGAATTTAACTAAGGTTATTCATAATCCCTGTGCCACCATGGTGGGTTCTACTGTATCAGCTATCTGACAAACTGCTAGTTTGACAGGAGAGAGTTTCAGGGTTTCCATATGTTATTACACTGGTTTTCAGCAGCTGTTCTTCAACACAAGGCTGAACTGAATTACTACGATCAATAGGTCAGCTGAACAGAACCTCTTTGGTTTGCAAAGCAATCAAGTCACTGAATTTTCTATTAACATATTTATTCCAAAGGCCATACCATGAAATACAGTAAGTGGGATTCCAACTGAGCTATTTTTGCTAAAATATGAGGATTCTTCTTCTCTCCAAGCTGCTCTGCAGATCACCGTATGGGTACTGTTCTGATTGACCTGTATCACTGAAGCCAGCATGGAGGACAAGCCTCTGAGACCAAAATCTAAAGATGACTGAAAGCAGTGCAAAGAGCTTGCATTTACGCATATGAGCCTAGTAAGCATGTTGGGTTCTGTGTTCTATAGATTCCACTGTTTATTTCAGCTCCAAGCTTCAGTAAACATTAAGGTGGGTGTTTTCCTCACCTTGGCCTGTTCTTCAGTGGCTAACATAGCATAATTAATTTTATTATAATTAATTCTGGCAGTAAGAGGGTTCAAAATGCATTTAAGCCTTCAGTTAATCCTAATAGGTGCTGCTGAATCCATTTATCACCATCCTTTGTGACTGGCAGCCAGCAGCAAAACCCAGTAGTAAATGCAAAACTGGCTGCATGCCCACAGAGCTGGCAGGCTCTGAGACACTGAATGAATGAATGAGAACATGAAGTAAGCAAAAGAACTTTGATTTTATATGCAAGAGCCCACTGGAGTGCCAACAAAACTCTGTTCTGTTCAAATGTCCCTGCTAACACAACACAATAAGCTGACAAGAGACAGCAAATCCACTTGACTAAAAATAAAACTGAAATCCAACATGATATGCTTGCAACTGCAAGACGAGCATTTTTCTAGCCTAAGCAAAACTCTGCAATTATCGCAGGGACTGGATGGAGGCACAGGGCAGGAAACCTGGGATGGCCAGATTATTCATTGCAGTCTCTTCTCCTGTTTGCATTGTATATGGTTTATGTTGGCCCCCATTGCACTTCTTACTTGATAACTGCCTAAAGAATTCATTTGAATGGAGGCTGCCATTTACATGGAAAAAATCAGCAATGCCTGCACTTTGATTGGATTCACAAGTAGCATGCTGAGAAAAAGGCAAAGAATCCTTTTATTTTTTTTTCCTTTTCAGAAAAGAAGTATTTTTATTTGTTATAGTTGCACTGAGGAGCATCAAATGAATAAAATTCTATAGCCAGGCACTGCACATAAAAGCATTAAAAGAGATATTAAAATAAAGTATTGCTTTTCTTATGCTACACGTTAGATACAGAATGCAGATGATTTGCTCAAGATCACACGCAAGAAATATGTAGCAGAGCCTAGAACCAGACCCACACACATTAGATAGAAATGGACCATGATTAGTAGCTGCAGCTGATAACCAGTAAATCTAGGCCTATAGCTTCAGACTTTCAAAGACATTTACATGTTTTATTAAATATCTGGGCATCAACCAACATTAGCAAATACTGCCTAATCTGAGCCTCCAGATGATCCTGTTTAGACCTTGTAATACACAAGGAAAGTCTGAGGTAGGGGTTGAGGGAGCTGATATTCATTTACATCACTCTACCTATTACCAGGGATGAGTAATTGCCCTGGAAAATTCAATTTGTTCGACTCATACAAGCTCACTCACAAAGAAAACATTCCTGATAATTTCCTGAAGGTCAAAATAATCAGTATTTTCATTGTCCTACTAATAGGAGGAAGGCGGACATAGAACCAATAGCATTAAAGGACTGAGTGAGAAGTTCTGTTACTTGACAATATTGCTGGGATTCAGGAAACATAAGTAAACAAGAAGCGCTGGTTTCTGAGGTAGATTCTCTGTGCTGACACTCAGCTTTTAAAACTAGAACTGAAATTATTTGGGTTTTTTTTCACTGATAGTGTTAACGGCACATAACCCATCTCCCTATCTCAAGAGGAGTGAAGCATCTCACTTGGATTTTAGTTTCTGCTCTACTTCCAGGCACTACAACATGCTGAACCTTCTAAAAATAGCCCAATAATTAAAACACATTAACATTTACTAATGCACCATCTGGATTTGACCTGTTTCTGGATTAAAACTTTGACAGCAGTGGGGATGGTGTCCAGGACATGCTCTTGGCAGCAAATCATAACTTGTGTTATAGAGGAGGACTACTAATCTGAGATCCTAACGTGAGACGACTCATTGGGTTGCTGAGTCAGTTCTCAGCATTTGGAAATGACAGGATCATCACAATCGCTTCAAACTGAGTGCCACATAGGAGATGGTATTATCATTTGATGTAAAACAGTGTTCTCAGACTGTGCAAAAGTTTCAATCCTGCATATGAAAACACTCCCCATACTAGAGATAATTTCCCTTGTGACTTCCTACTGACTGTAGTGTGGTGACCCTCCAGCCCTGTAAATGATGGAATATTTTCTGCATCCCAATGAAGCCTTTCTTATAAAGTATAGCACAAGCAAGCCTCCAACAAAAATGCTTCAGCAATAATGAATATTTGGCTTCAGCTTCTTAGACTTCCTGACGTTCTGAAAGCCATTTAGCATGTTGCTTTTGTCCATGTGCCCGTGCCCTGGAGAGCTTAACAATTAGGCCAGAAGGATTTATTAGGATTTCCTAGGATGGCCTAGCAGTATATTTGAGGTGACAGGGGTTCAGATCAATTCTACTCCTCTGAAGCACATACACAATGCATATACTTCTGATCACAGAGAGGTGACTAAACCAGAAGTCTGTGTGCTTCCTTCTCTCATTTTGTCACAAATTTGCTATGGCTACAGGTAGGTCACAGAAAGAGGCAAACAATATATAACGGTGCAGGTTCTAGCTGTTATTTCTTTCACTCCACTATCACCTTAGGACTAAATGGAGCAGATCCCCATTAGGCAGGAAAACAATACACATAGCTGGAAAATACAAAGTTATCTGCTATTTTTTTAAAACAATATTGTTCAATATAATATAGTTCAAACAATAGTTCAAATGATAAATTACTGATTAGTACTGTACAGAATTCATGTGTAAGAGGTGGAGCTTGACTAGCAGGGCACAAGCCAAGGGCTACAAAAGTCAACAGGAGTCTTCTTATTAAGCACTACAGGTTTTGGACTAGACACTGAAGTTGAGTGACCCAGAAAGAACCCAGTTCTGCTTTAGGCACTAATGTTAACGTCTTCTTTCCAAAATAAGGACCAGTGTGATGTGTTTGGGTGTTAGCACTTCCCACCTTGCTTCTAAGGCATCACACCTTATATAGGGCACCCACAGCTCCTGAGATCTCTTTGAACAGAGGTTGGAGAACTCAGTGGGATTTCTCTAGTACCCTCAAGGTGTTTTGGTAACTTTCCAGCCATTGGTTTGTAATGTAATTTAGCCCATAAGTTACAAGATGGGGGGGAAACTACTGCAGGTTTTTTTACTTTACTGAATTTCTTTTTGACCATTACTGAAAACAGGAAAAACAAACGCTCATCCAGCCTCAGATGTCTTTTGCAGACAGAAATTCTCATGTTGTAAAGGTCTGGGATCTGGAAAGGAGTCATGAACATACCAGCGGCTGGAGTTAGAAGGTTTTTCATCAGTGTGGCTGATCCTTGACTTTTGACCACAAATGATACAAAATGACAGGAGACTTTCTTTGGAAGGACTCTGTTCTTTCCTCATCCTGGCAGGGCATGGAAATCTCAAGACGTCTGGCCGAGGGATGCATCTTTGTGATGAGTCCCACAGCAGATGCAGGGTGAAGCCTCTGTCAATCTTGTCACTTCATGGAGCAGCTAGCCATATACAAGCCACAGACAATTTGCTTCTCTTTGGAAGTAGCTGATCAAATCAAAGGGGAAAAATGTGCAGGATTGAGGGAGAAATGCTCACTCAAAGAGACACTCACTGTGCCAGGTGCTTGGCTGGCTGTGCTTTGGGCTCCTTGAGGAGTCAAGGTCCTCAGAGAGGACATGTCCCACAGCAGCTCCTCAGGGTGTGCAGCCACAGACTTCACCCCTTCACAGGGTCTGGGCCACCAGACCAGCTCCTTCTGAAAGCTTCCAGCCACTAGGCTGGTTCTTCTGGAAGTTTCTGGGCTGCCAGGCCAAGCTGTCCTCAGGGCGGCTGTATTTTCCCATCCCTGCTGGGCACAGCTGATCCCTTGGGGTCTGCAGCAGACAATCCCTCACAGGGACATTTAAGTTCCTCTTGTTCTCTTTGCTGCTACTCCCTGACCTTGGCCTGCTGTCTCACACCCGCCTCAGCATTTATCTTAGCCAGTGCGGCAGCAAGTCAATACGGAGTTTCTCCTTGTGTTAGCTATAAGACCGGCAGCAGGATTTGGCTTCAGGTCTCTGATCTCTACTGCAGTCATCTGTGTGCATTATGAGCAGAAGAACCCGAAAGGGTGAAAGTGGGTACAATTATTTGTTAGGATGCAGAGCAAAAGAGAACATGGCCTAGTACTCACTCTGGCAAAACAAATTCTGTGAATACAGGGAGGTCACTTGATTCTCTGTGCCTGCATCTACCCTATGAATAAGGATGACCCCCTTTCATGGTGATGTTGCCTGTTAGCTTCAAGCAGACACCAAATGGTGTGAAGTGATGTTTAGTAACCACTGTGCGAGCGCTGGAGATGGATGCAGTGCACCAAACTACAACACTGACCTGTAGGTCAGTGTACAGACATGAATATTTGGGTAACAAAGTGATGTGGTGGAGCAGCATAGGTCCCTTACATACTGAGTTTTAAAAGGCTTAAGGAACAAAGATTTCTTATTGTTTGTTTGTTTTATATTGCTTTTTTATTACGATTGTTTTTGGTATGGATACAAGAGGTGAACCCTCCAGTTATTTATATTCTGATCTGTGAGGCTAGCCTTCTGCCAAGAGTCTTTCAAATATGTGCTAGCTAGCCAATTTATTTTGTCCAGATTTAGCTATTGATTTTGTTCTCTCAGCACAGCATAGTTCTACGTGACACTGAGAGACACATGCATGCGCACGCTTCCAAATGTATCTCTTATCCCTTAGAAACCTAAACCTAAGAGAGGAGAAAAATATAGACCATTGACTACCTAAAGAATTTTATGGCACTCTTTGCTGAGGATGTGAAGCATTGGTGACCAGCCTCGCTTTCCAACTTGAAGCAAACTTTCCCACTACTGCAGCAACTTCACTCTCTGCTTGCTCCATCTGTATCTACCACCACTCATTGTATTACTTCAGTGTGTAAAGGCCTCAGAGCCAGAAACTGGGATAGGGACATCCTGGAATAAGAAATTAAAGTTTATGAGAAGATGCATAAGTTTGTAAGAAGAGCTGAAATAAGATGATAATTCTTTTCCTTGATCACATTTGTTGCTTCAGAGAAACATCATGTTTCAGAAGTGTACTAATCACCAAGGAGGGACTGGAAAGGAACTTTGTTCCTTCCTTCCTTGCTGCATAGTGGTAATCATATTGCATTTGCATTCAAATACTTCTTGAGAGGCTGATTAATATGTCTTTGTCACAGCAACTCAGTTTTAAAGGAGTGACTGAGTTAGAGTCAGAAAGGAATTGTCTCCCCAAACAGAGGTACCACTGGGTGTTTGCCACTGGTTTGATGGCCTTCCTCTGCAACATGGTTTGGTTTCAAGGGTGATTTGGTAGAGAGAGAGCCAGTCCTGCATTCCTTACGGTCTATTTCTCTGCCCTCAATGAATCCAGAAGCTTCAGTCTCTACTGAGAGCACAGTCCATTGGAATAATCTCACACTGCTTATGAATCTGCTCCTGCCCATCCCTGAGTTTTGTAGGCTTCTGGAACTAGATGTGATGCTGACATTCAGATCTGATTTTCCCTGTAGTTTATGAGCAGTTGGATCCATGATTTTTGGATCACACATATCTCTAGTGTCAACACAGCAAAATGGATGTGATGAAATGAAATAAAAAACCAGCAGTGCTCTGTCAAGACCAGCCTGGTTACTGCATAATAGAAATTAGTCCTCGACAAAGACTTGTGCTTCTGTAATGCCCAGAGGACCTTGTGGCTAAGATAAAGCCTAATTTGTTTAATGGCTTTCATGCCCAGAAAGAATAAAGACATGCTCTATCCACACATCAGCAGCTGGACCTCTGGAAACCTTTGCTTAGAAAGAAAAATTAAAATGGATAACCATCTTTTTGTCACAAGATTTCCCCCCTTCCTCTCTTTTCTCGGGGCAGTCAGCAGCACTTCGCAGCTAGTAAATCTGTTTGGCAGGTAATCTGCCACCCGTAGACCAGATGCTGCTTTGGCAAGGTTAGCTTTCCTGTTGCCATGGCAAAGCTCAGGCAGGCAAATGACACGGATGCCATGGCACGTTGCCAAGGTAATCTGATGGCACAGGCTTTTGTTAATTGAAAGAGGGAAGCAGGCTGGTGCAGCCTACTTCTCCCTGCCAGTAAAGACTGAACTTTGAGCAGGGTGCAGGACTAATTAACTGCCTCCACCAGCTGTTGGCTGTAGCATGCCAAATCTGACAAGTGGCCAGGGCCATGCAACCTTAACCCTTTCTGCCTTTTGGAGGAGAGGCAGCAGTTAGCGATGCCGTTGGAACGCTTGTAAAATTTTCTTTTCTTTTCTTTGAAATATATCCAGTGGAAAAAAAAAAAAAAAGAAAAGAAAAAAAAGAGAACAAAAGTGGAGGAAAGTGATTATGTTCCCCTTGAAGGACTGTGAGCTTTTTGTCTGGTTGGCTAATGACTCCTCCTGTGAATTGGTGAAGCTGTCATGACACAGCAGCAGACAAGTCCTGTATATACTCTCTGTGTGCCTTGCAGAATAAAAAGGTGATGTGCACTGAAAGTTTCAAGGCTGACTAGTGATAAAGGGGTCTGATTTGGGAGCTGGGGGAAAAACATCTCCAATTCTGGCTGTGTTTACCTGTAGACATCTCTAGCTCCCACTGTGCTAGGAAAAGCAGAGCAGTTTGGCTTGGAGGGACTGTGTAAAGAAGCCTTTCTGAAAGTGACTGGGAATAACTCAAAGGTTCTGGGAGTTTCATCAGAGGTTGCATTTTGTGTCTTTATCTCCCGCTCCATGGCATGGCCAGGACTAGGGGTAAGCAAAGACATACATTGTAGGCATGATCGATAAGACTCAGGGACCCCACAGACTTCAGATGCATCCTTATCAACCAGTTTTGAATTTACATATCCCACTTATGGCACCCAACCCAATCACCTGGCAACAAGAAGCAAGTGAGCAGGGAAAAGGGAATTTGCAGCAGCTTTTCCCCTCTGCAAATTACCTCATTCTGCTGCACAGTCACTGGCAGCATCAAAGACAAGTCAATACTGCAGCAATGCCATCACTAGTTCTGCCATGGCCAGGAGTAGAGATATTAGTGCCAAATATATGACAATGGCAGCAAAGAAATATGACTCAAATCTTTTTTGCTTCCAGGAACTGTTCCTTGTAAATCCAACAGTTCTTCCTGTGTAAGTATCATATTTTATTTTAAACTCTTAATTGCATGTTTACACAATGAGTTGTTTACCTGGTTTTAAGTGATTTGGAGGCAAAGCACAAAAATGTTCATGTAGTCACTGTCTGTTTCTTAGGACAGTTAAAACATAGCTCTGTGGGAGCCCAGCTACTAACCCGGGGACTCATAAGCACTCTCAGGGCATTCATACATGAATGTTTGCAAACTGAGCTCAAAAGGGTTAAACCAAATTCTTTGTATTGCAGGTCAAACTCACAACCTTGGCCTGTGTAATACAGAGAAGATCAGAACTCCTTGCTATGATGCTGACCATAAAATCAGTTTCTATGATGGTTCTTGTGGCACCTGCTGTTTATGGTTGCTGTGTTCATTTCACTGCCTACTGCCAGACATCACCACTGTTGCTTGTCACCCTGTTTCATCTTGCCATCACTCATCCCAACAGGTCCTGCAACATTACAGTCCTTTTACAAACTGTTAGTGGCATACAGGATCCTACATCCTTCTCACAGAAGGGTCCTGCTTTTGAGCAGACCCTTCCAGCATCTTTTGTCTTTTGCTGTCTGTAGTCTCCATCCAATACGTGTTGCAGTAACTTTTCATTTCCATGTAACTCTTTTCACTATTCGTTTTCAGGTGCATTAATTTCATTTATTCAACTAATGGAAGAAAAGTGACCCAAACTGTTCCATTAAGTGACAGTCAAAGATGCCTGGCCCATCCAGATCATTCCTTTTGCTATAGGAAGGGAAGGGGTCTTTATCTCTAGATATCTGACTTGCCTGTCTTACTGCTCAGCAACAAGTGTCAATGAATTACCCTCTCACTGAAGATTTCAGCCATGGATCTTACAGCTATAGTCGATAAAATCAGTAAACTAACAGCATCTTTAGTCAGAGGTTATTTTTGCCAATATGTGTCTACATGGAGAGAGAGAGAGAAGGAGTAACAGCCATAGTCTTCTGTTGTTTGAAATAAGCCTGTTGCTTAAAAGGCTCTAGGCAGTGCAATTTTTACTTTTATAGGCATGGCCTGGATGTGTTTGACTTTTTAAATCCTCTCCTCAGAGATCCAAAGGGGTCTGTTTATAAAATCTGTATCTCAGACTCCTTCCTATATGAAGTTCAGAAAGCAGTTTCTACTGCTATATATAAATTTGTCCCTGATGTTTTATCCTTGGAAGAATCTCTTTCTAATTCAAACACTTCCTTTCACAGACAAAAAGGGTGTCTTAGGCAGACTGTTTCCTATACACACACTCCCACACACATACTTACACACACACACAGAGAGAGAGAGAGAGAGAGAGAGAGATGCTCTGGCTGCTATGGGAGCCTTTGTACAAAGTCTGAAACATTAACTGTACAAGAAGCAGAGAAAAGTCAGTGCTTCTTTTGAGCAGTTCATTTCTCCTGCCAAGTAGCTGCCTCTGTCCTTTCATACCTCAGACTGCTTGCAACAGTTGTCAAGTCTCACAGGCAGAGACTGAGATGACTCCTGCCTCCTGTTCCTCCAGAAGTAAGCCTGTAATTCACACATTCACACTGCAGCACCACAACCTCTCTTGCGCTTGTTAGCTAGTTAGACGCTTGGAGGTACAACAGGGAAAGAATCAGGTCAATGACTGAACTGAGGTTGGGAACCTAGTTTCAAAAGCTTCCTAGTCAGTGGCGGAACCTTGTGTATGTCATCTCCTCCAGCTGACCTGGAATGTGATAAATGCAGATCTCAGTGTGTGTTTTTCCCACACACATTCTGCACCAGAGCTTACTGGTTTGGCGTGGTATCAAGAGCCCACTGACAATAACAACCTGCAAAGAAAGTACTAGAGTTTATTGTGCTTACTTAAGCTTTTGACATGCCATAATAAGACTCAGAAATATGGAACTTTTACCAGATTTATCCAGATTTATCTGTGAGCAAAACTTTTTTTATTGGTTTTATGCAATAACAATAGAAATATGAGAGCTTTGATAGTTTCCACTTACATTGCGATATTAGAATGCCGCCTTCCCCTAGTGCAGGGATTATGTCTCCATTCCCCATTTCTTCTCTTTGCTAAAATAGGTGAAGGTCATTAAATCTTCTGGCTACCTTGGGATCAATCACTGGAAGAAAAAAGTGAAAAAAAATTCAGTCCCCTCAAACTCATAAGTACTTGAGAGAATACCAAGCACACATGAAAAATCACAGGATGGGGAAAAATCATGACATAATTTGACTACAAACAACAGAGGAGGTGGGGCTGTCCTATCAAGCGCAGTTACCTTATATCAGGAGTAAACGTAAGAGCCATGGTTCTAGTGCTAGAAAAAGTTTAATTCACCAGAGAGCTACAGGATACACAGAAGTCAATGTGTGATGTCATATTGAGGTCACTCATGACCCGTCTTGTCATTGCTCACATGGGTGATGAAGAAATGAGTAAACCATTTCTCGGTCCTTTGGAGCTGTGATGGCACAGGATCAGTTTGTACACTAGATATGGCACTTAAAGGCACGGACCTACTACAGGCTTATGAGCATCAAAAATCAAGGAGTAGATCAGGACTTTCACTGTCTCCATTGTATACATGCCCCAAGATAGAATAATTTCTCTGCAGTTGCTCGGTTCTTGTGTCAGAGCTCCTGGTTATTTAATGATTAGAAACCAAATTCAAGGCTTCATTGGTGTCTAGCGCATTCCTGCTTGTAGCATACACAAGGGCTTCCTTTCCCATCAACATATTTATGTGGGAAGCATCCTGGGCTTGCAAGGCTTATAAGGCACATATAACCTATGCTCACCAGAATTTGGCCCGCAGATGCAATCACTGTTGCTAAGAAGGTCGTACACGCACTGAAGATATTAGGAGTCTGTCAGAGGGCTGCACAGTGTTTGTGAGCAGTTAATTAAAATCATGTATTTAGACACATTAGCACTTCCCTCTGTGCGTGTGTGAGTGTGATATCTGCAGGAGCAGAAGTGTTAATCTGTTAGCAGCAATTGCATCATGTATATATAGATCTTATCACAATGTCTTCTTTTTTCCTTTCAGTCTTTTACTAAAAGATTTCAAGCCTCTTATCCCACTAAACCTGAATCACAGCATATATTTTATTCACACAAAACAAGGTCTTGTTAAGTGAGTCTGCTATCCCTCTTTCATATAACACTTTGTACATGTGAAAAACTAAAAGCAGAAAAACCACATTACCAGAAATGCAAAGATCTTGTCAAAGTCATAATACTGTAATATTTCTTCACTTTCCTGGAAATTAATATTCATTTGAAGAAATCAAAAAAGATAAAAAGTCCATTAAAAAATAAACCACCACCTTTTTACTTTCAGTAGTGTATATTATTGATGAGATTGATCAGTATCTCAATAGTTCTGTTTGTATTTGGCTCTTGATGCTTATCCGTAGAAGAACTGCAGTGTGTAAAAAACTGTTGCTGATGACATGTAAGAATCAGAGGTTAATGACAGAGGAATGTTTTAAAGAGCAGCTGTCTGGGATAACATTTGCTTGGGTTTCAGATCTAAACATGAGCCCTTTGAAATGTAATTGAACACAGGAGATTCCACTGAAAGTTGTTGTGATGACAAATCATTAATCAGATTTGTTCTGAATCAGGTATGTTGGTCATAATGCAGAAATCAGAATAGCATTTCCTGGGTTTGACCTCCAGAATCAACATTTTCATGGCCCTGCGCTTCAGAGTTTTGTTAAAACTCGTTATTACAGAAAGGGACTATTTATAGAAAATCTTTTAAAATGGATGTTTTGGTAAACCCAATTTTGATCAATTAGAATAAGTAAAATAAGTAACATTGAACAAAAAAGGGTTCTGATAGTCACTACGTTTTATGAATGAATACTTAGATATGATTTGACATCATGTGTCTCATTTTTGAGTAACTACCTGGTTTTTCTTTATTTTGAAATTTAGTATTGGTTATAGATGAAAGCAGAAAACCTAAGTATAACTGACCTGATGGTGTTCAACAGCCAGGTAACACAAAGTGAAAACATTCTTGGAATTGATATGTAAGAAGTAGCGCTTGTTCCCCAGTTGAACAAGGTTTTGGCTTTTGCTGTTGTGGTTTCATTGCTTACAAACTAATTGGTTTCAAGCCTGCTTAGAACAGGAAAACCTAACACACTCTGGGGTTAGCTGTTTCCTCCACTCAGTATGGTTAAAACACATATTTACAGAAGATGTAGGTCTGAAAAAAAGATAGATGGTTAACATAAAAAGCCATTTAACATTTATCAATGCTTAACATTTTTTGCTAGCTGTGCTACAGAGAATAAGAAAAAAAAAAATCTCATAGTGCAGTTTAAAGAATAACTCAAAAGACCAGAATACATGCTCAGGATATCTGATTCATCTACATATTTAGACTGTGTTACTGTGTTTCATAGTTCAGTGACAAGCAAAACAAAATACCCCTGCTAGAGACTGTTATAGATGGCTGGAAAGTTAGGGGAAAGAATAGGCTGAAATTTTGTTAATGGAGTAGGCTGAAAATGTGTCAGAAATCCATCCCTTTCTATGATCAGCTTCAGTGCTGGATGATGCTGACAGTGGAACTGGTGCTGGGAAGAAATGTCTCCTCAGCTCCCACCCCAAACCTCAACATTTCACTGTCATTCACAGAAGAAAACTCAAGCAAAGTATTTTTTACAAATAAAAATCCCCTTCCCCTGTCTCACAAGCCTCACTTATTTTAGAATGAAGAAAACTTCTTTTGTGAGAAGCCATTGTTTGGATGATGAAAGAAGCTTCTAGGACTCACTGTTGGACAAAAGAATCTTTTAAGGAAAAACATAAGATTTTTAAAAGGGCGAGAGGAGGGAAATGGATGCTTCAAAGTTTCTGATAATTTCCAGAAAGTCTTCAACATGAAACTACACATGAAATTTTACCATCGTCGAATGGCATAATATTGTTCTACTTCAGTATGTAACTCACCAAAGCATAACCAAATATACTAGTGCGCAGCATGTCATGAGGATTTTTTGTGAGGTTATAAATAAATCTAGGCTGAGAGGAGCTTACAAGAATCTGGTTTTATTTATAACCACAATCTATATGATCTGGAAGAGCACTTTTTACCACAGCCACTGACATGTGTCTGTTGGGGGACTAGGAGCACCCAGCAGGGATCAAATACGAGTCTATTTTTGTGAGGCATGAAATTATTGATAAAAAGACTTTAGAATGTTTTTACAATGGAGTCCTTATTTGGACTTTAGGGTGGATGAGAAGCACAGGTTTGGTTGGCTGAGTGAATAATTCTAATACTTCATCAGCTCAGTACCAGCATTTATGGTACTTATATTTCACTTTCACTTTCCCATCAAAGCAAAGAACATATCCACTGCTTAAAGCAAGATGGTCTTTTGGGGACAAGCAGCCTTAGCACAGACCCGCCATTCTCCCAGGCTGTGATCTTTGCTTATTTTAACTCTGGGAGATGAAAAATCAACTTTCTGCGAGACTGGGTTAGTCAGTAATCCCTATCCATGGAAACAAAAAATAGCTGCAGTCGAGGAAAATATGAAGATGGTGTTGAAATAGGTAATGGCTTATCTTCTCCTGAGATTAGAGGTTCAGTTTCCCTCTCTGACTGTCAGCACTTAGATAAACAAAACATGCTGCTTCTGAAAGCAACAAAGGACTGAACATAAATCCCTCTCAATTTCCTCCCTGCCCCCACCTGCAAAAATAATTTAAAAAAAAAGTCCGCCTCACAGGTTTCTCACTGAGACACTGACCAGAGTTAAAAAAGGCATTTCTAATCTTTGGTTACCAGGCTTTTCAGGCTTGGTTTCAGAGAGGATGGTCATTTTGTACGTGGCCTTTCTCACTACCTCTCCTTCCTCCTCTCTTCACTGCCAGGACTCCTATCCCAGCTGTAAGTCGTACAATTACCCTCAGAGAGGATGCAGTGTCCCCTGTACTTCACTTTCTCCTCTGTCACAGTATTCCCCACTCCTTTTATGCCTCCTTCCACACAAGAAGGACCTATCACTGAACAGATTTTCCATTCATCATTGCTTATCACATTGGAAGCAAATCCAGAAGGTTTTGATTGCTGTGTAGGCAGTATTCAACTAGATGACTGTGGGTGTACAGCATAAAGGTAACCTGACAGTGTCCAATTCTGCCCTCAGCTTCCACCAATTAAGCAAGATTTGGTTGATTACTACAACTTTGTTTTCACGCCATAAAATCCCTTGGACTTTTTGCTGTGTCACACATGCACAACTGAGGATCGTGTCAGCAGTGTATATGGCAATAATTACACTCTTTGGTCAGTCAAATTGGTTAGCTGAATGGCACTGAAAATGTGTAAAAGGATAAATGTGCATAGGGCTAGAAGGAGGATGTCTCCCCTTGTTGGATATCCAGACTATACCTGTGTAGATCTTTCTTACTCAGGCTTTTATATCATACCCAGTGTGTTGATGAGCACCCCCAAAGTCAGAAGTCACGTAGGATGTTTCGTTTTCAAGAAATACTTGTTTTCTTCAGGATTTCCCTATGGAGGTGGATCCCTGGGCATTTTTACCTTTTCATTGTTGTGAAGAGTTCTTTCAGAGTTCATGGCTGAGTGTGTTAGGGTCTGTAAGGGTGCCTTGTGGAGATTTGCATGGGAAATGTGGCATTACAGGAGCTGCATATGCTGATCCTGGTGTGGGCAAGTTGTATGCAACAAATGAGGGAGACAGGGTGAAGCTGTTGAAACAAAAATTATTTCAAGCTCCCTACAATCAATTTAAATCTTACGAGGTTTGTACAACCATGTGCATGAAAGCTAACTGGAAACCAGTAGAGGACTGTGTGTGTTCAAAGACAAAGCAGATTCTTGCTCCAGAAAGGCTAGAACCACATAAATCTCACCCTAACATGGTCAGGAGCTTCCATCAGTCATGTAATAGACATCTCAAAAACTTGTTAGACCGCAAACCTTGTAGAGATGGAACCATTTAAACCATGTCCCTGATAGGCTTTTGGTGACTATATGAGAGTTTTGGTATACATCTTTTGTTGGAAGTATCGGTCTTTTTCATACGTTTCATTGGTTAATGAGTTATTTCAGACCAGTACGTCCCCGATAACTCAGAATAAGCTCTGTCTATAATGTGTATATTTGATGCAGAGTAGATGGATTCCTTTGTTTGCAATCACGTGTCTAAAGCAGAAAACAAGTTTCCACTTCTTTTCAGGTCACTTTCTACAGAAAGGAAACCAAACCTCTGACTTCACAAGAAAAGAAAGGAAAAACAGTATCAGCTGAGACAAATTTGACTCTCTCAACTCCTGAAAACATAATTAATCTTGTACCAGTATACTTACGTGGCAGTTCGACTGACAGTTACTTTTCAAAAGGAAAGTTACTAATCTTCCAAGTTACCATATTAAAAATACAGTGCCTTGCATTATGTTTCTAGATCTGTACACATAAAACCAGAAATAATTGGTGATCTTTTGAAAATAACTGTCTGTACAATAATCCACCTTTTGAGTCCTGTTTCTCAGGATTTTTCTCTAGTTATCAGGAACGCCTGAAACTTTTCTGAATTATCACCTTACAACACGTGATTGAGATCCCAGAACATCTTCAGCCTTCAAGGGAAACAATTCTTCCCTCCTCACCCCTGCCTATGAAGTCCTCTTTCCCAGCCTGTGTCTTGTGTGAGACAGAGACAGCCTCACCACCCTGTTTCCCCACGATAAAACAGAGAAGTTACTCATCTACACTTTGGGTGGGAGAAAAGGTTAGAAAAGCACACAGGGCTGTTGACTCACCCACAAAAAGGCAAAGCTGTGTGTGTAGGTACAGCGAAATACCATTGCATGCTCCTACCTAGGTGTGGAAACAAAAGATTTGCTTGTGGTGACTAACTGATGCTGCAGGCTGCCTTGTTTGTGTGACGACTGATTATACCCAGGAAAATTCCCTTAAAGTTTCTCCCATCGGTGCATTGTCTAAGAAAGGAAAGGCTCTTCAGCCTCCACCACAATTTGGACTGTACCTCATTATTTCCACTCTCCTTTCCACAAATTCAAAAGCTCAGAAGGTGACGAGTGTATTTAGAAATGAAAGGCTTGATATCATTGGAAATTTCTGAACTCATCACTGTGGCAATTAATAAGTTGACAAAGCAAAAGGTTTAATGTAGCAGAAAGATCATTAATGGAGGACGGGCTTTTAAACAAAAATATAAAGTTATCACTGGAAATATTTCTCTCATCTCAAGCCTTGGATTGAAAATGTTCTTGCCTTATGTGAGTCCACGTATAAAGTTTTGGGTCTGGTCAGCTATTCTCAGTTTGCAATCCCAGAGGTCTTCTGAAGAGTTTGTCAACTAGACTGTGCTGAACATCTTCTCAGGAGGCTTAAATTTATTACACAGAGGCTTGCACCTCCCCTTGAAGATATTCAGGGAGTAACAAAATGAAAACAGTTTGAAAAGCACTGATTCAGACTGTTATAAAAAAGCCCAACAGAGGCTCAGACACCCTGGCTATATTCTATTATCCGCAAGAAAACCCTTCCTGTCAGGAGGACCGAACTCAAGCCAGTAAATGACCATTCACAGCCAATGGAAAAAGAAAAAAAGCAGAAGAAAAGTGCTGTTGGTCAGTTGGCAGAATTAAAGTAGCTCTACTGGGGCTGAGTATCTGCGTGAGTGTTGCTTTAGCCAAGGATCAGCTCCCGATCCTTGTTACACAACTCAGTGAGGCATAATTCCCTTAATGCGAAGCCAGGAAAAACAAAGCACATCAATGAATCAGAAAAGTATCTGACTGAGAACAGTGATCTCTGCAATCTGGAATTTATACTGAAGGTCCAATTGTAACTAACATTTACAAGATGCAGGTTAGTAAAATAGCACAGACAAACCCTCCACTTTCATTTTGTATCCTTTGCAGTCCTAACTTGCTAGATGAGGGAGGAAATGTTTGCATTAATTAGTGCATAGATTTGAAGGCCAGTAGTCCTGGGTTATTTTCCAAGCTCTGGCACTGATTTGCTGTTGCCCAATCCTTGCTTATATTAAAACCATGTTTACTGAACTAGTTCAAGAGTGCTTAAGACTACAGTGATTTAAGCAGAATTTAGCTGAATGGAGTGAGACATTACTGAAGTAATGCCTTGTGCCTACTATCAATAACGTTCTTTTGCAGTAAATCACAGTAGCAGTAATCTTTAAACCTACAACTGTTGCAACTGACTTACCAAAAGGTACGCACATGAGAACAAGAGCATCTGGGCGTGAGTCTTATCCTGTGTGACCCACCCCTCTATCTAGTTTTCTCATGTACTGAGTCTCAAATTCAACACTTTAAAAGTGTTTTTTCTCACTTCAGTGTTTGCAATATTTCCCCAGGAAGAAGAGTTGACCAATGCAGACTGCTTTTAAAAGTCAAAGTGGTCACTGTGTCTGTAAGAAAAAAAAGTCTCCTTTTATTTGATTTGGAAAAGTTTACTTCTGTAAAAATATTCAGCCAACAAATACAGGGATGTTATGAACAAGATTTTTGAAAAAGTGTTGTCAGTTACTTCATCCGTACCATGAAAAATACAGGCCATATTCTTTATTAATGTACCATGGTATTAGCTTGAATTTTCATCTTCTGAGAATTTTGCCCCATTGGAGCAAAGTTACAGTTACAATAAAAATAGAATCGTAAGTAGTTCAGGTAGCATATCTATCTATGTTGAAAAGACCAAATGATACCAGGCACCCAGAAGGATCAAACTGGCGGGTTTTTTAGAAACAGTTTTGAAATTAATTAGATGCATGTGACTGGACTCCTCAGTTAGATTGGAGAGCTAAACAAAACTATAAGGGACTAGCTAAGGAAGAAAGAACTAATAGTTTCTTTAAAATATCCAGTTAGAGACCTTGTCACAAAAATTTGGCCTGTATTAATGAAATTTGCTAGTGGTACAAATCCAGAATTGTATCAACCGTGTAGTAAAAGATGAGAATATCAGAAGTTCATTTGGACACCAGATATTAATGACAATAATTTCTGCTATGAACTGTGTTCACTTTGATTGAATATGGTACAGAAAGAGAGATCTGAGTGCATCAATCAGTTTCAGAGAACTCTGAGACAACACTGGGATTTGGCCAAGTAAAAGGTAAACTGAAATTGTGTTAGATGAGATGCTGCAAGTGTCGTGCATATAGTTGGTGTGTTCGGTCACCATCAGCTCTGCCCATTCCAATTGGAAACAGGTAAGGGATGTTACTGAGACAAGGACAGCTGCCCTATTCCTCCGCAGATTTCCCAGATGGACCTACATGCAGTGATAAGATATGCATGCACTGAATTTAATGTTTTGCAGCTCTTCAGACTCGCTGCATGCTTGCACAGCACATGTTTAATACCTGAGCAGTAAGCATGACACCTCCAAGGATACAATGTCCAGGGGTAATGCTTCTGGGAAGTGCTGGACCAAGTCGATGTACTATTGAGCTCAACGTGTCCTGCAGAAAGATTTTTGGACCCAGCCTGATCAGAGTTAATACACAGCAGCTTTAAATGAGACAGAAATCCTGGACACATATATAAACCCACAGATTTTTTATGGAAATGTAGAACATGTTCATGCAAACCAATAATGAAAGGAAGAGTTTCACTTGTAAGAGGAGCCTGGAAGCGTTGCTTGCTTAGTATGTCAAAATTAATGCTGAGAAGGGATGCCATTGCTCCCTCTTAATGCACCAGGGTATATTTCATGGAGAGAATCAATTATTAAAGCTATAGAAACATGTCAGTACAAAGCTGAATGAGTGAAAACTGACCATGCATGACTCAAGGCTGGAAACTTGTTGCAAGTTTCTAATTGCCAGAGAAGGATGTTTCCTGCAACAATGGGAATAGTAGGATTGAAAAAAAGACTTGCTCTTCTCACTGTGGCACTTGGTCTATTCTGAAGGAAGACTGCATGCCAAAGGATGTCTGTGGCAGCCAGATCAACACAGTCAGGATCCTGAAGTCACATAGACTGAACAGTAAGCAGGGATTTGGATGCAGTGGGGCTCACATCCAGACCATGAAGAAGTAGTATCACATGCATCAGTTTAGACATAGCTTCAAGGGTTTCAGACACTTTCACAGTGGAATTCTTTTCTTCTTTTACTCAGAACCACAGCACCTCTTCCATACAGCTTTTCTAGCTTGTGAAGTCGATCAGTCGAAGAGATATGTCAACTCCAATCAGCAACAGACTGAGTTTCTTAAAGCTGAACTCAAGTGGTCAGTCTGTAAAGGTTTGACTGATTTGCGTTAAGAATCTGACAGTGCACTACCAGTTCATTTTCTTTTTTCCCATTTAAAAAAAAAATATCCTTTTTACTAGCCTTACAGGCAAATACATTTAAAAACTAGGTTGTATGATTTCCACCTTTTTATGTCAGTCTGGTAGATATACAAATTTAGCAAAAAACTGAAGGCAGAGCTAAGACAGAGATCAAAGAGAAAAACCCAAAACATTCATGATGCTTTCCCTGCTGTAAAGAAATGTAAAATATTATTTGAGATGTGATCTAATTATTAAACTTTTCCTAAAATCCTTCCTATATACAATATTTTTTTTATTTCACTGAGGGCTGTATTTCCGTAACCAAGCTCAGGGGCTGTGCAGTTTAGAAACAATTTGTCTCAAAGCACAAGGGCAAGAACTCACCTCCATTACTCCTCTGCTGATTTTTGTAGAGGAGCTTTTCCTGTATTTTACAAAAAATGACCAAGCAATGTATACACTGGTATGGGAGCATGCAGTTACACAGAACATGGATTTTAAAGGATATTGACAATCCCACAAAAAAATGTATTTTTCCATTGAATGTTATTCAGTCCAAACCAGAGTATTTCGTGTGGCTTAATCACGACAACACTGTCTCCCGTTCCTTTGGATTTACTCCTGTCCCTAGTTCTACAAGATACAGAGTGCAAATCCCTGTTGATGAATAGTTACTAAAATGCCCATTAATAGCTACAACCCATGATTATATCATCCTTTGATGGAGACTCTGCTCTTTAACCCTTTTTTTGACCCTTTCCCCACATACTAAAAATAAAAAGATGGGGTCAGTGTCATGAAAAGTAACAACTAGCTCTTTACCTGTTGCTTCACAGCCAGATCAGAGAACAGGTGAAAATGTCTAGGACTTCAGAACTATTATCTGCACTTCATTTGACACTTCATTGTGTAGAATTCCTCCTTGTTCTCTTCAGCACTTCTTAAAAAAGGTCACTGAAATACTTAGACATCTAAAACCATATAGATTGTGTATAGCCTGAAGGTAAAGTTTATCCCTGGTAAACTTACAAACTGAGTTCTTGGCAGGCTGTGGAAGAGGAGTACCGAAACGACCCCCCCACTGAAGCCTGGGAGCTAGCAAAAGGGCCAGCAGCAAGCCTGCTGGAAATCATGCCAAGGGATTAAAAGAGAGACATGAGGGGTAAAACAAACAGCACCCCCACTTGCCCAATTTATAATACAGATGGATTTCACTCTCTTGTTTTTTAGTTTGGTTTTTTGTGTGTGGGTAGGGGAGGTTGTTTGGTTTTTTTCTGCCAAAGCTCAGATGTGTCTTGTCTCGCCTGTTTCGATAATGTCAGGGTACTTCTCAAAGTAGGCGGGCTTGCTGGTAGCTGGAAAAGAGACCCTGATTACTGTTTCAAGAACCTGAACAGTTGGAATAACAAAGGGTTTATCCCTAATTAAATGAACACAGAGATAATGAACACACCATGAAGTAGGAGCTTGTGTTTTCCCTGAAGAACTGGCGCCTGGTTTCCATTCACCTCTTCTCAGCGTGGAAGACTAAGATTTATACTATGGTTTGGTTCTGTAACTAGAATGATATGGTGAACTTGATATGGTTTCAAACATACACTCAGTCACGAGTGCTGAGGATTCAAGGCACTCTTGACTATGTACTATTTTAATGCCATGGGTTAACTACTTAACAGAGCAGTACAAAATTCCTAACTTCAACCTTGAAGGAAACATGCCTGTTCTAAACACTACTTATGCACATACTTCAACGCCCTAAACATAAACACATGACTGTTTTATGAATCAATGCCATAACTCAGTTTCTGATCCCAGAATAATTGCTTTAGCTACTGAATGGTTCTATAATAAAATACAGCCATCTTTTGGTAACAAGTGTTGATATTGCTATGACTGCTCCATAATGACTTGATCATAATTTCATAGTAATTGTTTTGTTCTTCTTGTATACATGAGGTCCAGAAGCAGTATTTTCTGATCTTACACTCTGAAAGTTAGAGAAGGAAAGTTTTTCAGACTAGATAGTTAATCATCATATAACTGTAATGTATTCCTCACTAATTTTGAAAAATTTAGCTAGAACCAATAATGGGAAAATTAGTTACAAAATAGCCAGTGAAATAAAATTTGTTCTGTCTTATAATGCCATATGTATTCCTTGTCTGTCTCAGTAGCTGGGCCACAAAAAGTTTTTCCTAAAAATAAAATTTAAAGAGAAGCAGTGTTTTTCTGAACTACTGTAAGACTGATCTGCAGATTGCTAAGTCAGTGGAAAGATTCCAGCTGATATATGTACTTGTGGATGAGGCCCTCTATCCTTTCTATTACCAGCTGTAGACATCACTGACAAACACCACTTTTCTCATTTATAGCTCTCCTCCTGAGAGCAATTTCATGAGAAAATATCAAATGTGTAAGAGGATAATTTTAAAGTTAGCTTGATCTTAACTATGTGCAGTGCTGTAGAGTAAGTATTTAAAACTGTGCAAGGGATGTCTCATGAACTTACCAAAGACAGATTGAGCAGAATAGCTCCATATCTTTTAATGAGAAATGAATTTTAGATGAAGAAACTTTGGTACATTAAATCTATCTGGCTTTCAACATTATGTTGTTGTCACGTGGGAATCTGTAGATTAATCTGAAAAAGATGTAAATTAATAAATGAATCATAAATCCAGTAAGGAGCTAGTGAAAGAAGATAAAACCATGCATTGTGCTAAACAGGAAAGGAGTTCCTCTAGAAGTAGTTTTAAAACGCATCTTACTTACTATTTTTATTAGAAACCATGGCACAAACATAATAATAAGAGACTAATAAAATGTGCTGGTGACATGAAGTCAGGAAATATCATCAACACAGAAGAGAATGGGAACATTTCAGAGGTGGAAGAAAACCAGGGAGACTCTTAAGAAACACAAAGAACTCTTTTAGTACAACATGGAAAATCAGTTGGAAATGACAGAGACAAAAACTAATCTGGCCTTGAACAGTTGCAGGTTAGTAACAATAAGGTTTCCACTCTTCACTGTAGTGAGGTTCTTGAATAGATTTCCAAAGTAAGTACGAAGTAATCGAAGCAGATTGAGGATGGAGTTTGCTCAATTTATGAAGGGGATTATATGAGTCCTTATTGCCTGCAGTAACAGGAAGCTGGAACAGTGTTGTAGAACCTCATAAAGTCTGTTATTTCTAGCTTTATTCTTCTTTTATTTAGCAAAATTTTATGTGCATTTTTTCCTTGTCCTCTCCAACTCCGTGCTTTCTTAAAAACATGAGGAACTCTTGCAAGACAGTGAAAGGTGTAGAAAAGGACTGCAGGAAATCGCTATTAAAACACACAGAATAATTTTCCTCATAAGCTTGCTGATTTGAAACACTGGAGTGGTACTCTAGGGCTATTTCCATTGCAACTCATGAGGTGATTACATTTGAATTTGTTTCTTGGAGAAGACCCAGAAAAGACGTTCTAATGGAAAGTCCTGTAATCACGATACCACTGAGAGTTCATTAACAAGCACCATTACATCACTGCTTGCTTAAAGAAAGACAGTTCTTTTTTTTTTTTTTTTTTTTTTTAGACAGCTGTGGGGGTGAGAATATTGAAGACATACAAACAAGCCTGTCTTGTTGACTGACTGGTTTTCAAACCCCATAGACATGTGGGTGGAGAGAGTGGGCCATATCACTCTATCTTAAAGCATCAAATATTTCAGCACCTGTAGATAAGTAGTTCAAACTGTGGGAGCCATTCAGAGGAAGGGTTTGCATTGAAAAAAATAAGAAACAAGAAGAAAACAAGCAAAGTGAGTGTGTAAATGGTTCAGTTTGTTAACTTCTAGCGGAAAAGTAACACAAACCACGTATTTTCGATCTATAATTAGAAAAAAGAGCAAAAACCACCTCAAAACTTCCTGCTCTAATTTTAGGATTCTTAGATTTCTCCATCACTCCTGTTTTATTATCTTGGTGCACTGAAAAGATTTGGGTTTAAAAAAAAAAAAAAAAAAAGCATCACAACTTCCTTGCCTATGTCTAGACCTGCTCTGATTATTTAGGTTTGCCAGGACAGCAGTACTGTGCTCCCACAGGGTCTTTGAGAGTAAACCTGTGTCTGAAGAGGTTACAACTGACATGTGAATGTCTACCAGAGTATTCAGAGTATGATATAACATAAAAGGGAACCATCTCCCTGTTTTTCAGTGAGCATTATCAGTGAAGCCTGGTGATCTCAGTGCAAATAAAAATTTGCACTATTTTCTGTGACTGGTAACTGCTCTACCAAGGAAGAAGCAAGTCTAGTTGGCCATCTGAGACACACCCAGTGAAACGGTGGGCTTTCCTGAGCTGACACAGGAGGACCACCATGGAAGGATCCAGAAGCAACTATTTCATCATACGTCAAGCATCTGACCAAACAATGGTGTATGACACCTTGATTCACCTGCTTAGGGTGAGGCAGGCTGGTTTGCTGGAAGTTTGCCTACAAATCACAGGTATTATGCCTGGAAAAATACCACACCAGTTTTAACTCTCCAAGAGAATCATAGAACTATAGATTAATTTGAGTTGTAAAGGATCTTGAAAAGTCATCTAACCAATGATCTTGCAATGAGCAGGGACAAAAGCAACGGCACAAAATTTGAACTCAGCTGAAGGAAAAAAGTATAACACCGTTTGGATTGATTGATTTCCTGCAGACGTTTTGGTAGATTTGGATTTTCAGGAGCAGGTGTATAAAGGTCTGATGTTTCAGTGTTATTACGAGCAGGGCAGACTGTCCCTGACTACACAGGTGACTGTGTGACAGTCACAAGGATGAGTAGCATAGTAAGAGGTAGGACACCATCTCTGCTGAGGGAAGAAGAGAAAAAATTCAAATAGGCCACAAACAGGACCTGAGAGGTGGGAAGATATTAAAAATATATATGATAAACAGATACATTCTCCCTTCTGTATGTTTACATCCAGCCTCCTGCAGCTGACATGAGGCCTTTCTTGAAATATTTCAACATTAAATAATAAAAAATATTACCAACAGTAAATGATTTCAAGAGCAGAAGAGATTCCAAGAAGTGCGACAACGTGCTAGGACTTTTGGAAAAAGATAATACTTTTAGCAACCATTTTTTAGGCCTGGACAGAGACTTTTAAACATTGAGATGTGATGTTCTGTTTAAATATTTTCAGGACATCTTTCAGTCTTTGTGGCTGAATTAGGTTCTTTATTTGTCCATATTTCTAAATGTGATATGAGGGCAATGCTTCTAAGAATTACCATATTAAGAAATAAAGTGGAATGAAAGTGTTTTCTACATGCAGAGTACATACTGGCCTGAGAGATGGTTTTGGCTTTTTCTGGAGTTTTGCATAAAGCTGGATAACAAAGTAGATTCTGCTTGGATGTCCAGTGTTGCCAGGTGTTGTATGTCTGGAAATACTTCCAGAAAAACATCTGGAATATTATCTTCAAGGGAAACAAAGCATTGGAAGCTGTACTGAACTGTCCAATATCACATAGCCTCTCAGAGTAAAACCAGGAAAAGAACCCAGCCCTCCTAAGTGTATGGGCTTACTGAAATTTGCCTGTCATTACATGCATTTTGCATTCATTCTTACTGATCAGCAGTCACCCAGTCAGCCAAAAGTCTTCCTGGAAAAAAACAATGACAGAAGCCAGAAGAAATAAAGAACTTGGCTCAAAATCATTTCAGCCAATAAACAGATATAAGTAACTTTTGTTTTAAAATGTATCAGTAGCTAAAGATCTGATTTATTGCTTAAAGATAAAGATATCACTGTCTTTCTAAGCATAAACACCAGTCATTTTTCCCCAATTACTTTTGTTTAGACAGCTACATCTGTAAGGTATCATGCGTAGTAAATCCCTTTTGCTGTTGCCCTTCTCTGATCTCCGTACGGCTGTGTGCTGCAAGAGATTTCTTTGGGCAGGGACCAGTCTGACATACTGTCGATGCTCTTGCAAGAAATAAATAGAGCAGGCTTGGACAATAATCTTTAAAGAGTTTCCTGTATCCATAGAGGTTCTATTTTTAAGGCTGTCTAAAGAGACCGTATACCCAGCTTAGATAGTAATTACTGGGATTTCTGCTTTAAATTTAGATGCTTTTGAACATTTCAGGTGGATTATTTCATCTTCCAATATAAATCGCCTTTCAGTGTGACAATGTTGGTCTTATCTCACTCCTGTTTTGTGATGAGCAGGTTTTCTAGTTTTCTTGGTGTTGTTTAAACAGCTTTACAAGCAACTTCCATAAGACATATCTGTACTGATATTTAATAACCTAGATTAAAAAGGCTATAAAAGACCCATGGTAGGTGATACAAATAAAAGGGTTACTGTTCCACTCACCCCTTATTTCATGGAATTTCTGTTTCAAACCCACTTGGCAGGACTAGGATACAGGTCAGAGGCAGTTTTATCCATTTGGGCTTTTATGCCAAATCCCAAAGCTTGCATATTTGCAGGAAACTGGCAAAAGGGTTTTTATTTTTTGATCAATAAATAACAAATCACAAGGTATTTTATTCTATTTGTAATTAAATAACTAGCATCATTCTGTCCTGCAGGGAGACCCAGACTACCAAATTTACTGCATTCTTTTTTTTATTTTTTTTCTTTAATGTTTGTCCTCGATAGCAATTGCTCCAGTTCCATTTAAAGGAATTTGACCTACAAAAGTAGTCTTAGAATTTAAATATTTACTGTGGAATTTAGAGTTACTGGAAGGTATTGGAAATTTAGAAAAACATCACATTTTTATTAATATCTTCTGGTTGTCAAAAAGCTAGGAAAGCTATATAGCCCCAAAACACAAGTGGTTTTAGTTTTGTTTTTCTTTCTCTTTTAATGGAAATCTATTCTACAGAACAACTTACCTGCAATTATAATGTCCTTGAAAGGTAAGAAATTCTCACTTTGTGAGCTTAAGTACCTTTGGAAATCTTACCTTTAACCCTGTCTTAGCAGATGGTGAGGGAATAAAAATCTACTATGTATGCACAATTTTTTCCTAATTCTTAATAAGAAATGGACCAGTGCATTGTTGCAGTGTGGTTATATTTAGTTTAGATGGGACCTAAATTTTAGGTTTACTTTAGGAACCAAGTATCATAAGTTTTGGAAAAAAAATATTTAAAAAAAAAATCTCTAGTAGTTTGGACTTGTAACAGCTACTCTCTGTGCCACTGTGGTTGTAATGTTGGGTGCCACAGAGAGAGAGAGAAATTCTGAGTCAAAAATAAGCTTTCTAAACTAAGGCAAGATATTACCTCTGGTAAAGAACACCACCCTGCTCAGATCCACAGCTGAACAGGTCACATGTGCACTGCCTACTGCATTTTAGTCAAAGACCTACTTTTTAAAATGTATTAGCTGGTCTACTTCAACTGAATAACTTAGTGACTGCTCCCATTGAGCAGCTGCTCAGTAACATGCAGAAAGGAGAGAAACCTCTGGCTGGAGACAGTGACAAGCAGCTGAGGCAGACAGGAGGAGGGCAAGCTCTCCAGCCAGTGCTGGACGTGCACTAACAGATAAATCTCTGAGTAATTTACTAGCAAGCTAGCTGGGGAATGAAGTAAGACATATTCTGCTTATGCTAGAAAGCAGACAACCATCAGTGCTTTTCTGCACACGGGCATTTCTCAGTTGTGAATTCAGCCTGAAATATGGAGTTCAGCCCTAGTTCCAAACAAGACCTTTAAAAACTGGTTTCTTGATTAATTTTATTTTCTTCCCCAAATCGTACAAACACATGTGTTTGCAAATCAGGGCCCTTCTTTTTCCTTGTGCTCTCTCCTTCCAGCACCACATCGGTGACCTGATTTTCAGAGGAACAGCTCTCAAAGTCCACAGGAGGTACTCAGCATGTCTGAAAATCAAGCCATAAATAGACGTGAATCTCTCTTTCTTTTTTCCTCAAGGAACTGAACTGCCAAGTCTCAGCAAACAGCCAAAGAAACCCAGCTTGTTCACAAATGCTAATTTAAAGCTGTATGTGTGTTTGCATAGGCTGGATTGGACTGAATGAGTCTGAGTCACAATAAAAGGGAAATTTATTTTTCTAAAAGGAATCTTCAAATTCTTGGAGGTTCGGTAGGGAAAAAAAAGGCTGTCCTTTGAGAGATCCGCATCTGTGGGATCTGTGAGTAAGCCTGGAGCGGAAGTAAAGAGGAAATCCCCCACGCCACTTAATGAAATGCTGTTGTGGGATAATCACTGCCAAAGAAACTCATCAGTTCATCTTTGTCTGTTAAAGAGTCTGAACTGAGCAAGAGAAACATGCATTTCCTGCAGTGGGGACCTTTTTTCCCATATTAAGATCAGGGGTGTTATGCTCCTGTAGGAAATAGTATAATTTATACTGGGGGCGGGGGGGAGCAGGAGGGAGATCTGGATTTTATGATGTCTCCTTTCTCATTTAGGAAAGGGTTTGTCTCTGTTTGTTTTGAAGATCTTGAGAATAAGGAACCATTTCATAGCACAAAAGAAATCAATAGCCACACTGTTATGTTCTTCTCTTGTCTCCTCTGAAATCTTTGTTTTCTCAGATCAAAACTCTGTTGGTGTGCAAAGCAGCTATGGAAAAACTCTAATGGATGGGAGAGAATTCCTGCCTTAAATCCCCACCAAATGCATAGGTAGAAGAAAGTGAAGTAATTTGTACTCAGCGTAACGGAACTTCAGGATACTTCCAAAGAGAAGGCATTGCTAAGCTAAAAGCAAGATACTGGAGTTTCTCCATGATGCCCCAACTCCAGAAAACTAGATCCCAAAACTTATTTACCTGAAATGGCAGCATTCAGATATGTTCTGGATCAAGCTAGCTGTACTTTACTTTCATTAAGTAAATGAATGTTGAATTGTCCCAGATAATACATGAACCATTACATGGTTAATTTTAACAATTCCTCTCCTGCATATTAATCAGTATAACTCCTCTGACCTCAGCAGGCTAAGGGAAATTAAAGGGATAAATTCCCCAGTGCAAGAAGAGGGAGTAAAAAACCCAGAGGCATTAACAGAATTTAGACCAAGAGTCCCCTAGGGAGGAAGCTTCTGGGCTTGCAGTGGAAGTACAGTGGAAGTATGTCCAGGCATTGCAGATAGCTGGACCAACAAATGCCTTTGCTTGTCTCTGCTTCAGAGATGCTGGCAACAACATCTGCTTCTTTTACAAGGAGTGTAGATTCAACTTGTGTTCTTGCATCACGCATTTTAACTTAGCTATGGAGAAAGGCTAGATTGGGGAAATTTCAGTTTGTTAACTAAGATGTAAGATCTGGTCAGCTAAAAGTGACTCTACATGATAATTCAACCTAATGAACATTTTAAAGGACGGACGCACGCACACACACACCTTTCACCTTATTTGAAAAACAATGGGGAAATTATAGGTTCTTGCATAGAAGGGGAAATGGAGATTCTGAACCCACAGACCACTTGGAGATGCTACTGCTCTTACAAAGTCAAATAATACAAACCAACAGATTTTGTTTAATTGCCTGTTTGGCTGCTTCTTGTAGCCAAGGGCACTCTGAGTGACAGTGACAAAAGGATCCTGGTTACAAGGGATGAAGATGTTATAAGTCTAAGCCATTTCTGACTAAAAGCAAGTCACAGACTTATCTGACAATGGCTGTATTTCTGTAAAAAGCAAAGAAGATATATACTATTTAATTATTTGAATTCTTCATATGGGTATTATTGTTACATTTTTATTGCCACAGTACTTGGGGACACAAGATGTGAACCAAGATCTTACTGCACTGTAAAAAACCAGAACAAAACCGTCTCTGTCATTCAGTGAAGACTGTCCTTGAATTTATAGTCACAGAGATGTTTCAATTGCTTTAATTACTGAAGTGAAGGGATTTTCTATTGATTCCTTTAGAAAACTTTCACAGTCTAATAAAGGATGTCAGTGAGTGCCTTCTTATTCACCTTCTTTTTTAAAGACTTTTAAACGTACATTAATGGCAAGAGGAGATCCAAGGAAAACTTTGCACTGATATTTATTGAAGATAGTCACCTAGCAAACAGGGATGAAGAAAGAGTAGAGGCATTCAGTGGTTTGGGTTTTTTTTCCTCAGTCATTAATAATACAGATAGACCTTGGGCTGTCCGGCTTTCTGAGCTGGAGGACCACAAGTGTGGGAACAGTGACTTTGCATTTGTGGACAATGGAATTGTAAGCGACCAGTTGTATCAGCTGAATGTTCATAAGTCCTTGCGGCCTGGTGGGATTCATCCCAAAGTACTACAGAAGCTAGTGATGTTATGGCAGGACCCTTCCTGATCATCTACCAAAGGCTTTGGGAGTCAGGGGAGGTCCCCACTGACTGGAAGCTAGTCAGCATTATTCCAATTTACAAGAAGGGCATGAAGGAAAACCCAGGAAACTACAGATCTGTTAGTCTAACCTCAGCACCTGGAAAAATTACAGTGAAGATGATACTAGGTACTATTGAAAGACTTTTAAAGAACAATGCAATCATCAGGCACAGTCAACATAGGTTCAGAAAGGGAAAGTCCTCTTTAACTAATTTACTATCCTTTCACAATAAGGTCACCCACGTAGTGGATGAAGGGAAGGTGGTGGATATAGTTTTTCTGGATTTCGGTAAGGCTTTTGATACCATCCCTCACAGCATCCTTCTTGAAAAGTTGTCCAACTGTGGGATGAGTAGGTTCATGGTGCGCTGGGTGGAGAACTGGAAGAATGGCAAGGTTCACAGGGTTGCAGTGAATGGGGCTACATCTGGCTGCTGACCAGTTGCCAGTAGTGTTCCTCAGGGCTCAATTCTAGGACTAGTTCTGTTCAATATTTTTATCAACAATCTGGATGCAGGAGTTGAATGCACCATTAGCAAGTTTGCTGATGATATTAAACTGGGAGGTACGTCCCTCTTGCAGAGGGACCTAGATAGATTGGAGCATTGGGCAATGATTAATGGATTAAATTTAACAAGACCAAATCCCAGATTCTGCACCTGGGATGGAGCAATGATGAGCACAAGTATAAACTGGGGGAGCATCCCTGCAGAAAGGATCAGCCATAGGAGCCAGCAGCGTGCCCTGGCAGCCAAGAGGGCAACCTGCATCCTGGGGTGCATAAACACAGTGTAACCAGCCGGTCAAAATAGGTGATTAGCCTGCTGTATTCAGCAGTACTGAGGCCTCACTTTGAGTACTGTGGGCAGTTCTGGGCCCCAGAATTTAAGAAGGATGTGAAGGCCCTTGAATGTGTCCAAAGGAGGGCAACAAAATTGGTGAAAGGGCTGGAAGGAATGCCCTATGAGGAGCAGCTAAGTACTACAGGCTTGTTTAGTTTGGAGAAAAGGAGGCTGAGGGGTGGCCTTGTTGCTCTCCACAGCTTCCTGAGGCTGGGAAGTGGAGAAGGACATGCTGATCTCTTCTCCCTGGGATCCAGTGATAGAATGCATGGGAATGGTTCAAAGCTGCATCAGGAGAGGTTTGAACTGCACATTAGGAAGCATTTCTGTGCTGAGAGAGGGATCAAATGCTAGAACAGGCTTCCTAGAGAGAGGCAATCAATTCCCCAAGCCTGTCAGTGTTTAAGAGGGATTTGGGCAGTGCCCTTAATAGCATGCTTTAACTTTTGGTCAGCCCTGAATTGGTCAGACAGTTGGACTGGATGATCATTTTAGGTCTTTCCAACTGAGATCTCTTCTCTTCCCTCTCCTCTCCCTCTCACTTCCGTTCTTCAACCTCATTTTGCCTTTGAATTCTTCCCTCCCGTAATTCTCTTTCATCACTGCAAGGAGTTAATCCTTGCTCCACAGGACGAGGATACAGTCAACAGTCTGGGATACAAGTATATTCTCTCCCTCCCATAGTTTCTTCTTTAATCAAATAGGCGTTTGATATATAAACTTTCTGGTACAAGAATGCCGTGCTTGCCTCTTCTCAGCTGAACTTAAGCACTCACCACCTCTGCCAAATTATCATTTGCTTCTATTCTTGCCCTTATATTTCTGAGTAATCAGTCTCAATGAGAGATGTGGAAAGTAGTTCTGTGTAGAGGAATGAAGCTGAGTTAATTAACATTGATAATATACAACTGTGGGCTGGCTTCAGAGGCGGCGGGTTGGCCGATGTAGATAAGTTGCAGGTGTGGCTGGTTAAGATGTTGGGCAGCCAATGAAGAGGGAGCAGCTGAGGGAGAGATTGGAAGAAGCAAGAGGAGAGAGAGCACATGCCCTGGATGAGGTGAGACTAGGAGAAGGCAGCAGAGGGACTGTATGAAGAGTGTGCTGGTATGAGGTGGTGAAAGACCTTGTTGCAGCTTGACAGTTTGGAGCAGGGGTCCTCAAACTACAGCCTGCGGGCTGGATACAGCCCACCAGGGTCCTCAATCAAGCCCCCGGTACTTACAGAACCCCCCCGCCCCCCCCGCCAGGGGTTGGGGGGGAAACCAAGCAGCTGCAGATGACTGCCTGTCACTGCATCCGCGTGCTGGCCCCCTGGTTAAAAAGTTTGAGGACCCGTGGTTTGGAGGGTGCTGTGACAGTTCTGCTTCCTCTGATTCTCTGAAACACATGACAGCCTGGTGGTGAAGGCCAGCCCAGGGTGCTGAAGTATACATCCAAATACTCGCATGCAAAAGAGGACCTAGAGCCAAGGTCACCTCAGTTTGAAACTGCTTGCTATTACTAAACTTATTGTTACCAATCTTTGCTTTAAATCAAGTAAGCAAAACACTGTAATTCTGAAAAACTAATGGTTTATTTTCAGTTCATAAGTTTTATTTTTTTGAGCCAAAGCAGTTCACTAAAAGCTATGCACATTTCTCCAGTGTTTCAACAATCCAGTCCTCCATTTCTAATTACAAAATTTTACCCACTTTATTTCAACCAAGCTTTATTTAAGCTGCAGTGCAGTACTCCCTCACTTTGAATTGAAGCAGAATGAAGGGAAGACAATGTTAAAGAGAAAAATATATGGAGAGATATGTACGTGATTAACTGTTTCAAATTGCCAATTATACTATTACTCAGCACCATGTCTTAATTCCAGATCACATATCAGAGAAGTTAAGGATAACACTGAGTCTGTTCTAGCATTCATAAAGGTGATATGTTGTGAAGAGCCAGTATAGTATACGGTTATACATCAATATCTTTCAGGCACTACTGTTACCAAAAATGTTCAATATTCATCACAACTGTAAAATATTCACGTGGAGTTCATTGAACATCAAACACAAAACTCGACTTCTATTCTCCAAGTAATCATAACTGTTCAAGCTATGCTGAAATTATAGCCAGTTTGGCATCTTACAGACAAACTGTTTTTTAAAAAAATCAATCAACTTCTCTGATCAATTTGTGAACTCAGATTTGCTTCATGAGCCTTTGTTTGGCCAATATGTGAGAGGAAGAAGGGGGAACACTTAAAAAGGAATGAAACTTCTGATCTATCTAGGAAACTACCATACAAAATAAATCTAAAATTAAAAGGTTTTCTATAATTTTGGCTCTCAAAGAGACTTTTAACCCATTGATTCGAAGGTGAATTATAAATTAAACAAATTATGGTTTTGACCTCTGGTTTAGACTTGCAAAATTCTCTTTTTCGCATTTAGTTGGAATGAAGCCATTAGTAGGTTTGGGGCTATATATCCACAATGTTGACCATTGTGATGACTCTGAGGACCTATATATGCTGGTATCCAAGGGCTGCTGCACATCCCTTTTGAATAAGAGTAAATAACTGAAGATTGAAAAGGGAGCACTGTTCCCTCCAAAATAAAAGGGAGAAAAATGCAGTCTGTACCACCTAATCTGATCTTCCTGTGAATGGAAGAATGGACCTGAAACTTCAAAAAGCAAAGTATTTTTAAATGATGGGTTATTTTAGAAGTGGTCTACTTAGTAATCAGATGGAGCTTTAGCAGCCCAGAAGATCAAATGTGTTAGTAAATCAGGGGAGAAATAAGGAGAATGCCTCTCATTTTTAAGGGATATTGATGAGCCTTTGTCGTTACCTCTGCTGTTCCTACAAAAAGAAAAGATGCAGATACGATGCTACAGAAGCAATTTGTGTTGTGCTGAAAGAGAGTGATGACAGAAACTGGTTTAAGAAAGAACATAGAGAAACTCTTTAGAACAAGAATGCAGTTCTCCAACCAGGAATTTCTTGTACAGAGAAATCTTGGGTGCAAGGAACCTTTGTAGGGTCACTGTAAAAGAAATGGATACTGAATGAATCGAGAAAAAAAATGGACCCTTGAATATTACCGGTGCTGAACTAATGGAGTATCTTAACAAGGAAACAATGATTTCTTCTGAACTCAAAGTTTTCAAATAAAAATGGGCTTCCTTTCTGAAAGACTTGATTTTATCAAGGAAGATGTAAAGAAAATTAAATACTACAAGGAAATCAGATTACTAGATCAACAGTCCCGTTTCCTGATAGAATCATAAGAAGTCAGTGGCTAGATTTTCAGTAACATTACATGATGAAAAATTTTACCGTTTGTGTTATTGTGTTTAAAACTAAATATCAGTTAAGCATTCAACACAAGGAACAAATAAAAAGAGTTTCTCCGGGCATGAACCTCTTCAATACACACCTTTTATAAGCTTTCTCCCCCAAAAATGAATACTCCTTGATTTCACTTGAAGCCTTATAGGAATCTTGTGCTGTGGACAATTTCTTTGTAAGAGTGAATGCATGAGAGCCACTGTGGATCTAGTGTACTATATGGGAAGCCAAGAACATACGTACAGCTTGAAAAATCCTAAATGGGATTTCCATGGGCTTATTATTATCACACATGCATAGCAGATGCACAGTTTTCTCTGATAACTGGGTTTGAATCTGCAGTAACACCATGAAAACTTCTCCTGTGTAAGTAGCACTAAATATCACAGAAAAAGACTTAAGAATGGACCAGATCTTTGGCTTTGAGGTACCAAGTAAGTCTTGGTTTCACTTAACATTTTTTAAAAGTTTTTCAGTTCTTTTCACACCAAACCTCAATGCAAGAGAGCAGTGTACTAATCTGCTGGGGTCATTGTGCTTTTCATTTGCAAATGTCACCAGTCATTTCTTTAAAAGTCCTGCAAACTGCTGCCAGAGACCAGGATCATCACTGACCTGTGTGGGATCTTTCTGTGCTCAGGTACCGTGTAGATAGTCAGTGTTTATACATACACATAAATGCTCAGAATAAGGGGTGCTAGAAATTCTCGAACCAACAGAGGTCTGCAGCAACTTAATTATTACTTAATTGCAATGTTGAAATAAATAACTTGAAGTTAAAAAAAAAATGACAAGTCTTCATTTACTCTTTCTGGGGGAGAGGAAACATTAAGATTTAAGCACATATCAATACTGGGTAAAACAACTAGGTTTTATTCATCTGTACAGATGTTCTTAGTTCTTGCAGATCTAATCTTCCAATTACTAATCCCATTGTAGACACCAAACATCATGCAAAGAAGGGCCTCTGAACCCCTGTGAATTCCATTCTATCTTCTAATCCAGTCCATCATTTCCCTGTCCAGCTTTAACACAGTAGGAACTGAAAAGATATTGTTTATATTGCTCAAACCTACTCCAATCCTTTCTTTACAATCTTCCTTTACCATAGCTATGGTTCTGAGTGCTGTGCAGCTAACATCAGAAAGCTGCATAATTATGCACTTGACTTACAAGCTGGAAGGTTGCAGAGATGAAGTATATTTGCCCTGTACTCACTTTCTTCGATAGTTGTCAGTGCACAGACACTGCTAGCAGGAGGCCACTGGGCTAGATGGACACTTGATGTGACCTAGAGCAAACACCTTTCTATTTCTTAGTAAACCCAGGAGCTGAACTACATGCAATCCTGCAAAGAGCTATGAACCAAATAATTTCACATTTGGGGGGAAAGTGGTGCAAGCTGCAAGATTTTGAGTGTGCGAGGATCATTCTTTGTAAAGGTTTGTAACCAGAATAAGTCACACAGGTGGAGAGAATGCAAAACACAGTGATTTAGAAACTCTTGTGGTCATGAAAGACCACCATTGTATTTGTGCATGACCTACAAGCTCCAGAGGCCATGTGTGAAACAGAACATGAAAAATGTTACTTTAAAGAGAAGCACATACAGGTTTGGCAGTGCCTGCTGAATTCTAGAGTATGTGACCTCTTGTTGATAATTCGTAGTACAATTTTTCAAAGAAAGCAGGAAATGGAGGCTTACGGCAGAAAAAAAAAATGAAAAAAGAAAGAAAAAGCTGACTCTTACTTGAAAGCAGTCTATATATATAGCGTTCCAGAAAACCTTAACTGAACTGTTTACTTTAATCATATTTGTTGTTAATTTAATTATAATGTAGGGTCTCTTGAAAGAAAGAGAGGCATGGAAATAAATACAGGTCTGGAAGACAAAATATTTGTGCTCTCATTCTAACTCTTAATATAAGACTAGTTGCATCATGATGCTGAGGAAGTAATTTACAAACCTCTATTTCCCTCTCTGTAAACTGGGGATAAAAATATCTTCCTCTTCTATTCACAGTGGTGCTTTGAGGTTTCAGGATAGCCTTAAAATTTTTTTACTGGTACTAGCAGGATTCCATGGGAAGAAGTTATTCGAGGGTGGAGTAGAAGCATTAAAAAAATCTTGGAAAACAGGTCCTTCAGTGCTGGTGAGAACCAGGTCAAGCGGCTAAGCAGCAACAGCAAATAGGTGGAAACTGCAGCACTCCCTTCCCCACTTGAATGCAGTGGTCTTGCACTGTCCAGCCTGGAAACATACGGCACTGAAAGACGGTTGTGGTGTCATCACATTCAAACTCTAGTTAACAGTGGCATGACACCCGACTGCTGTTTCTTCTAAGAGATGTGTTATAGGCATGAAGAGAGCTACCTTACATCTATAGAGACATTTAGCTCTGAATTAAGCCATTCGCAGTCTTGTGACTTGGACAGAACTACACTTATTTATACCAGAATATTTGGCTCTCATTGTAGCCTTCTTTTCTTTTTTCATTTTAGTACTGCCAGTAAAAATCAAAACCAAACAAAACTCTGCTAAAATGGGTCACAAGTCTTTGTGCAGAGCCATGAAGTTGGCCCTTGGCAGTATGTTCCCATTGTGTCCAATTCCACCACAGCATTCTGCTCCCGGCTGCACCCAGTCTACAGCCTTCACTGGCACTGGGACATCTTTCCTGCAGGACACAGCAATTAGCTGTTTTAAGGAGTTTTCATCCCACCATTTACTATGTTGCTGAGGCACACGAGTATCTGAAGATGAAAGGTATGTCAGAGCATACTTGAAGTCTGTTCTGAAGTGCAATTCCATTAATTTTGGCTTAGCACCTAAAACAAGGATGAGCTGATCTGCAAAGCTGGAGCTGGGCAGCAGCTTGCTTTCCTACCTATTCTTGGGAGCTGTGGGAATGGAGCATTGCTGCAGGCACACTCATACAGGTTGCCAGTACAGTGGTCCTATCACTAATTGAAGAGATTTTGAAACACCTCACCGAGACTTCTGCAAACATCTTGCTCAGCCTTTACTAGCCGTACTATTGCTGGACATCGGGAGTTGATGTAGCTGTTAGTTTAAAAGAGTTAACGCTAAGAACAGAAGTCTGTGGTATACAAGAATAGCACAAAGGGTGGAGCCCTCGCTTCACCTGTGATTGGTAATAAATCGTGACATAGATCAGGACTGTTGTTTTCACTCCTTTCCACTGCAACATGCTGACCACTAGAGTTTGCTGTATTAACGTTCGAGCGAACAAATCCAAAAGATCTGAAGCAGCCCTACAAGACAATTTCCAAAGAAAGCATGAATATTCCCTTCCCACAAACTGTAGAAATGACAATGCCCTTCTCCAGCTGTTGAGATGAACTCAACTTGAAATGTAGAAGAAGCTGAGCTGCAGGAAGTGTATGATTAAGTAATTGGCACTATTTTCTCTCCATTGGTGCAGTGCCAATGTTCCAGCAATGTGCTAAGGGGCACTGTGCTATTTTCAGATTAAGTGAAAAATCAAGGTCCTGACTGCTGATCATTTTAGCTAATTAAAGATCCCTTGGCATTTATTTGCAGAAGAAGGGATATTAGCTTTGATGAGCTGGCAAAACTCCAGCTAAGAGAAGCAGATGCTGCAGACCAGGTTTCCCTGAAGTTCCGAAAGGTGAGTGTCTCTTTTCTTCTTTCACTCTCAACAGAGTAACAATGAAGCGTGTTGTAAAAAGGAGTCACTTTTTACCTGGAAGGTGGTGACAAATGCACCTACACCCCCCTCTGTGTAGTTTGTTAAGCACTGTGGTATGCACTAGGAAGGAAAATTAAATATATTGGCAAAGAATCATTCAGCTTTTTGGATCCAAAGTGGGCACTGGTTTTGGCAATTGGATTTTGATTTCTGGATGAATCTCCAATGCAGTTTCAATGTTTTCACATTTAATACTTCTTAGTGAGATCCATCTATTCTTTCTGACAGAGGTACCACACAGTTTGTTCTCATCTCCACTCATACCCTCCGTTAAGCTGGATCTGTTCCCAGTGGTGGCATCAGCACAGGGAACATTGACAGAAGGGACAATCTCTTCTAATTTTCCATGACTACTGCCACCACAGTCCCAGGGAGCAAGACACAAGGAAGATCAATTCTAAAGAACTCTTGCTTCAGCTTGCAGCTCTGGTAATGAGTGTCCTCATTCACTGTTGGGATGGGGCATGTTCTGTCAAGATGGGGAACTGTTCCCCCTGATCTTTAACAATGTCTCAGCTTGTGGAAAGTGATTCGTTTCAGACACACATGATTTGGCCACGTTTTTACAAAGACAGCAAAGGACTCTACATACCAAGCCCATCCTTTGCCAAATTTCAGTTCACTGCTTCAAAGCCTGTAAGGGCGAAAGCCTCTCATCAAAATGGCTTCCCAGCAAAACACTTCTAGAGTGAAGAAAAAAGTATTACCCCCATCCTCATACCCCACAAAGCTTCTCTGTGTCAGTTTCAAAGATTCCAAAAGGAAAGACAACCAAACAAAAACACAAGTTAACTGGAACAGATTAAACAATCTCAGTCCAAGTAACTACACTTTAGCAAAGTGAATAAGCTAGTGAAAAGGGGCCATATAAGCACATCAAGCCAACTTGGCTTCTTTTAGTTATTTGAAATGGTAATAATATTTATCAGGCTGATGATACAGGAAAAAAACCAGACCCTGAGATAGCAGTCACATACAATCATAATGTTCCCTCTTTTAACATCCCTTCCATCTGTTTCTATTACTCACTGCTTGTGTCCCTACTGAGGTCATAACCCAGTTCACTCATGGTGAGGTAAACACTGTTTAATGGGACTATTTGCAATGAGTAGGTTACAAGATGGCATTTACTGGATCGCAGCCAGGAGTAAAATTCCAAATACTCATATGCTGAATTTCCAAGCCTGAGATCTCAAGTCAAAGGTCTCCTTCATACTCTTGATTTTCATAGAAAATCAGCTTTGTAAGTGCCTAATTATTTTTGGAACAGAGCCTAAGTCATCTAGCAATAGCATTTTGAAATTGTGACTTTCCGTCTAGTTATCTGTGCAGAGCCATGCACTTAGAGCATTCATAAACAATAAAATCACAGTCATTGTTTTTCCTGAACTGAGCCCCAACCCAACAGATGCAGTTATAAAGAAATTAGTGGAACTAGAAACAAACACTTTAGGAATTGCCAAATAAGCTAAAAATAAGAGGCACATGACATGCTGCAGAAGCAAAATATTCTGCCTCAAAACTTGAACAATAGTGATCAGAGGCAGCCTAAGAATTTGAGGGCAAGCCAGAAAAACAACAGTTTTTCAGCACTCACAGTTCAACATACCCAACTGCTCTCTACTATGGTGCTTTTGGAATGCACAGGGCTGGCTGAAGAGCCACGGGGAGGATTAACTAGGTGGTATATTGGGAAAAGTGAGGAAATGAGCAAACACATATCTCAAAGCAGTTCAGGTAACCGGGAGGATGCAGGGGGATGCTCTATGATTTCTCCTGGGGCTCCTGAGACAACAGAGGAGCCCAGCATCTCAGTTCCTTTCATCAGTTGTGATGAGCTTGAGTCATTCTATGACTTTACTTGTGCTTTGCCCAGACACTTAGAATTGTTCTGAGTTTATAGCCCCTTGCCTTTCCATCCCCACATGCAAATATAGTTTCTATAACACAATATCCTATCCCTTCTGAATTATAAAGGTGCAAAGTAAAGTCAATTAAGTTTTTAATATTAGCCTTTTCTTTGCCCAGTAAACAAACATCAGGTGTACCCTTTAAAGTCAAGCAAGTAGAAAATGGTGTCTTTCCGTCCGTATTTTTTTACAAACATCCCTGATCACTTCTTAAGCTCTAAAGCACTTGACATTTTATGCACAGCTTTAAGCAAATGACCAAATCAGACAATGCCCTGCTTTAAAACTGAGGCCACAGCTTCCCCCAGCTGACGACTGCTGCTGTTCCCAATAACGAAACACTCAGAGTGTTTGCAGATGGCTTTCTTTGGTCTAACTGTTCTGCAGAAGCAATATACTCTTTGGGGGCCAGTGCTCTTTCTGTTCTTCTCCAGCTCTCCACTTTCAACCCAGAGGCAGCATTTTAGTAATTTCTTCATACAAGTTCTTGGACTAATGAGCAATTTGTGCCTATTGGTGTTGAAGTGTAACCCTTTAAAGGGAAGTTTCATTTCACTTCAAGATAACATGTACCTCTTCTTTTTAATAAGCCTGCCTGAGCAGTACTGTGATGCTTCTGAAATGGTTTCTTCTGCACACCTTTTAGTGTTGTTACAAGTTTCACCTAATAGGAAACTCCTCAAGAGAAGTGACTTTTCAGGCTAGTCACACAGTTGCCATGGTGTTATTGTAACCATAAGCACAAGCAGGGAGGTATCTCACAGATGTACCTCACTTTGGCCAGAGGTATGCACAGCTGCCATCAATCACAGTGCCAAATAATGTAGCCAGGCAGGGCTGAAAGTCCTGGTGTGTAAGTTCAGAGAGAAAAGCCTAAATTAGAAATTCTTTTTGGCTGTTTTCCTATGTCGAGTTGAAATAAACGACACACAGACCTCAACTGCAACTTTAGATAGGGTTGGCTTCCCTGACACAGTGTACAGATCTTAGATAAATGACCACAAAGAGTGACAAGTTTCTAAGAAAAAAAAATAACCTATTTATGGACACAATTTCTTGTGTGATCCCCTGAAAGCAGAGCAGCCACTCTCACTCAGTGCTGTAACACCGTTTTTGTGGACAATGCACAAACAGTCCTTAATGACTAAGAGAGACTTTTCAGGGGTTAGCAGCAGCAAGAACCGAACAACGCTGTTTCCTAATGATATTGTCTAACGCCAAGCCTAGCCCAGGTGGAGGCATAAGGGTGGGAGTTAGATGGCCAGTAGTTCATACCACATTTACACTAAAGGTGCCTTAAATGGATCCAGAGAGCCATCCTGTTGTGTACTCTGAGCACTGGACTTGTGCAGCTGGTGTAAACCTCACGTCGCCTCTGCTTGGGCTATACCTCATGTGTTTGCAACATGGAGTCAAAGCCTGTCTCTTGGGAATTCCTGGGGTGGAGGAGGACCAGGGTGCTGCATGGGTGCTATCATGGCTTCATGTTTGCCTGTAGGTAGGAGGCAGTGCAATCACAATTAAGCAATGCAACTACTTCACTGAACCATGACCTAAAGCACTAGGTGTTTTCCCTGGCATGTCATGGATTATGATGCTTTATTGTGGGCAAGAGATAAAGAAAATTGAGGGGTGTGTATCTCACAGTCTTAAGTGTGCCATAAATTGACCTAAGTATAAAGGGCAGTGGGAAGATCATACCAACCTACAAAAATGAGCATTATCTTTTTTTCCTATCTATCATCACACAATGAATCTTCCACTGTTTTGCCTCTCACATAAGTTGTAGCCATCTGCCTGCAGACTGTACAGCTTATCTATGACTATATTACACTCACCTACACATCAAACACCTCCTACAGGAGTACCAAATATTACATTGTGGGAATAAGATAGGACAGTATCTGTGGATGAATTCATCAGTCTCTGTGAATTTTCTGGCTTTTATGAAATAAATCACTTGGGTTTTTTTTTCAAATATTTATTTGTAGATGTTGGTGATTGCCCCCATTCTGGAACATCAGATGGTGAAAATCAGAGCAAACTCAGAAACAGCATTGCTAGTCTTGCCCTGCTAGGTTAAGGATATGTATGTGTAGTATCCTGTATGTAAACGTGCCTGCATGCATGTATATGTATGTAGAACTAATTGCTTAAAAATCCTTTTCTGGCAGATGACAGAGGGACACGTAAAATAATTTCCACTTTGTGAGAATCTTGACAAATGCTCTTCACTGATTAGCCTTGAGTTTGGGGAGATATAATTCTCAATTTGTTCTGGAAAATACCGTTTTCCTTTTTACAAGCTTCTTGGTGGCTGTGGACCAGCAGATATATTGTCTAGACTGGTAAATTCCATGGTTGGGTGCAGTTGGTATAGAGCTGCTTTCATTCTTCAGGTTTCCAAGCACATCGTAAACTGTTCACAGGGCTTACGCCCAGCCCATCACTGAAATATAGTCACTGCTGCCTTGGAATTCAGCAGCTGCTTAATGGTTCATAGCTCACTCTTGTTCCCAATTAGGCCAGTAGCAATCTTTCTGCTGCTTTCAATGAGAAGGTTCTTGTGCGCTAAGCCAGGCATGTGCTTAAGTACCTTGTTAAATCACAGTCTAAAGGCTTGAACTTTCTCATATAACATTCATACTGACTTCACTGGATGCAGATTTGAGCCTTCAGGGAGGAAATAAATAGGAAGATCAATTGAAAACACAGGGTGAATTTTAGGTAGATGTAAAATAGGGTGAAAGTGGAGTACACACAGCTAGTAAAGCAGATGATCCAGATGTTCCCTGTCTGCTCTAGCTGGGCATGTCAGACACCAGAAAGGAGCCAGTTTTATTCTTAGAGTCGTTGACAGTCCCATAGAGGGGAATGCTTACAGTAGAAAGGTAAGTAAAGAACAACTGTTAAACCCAAGTTAATGAGAGTACTTTGAAAACTCCATCTAACGTGAACTGAATGGTACATATTTCCAACTAAATGAGTTCCTTGAGCCAGGCTTGAAAATTTTTCTCTTTAGTGAAACAAGCAAGAAATTGCACAAACAGGTAATCTAGTACGTGACCTAACGTCCATGTCCATGCCAGTAAGAAACATCTGCTAATAGCCTAATTCTGAAGGTCTAATTCAACACTAACCAGTGGCTTCAGTACCAGGCATGAGCACATAGGGAATAAGTCTCAGTTACCTTTCCAATCAAGTCTTAGCTATGTTTTCACCTACACAATCTTGCCCGGTGTTTTTCAGCTGCACACTGCACTTCCTTCTTTTTTGCTTGCTGACAAAGAGGAGATAGAATTGCAAGGTAGCCATTTATTTCAGCGTAATGGAGGCTTTTGATAACTAGCTGAAGAAACCTGCCACAGGAAAACCCACATCTATTTCTAATTTCCTGCACTGTCTTCTCCCCCTCCCCCTCTCCATGCCTTTTTCAATTTATTTTTTTTTAATTTTTACTTTTAATGAATGAACTGGGAAGACAGACTGCAGAAGCTCCACCAGCACAGCATTCAGTTCAATGGACATGAGATGAGTTTGAAAATACAGATATTTTTTTCTTCCTCTACAAATGCAGTAATTTTTATAATCCCTCACACACACACAGTAACAGCACATGTTTCTGTCAACTATGCATGAACAGCTGCTTTTCAAAGCAGTTTGATTACTCATCTTTCTCAAAACCTTTTTCCACTGTGAATATCTTAAACCAATAATCACATGATTAATTGATATGAAATTAATATGTTACAGTATAAACTAGTGATTCATACAAACTAATGGGAAATTTACTTAAGATCCTCACCACCAGAATATGCCTCGAATTATAAAGTATCTAGAGATTGGCATTCATTACAGTTTGTACAGCATCTAGGTTGCAACCCTTTATCTGCAGCTACAAATATCAAAGTTTAATCAGAATAGATTGGAAACACTTGCAGATGTTTATGACCACATCACTGTGAAGTTATAAATGTGAAAGTGAAACACACAAAAATTACCCTTGTTATGAAGTTCACGGTCCTTTAAAGGAGAGAAACCACTTGAGAAATATGTCGAATGGTTTAAGACACAATTTATTTTTTAACTTGGGAAATTTCTAAAGGACAACTTAAAAAATCATCAACTCTTGACGCTGGAAAAGCTGGTAACTTTTGCTTCAATATAGCATAATTTTATTTGCTTTTCAGAGGGGGACGCCGTTGAAGAGGAAAATACCTACTACTGAGGTGTCTGCATGCCAGCTAGGTATCAAATGCATTACGGCTACTGGATAATTTAGGTTTCAATTCAATTCAATTCATATAGTTTCCTAGTATAATTCTAGACTGTAAAGTATCAAGTCCAACTTCCAGTTACCACTTCAGAAGAGCTCAGTGTCCCGTGTCATGTCAAGAAAACATTGACCTCCTCGTGTGTGTCCAGAGGAGGACCACAAAGATGATCAAAGGGCTGCAGCTCAGAAGGTAAGCTGAGACAGTTGGTGTTGTTCAGCCTAGAGAAGCCTCCAGGGAGACCTTACAGTGGCCTTTAATACTGAAAGGGGACCTAGAGGAAAAATGGGGAGAGACTCTTTATCAGGAAGTGTGGTGATAGGATGAGGGGTAGTAGCTTTAAACTGAAAAAACATAGAGGGTAGATTTATATTAGATCTTGGGAAGAAATTCTTTACTTTGAGGGTGGTGAAACACTGTAACGGGTTACTTAGAGATGTTGTAGATGCCTCATCCATGGCAGTGTTCAAGGCCAGGTTAGATGGGGTATTGAGCAACCTGGTCTAGTGGAAGGTGTCCCTGACCAAGACATGGGAGTTGAAACTAGATAATCTTTCAGGTCCCTTCCAACGCAAGCTGTTCTATAATTCTATGAACACTGGCATCAAGGGGTCTGCATTTTCAGACACAGTTCACTATATTTAACTGCATTGCAAAGTCTTCCCACGTAATGTTTCCAAAGTGCCTCTTTTACACTTTTCCGTCTGAAAGGGGGTACCTCTGGGGAACGGCAAAGATTGCACTTATGAGGAGGACATGGTGAGTCAGATCAGATCAGTCACGAAAGGGCTTCCAACTGTTCAGTACAAACTCCCTGAACATCACTGATACTTGTGAATATTTTAGAATAGCATGCAAAGAATAAGTTAAGCAAATGCTTTTAAAATTTAAAGACCAACAGGAATCTCTAGGATATGGTCGGGGGGGTTTTGTGTGTATCAGTACATTGCAGGCACCAATTACTTTGAAACATCATTTACCACCACAAGTCAGATGGCAGATTTCTAGCAGTACTCTGTTGTGGACATAATTTTTTTCTCTCTTGTTTTTTCCCTGCCCAGCTACATTGCATTGTCATGAGGAAGAGGAACAAAAAATTAAATTGACAAACTTGAGAGGAAACTGTCCCTGTGCGTTGCCCATAGGACTTTTGAAATCATCTGCAACTTGAGGGAGAAATGGAAAACGTCACACCTAAAGAAAAAGTCTCTCCCATGATTTCATGCAAACACTGGTTTTTGATTTTTGGTTTTCCACAAACTTTTGAATACTAAATTTTCACATGTATCTTAAAATTGAGAAAGGTAATCTAAAAAGGAAGGATAGTATGTACAGATATTTCACTGTGACTCAGGAAGAGTGGATTCACTGTTCTTTCCTGAAATACACATCTTACCCACACAAAGTCATCCACCATGAGATTTTTGAGGTGCTTAAACAAAGCAGGAGACTAAAGGTCTGCCTAGCTGATACGCCAGTGATCCTAAATTTGGTAGATACTTCTCATGTTACTTATCCTAAGGCAAAGACCGGCATTACATTCAGCGTTACTACCTGAGTTCACACCATCTTTCTTTCCTACTTACAACATTTTCTGTTTTTCAGATATTTCAGCATTTCAGTTCTTTGCCTGTGAAGGTGTGGGAAGACCAGAGGAGGGCAGGCAGAGTCTGGGATGGAAAAAAGTAGCAGCTAGAAAGAGATGCTTAAAATATGTCACAGAAATCAATAATCCAAACGGAAGAAAAAAAAAAAAAGAAAAAAAGAAAAAAAAAAAAAAAAGAGGGAGATGGCTTTTATAGAGAATCAGGGAATTCACCTTTGCTTTTCACACAGAAAGAACCCTGAAGCTGAATGCTGCCTCTTTCTACGGTTGTATCCAATTAACAAACATGAGGCAAGGTGACAGGCAAGTTCTTCACTTCTCCATTTCGCTTAATCTTTCTCCTTCTTGGATTCTTATTCTGGATGAAATATCTAAAAGTTGCCTCTGTGGATTGATTTCTCATCTCAAGGATACAAAGTTTATGGTTATTTATTACACTGCTGTGGCAGACACTTCAAAGAATGAATCAGTCACAGACAACTCTTCTTTCTCATTTTATATATGATGACAAGTAGTGGACAAAAAGATTGCAGGGGGAAAATGAGGTGGGAAGTATCTTAAGAATACTATGCCCATAAGTATTTCCGGTCTTTGCATAACTCATCAGAAAAAAAGTGAGAAGAAATCCTTCCCTCTTTGCCAGCATACTTTGAACAAAAACCAGGACAACCAGGGAGAATGCCTTTCTCCTGGGGAATAAAGAGATATTTCTCAGGGTGTGTTTCAGAGGCCACATGGTGAGAGGTGAGGTGAGACAATGTCTGTTCATCAGCCTATGGACTTAGATCTTGCTTAACAGAGATTTGAGAAAAGCAGTCACAGATCTCGTGTGCTCTGGAGAAAGAAAGATGGGACATTGACTGCAGGAAACTTGGGAGTTGAATCACCAAGAATATCTCAAAAGGTAGTGCCACACTCTGCTTTCTGTGTAAAGGTGTCGTAATCCTTTAAACTGCACCGAACCTCAGAGGTCCCAGCAAGGGATCACACCTTTCGTGTGGTAGAAGCTCCCCTACTATTCAACATTGGGAGAAAATCTGAAAGTGATGATGGAAAAAAAGTGTGACTTCTGGGATATCGTGGCTGGTATCAACAAGGGAGCAGATATTTAGTCTTTTTATATATGATGTCCAAAACAAGAATAAGCTACAGGGGGACCTTGAAAAGAAGACAAGCAGTATCATTTCTTGTTTAGTGAAAGAAAAATATTCTTATGATTCTTTATTTTTGACAGGAATTAATGTGAAGAATTAGTTTCCAGAGCCTGGAAACAAGTAAAAAGAAAGGTGATAGACTAGAATGAGTAGGAATACTCATATACTTACTATGTTTTGGTTGGTCCACATGAATGTTAAGTCAACAAAAGAACAAACTCATCCTTATAAGACCTGTCCATCATAAAAAAAAAAAAAAAATCATTTTACTCACAAAGGCACATTTCTTCTTTACATCACTTCTGTCTGGCTGAAGCCTCAAAGTCTACAAGCAAGTTAAGACAATTTTGTAAAGCTATACTACTTTTAGTAGGTGAGTCAGGAACATCTTGTGGTAAAAAGAACAGAATGTTGAAGGGAGGACTCGGAGAAGGAGTGTTCACCTAGTATCCTGCATAGCCAGAGACCAAGTGTATTATTATCACATCTCCTCAGTATTTGATCTTAAGCTGGGATGAGATATATCTGAGCTGCTAACAGTTGATAGGAGCACTGAGAAGATAACAAACATTCATGTTGATGTAAGCTTCATCCCTGCAGGAAGAAGGAAAATTATTACAGCCACTCCGTAAATCCCCTCTCCGTTAGATGCAGCCATCTGAAACTTGGGTGCCTGATATTCATAAACGATCTAGACCCTTCTCTGTAATTAACAGGGAAAACCAGGCAGCTCCACAGGGAGGCTAACCATTCTGCAATACAAACTAATCTTCTGTGGAGATGAGTCACCCTCTCCACCGATGGGGAACTAGGTTGGCCTATATGCATTGCTTTTGACCCAGCTAATGCGGGTGAAGGAAATTCCATCAATTGTGTTTCTTAATTAACAGGATGTACAACATTTGCATGTTATTAGCCATCTTCTTCCAGATGAAGCTGGAAAACTCTGCCAGTATACTGCCCAGTTTCTAGACCACCTAGCAGGCACAAAAGATCAAACATTTTCTTTAAATTTGGATCTCATACCTTCCCATTAGGCCACCTGAATTACATTCTTTTAAAAGAAACTATAAGCACTCAGATAGAAGCAGTTGAGTTTATTCCTGCAGAAATGAGAGATTAGCAGCATCAGACTAATAACTATGCACAAAACCAATCGTCTGAAAGATGCCATGGCAGAAAACTGTGACAGGAGTTGGATTATACAGTCATAAAAACTCAAGAGATTTGTCAAGGGAATGTATAAAGCCAGGGTTGTTCCTATCTCTGTTCAATTTAATTTCTTAAGTATGCCTGTTTTTCTTGCTAACATATGATTCTGTCTCATTAAAAAAATATGGAAAAAAGCATTTTATTTTCTCTCTCTCTCCATATGCATATTAATATACCAACACTCTAATACGAGTCTCATTTTCTGTAGCTAGCTGTTGAATTTTCACATGTATTGTTAATGTAGGTGGCAACACCGCCTACATTTGAAGTTTCCCAACACTCCTAATAAATCTTGATTTTCATTGGCTTAAAATTCTGTCAAACTGTAACCGCTCAGGCTAAACATTTCCAGACTTGGTATCTGCCTTAGGCTGAATTTTTAAAGATACTAGCATTCAAAATACCTCATACATGTCTCAAAGACATTGAGGTAAAACTCACTGCTTGCCATCTCAGAAAAATAATAATAATAATGCCTTACAATAGTTTGTTGGAATAACACTAAGTATACTAGATTTTGTGGTAGAGACTAAAAATTTAAGAGATGGAAGGTGAAATCCGTACTAAGGATGTATTGCATGCCTTTTCTGTCTCTTAGTTGTAGCCTTTCAAAAAGCCCCTGAGTTTGTCCGTGTTCAGACAAGAGCTGAGGCAGTTGGCAGCTGTGTGCTTAAAAATTCCTTCCATACTAGTTGTGTTTTCCTGCCTGCTGCCAGCTCTCAAGACCAGGAAGTCTCTTTCTTTCTCTCTTTTTGTGTGATTTCAGTGTTTTACCTGCTGATTGCTAAGCCCAGGCTCTGTGAAGGAGGATACAGTCCAGTTTAAACTGGACAAAGTTCAGCTCAGCAAGAGTTTAGAACTTAAATGTGGCATTGTATACCAGGACAGGTACCACTTAGAGAAAATGAGACAGATGTATCTGAAGCTCCACATCTCCTAAACCTCACATTCACCAACAAGCATTTTGTACACCTCCACTGGGAAAATGTACGTTTCAGTGTCTGTTAGTGCTGCTCAGCAAAAAGGATGAGAACCTTACCCAGCAGTTACAAATATATCTCAAGAGGCAAGAGGTCTGTGCAATGGATCTAAAGGCTGTCATGCCTCTAAGGGTACCTGTGCATGTCACTCACTTGCTACCTGATGGATTTTGTGTTTTGCTTTGGATTTTTTCTCCTTTTTTCCGTATTACAGACCTAGCAAATTACTCTCTCCTTCATGCACAGTCACCCTTTTGATAGAACCCTGATGTTGCAAAGACAAACACTCAAAACTTAGAAAACACCAAGTGAGAAATGCAATGCAGTCAAGTGCATATCATAAAACAAGGCTTTTAAGGTCCACTTTTAACTACCTTGCTTCAAAATAAACATGTAATCCTTCCCACTGCAAGTCATGTGCACATATGCAGTGGACAAAGTTAGACTCTTAAATAGGTCTCTCTGAAGTTTATTTTGAATGGTTTCAGGCTCTTTTCTTCTTTGTCCATGTCCTGCTCAACACAAAATTTTGGCAAAATGGATTTCATCAAACCATGATTTTTATGGTAGGCATAAAAATCCTACCTTGCAAAGTGAGTCCAAACTGTAGACAGATTTACAATGGAGGATAAGCATATTTTGACATTGTTTGGCTAGAAGCATCCAACAAGATGTCACAGAGCACTTGGCAGGGGAGAGTTTTGTTGCTGTATGGTACCAGTTTCCCCTAGCGTTGACACCGCTGATCTTTATCTATCTTTATGATCCTTTACCCCATAACTCAGCCAAGAAGTTCCACGCCAGTTATCATTATTTATTTCTAAATTGTTGCCTTTGGAGATTACCTTGGATTTTGGTAGCTTTTAGTTTTTATCTGTTTAGCCAGGAGAGGTTTTTCCTCTTATATCAAACCTTAATATGAAGAAAGCTAAGACTTACTTTCTTCTATGGGTTGAGTCAGCCAGGATTGTGCAATGATACCTGTTTTCCACAAAACAGGCTGCTCATAGTTTTAGCAGGAGCTAGACAAAACATAGCAAATAACTTTTCAGTGCAGTTAGGTACAAGTCTTTTAATACTCAAAATAAATTAAAATAAAGTAAAGTAACAGATAATACAAAATACATTGGAATACAGAAATTTTTACCTGGAATTTTAAGAGAAGGTAGGTGGGTACATGATCTACAACCTGATGTTAGTCTTCAGTTGTTTTATGAATCTAAAGGATTTTAATTCTCAGTGTTCTTAATTTCACAGTAATTCACTATGTGATATCAAATCAATTAGGAAACCTAGCCCAAATTAATCCAATCTCATTTATGAGATTGGTAGATAGATATCTCTATATAGATATATATCTCTATAAGATATCTCTATATTTTTGCTTATATTTTGCTTATACAATGTATCTTGATCAAAACTCTTCATAGCTGCAGACATATTGTTCTAAAATTCCATATTCTAAGACATTTATTTCTATTATTGCCTATGCAAAATACTATGTACCCTTTCTGACACTAATGATCTGGTCTATAATTGTATCATAAATTTTTAATCTCCAAATTTTTTTTCCAAACAATTGATCTCAATGGGATAATCATTCTGACAGTGTCTCTAATCTCAACTCAGGGGAGAAAAAAATTAACCTTCATTTTCTTCCTTATGCCTGACATATTTTACCATATAATCAGATTGTTTTTCTTTAAATTAATGTTGGCTCCATGCCGTTTTTCTCTATTTGCAGGTATTAATGAATAAATTTAAACTCTGAATCACAGGTTTTTAAATTGGCTGAAGGAATAAATGTATAGCTACATTCATAAATATGTATCAAAGCAGTCAAAGGCTTAGCTATATATTCTACCTTGATGTGTATGCAAACTTTCCATTACTGTTAATGGGAGATAATGTGGGCTGTTTTGAGGGCAGAATATATTCCAGGCAGTATCCTGTAACATGTTTTTTTGCTACTAGTCCCATTTTTCCTTCGTCATATGCTGTTTGCTACAGTAACATAGCATTTGAATTTGAATTTTAGGAACTTTACTGAAAGCGTCAACGGTTTATCACAACAGAAATATTTTGCAAGATTTACAATGGGTACGTCTGTACTAGGAAATCAAACATGGCAAGGGCACAGACCAAAGCATATTTGGCCAGATATAGACGTCTAAATTGCAGACAGTCACATTTAAGCAGAGGAAGCTCTCCTGAATTTCTGTTCTTTGATTAGGACTACATACAATGTGACAAAAAAAAGTCATTATTACTAATAATGTTGGAGGTGGTAGCAAGGGAACACTGGTACCATGATGGTGGTGCAGAAAGATGTCCTTGCGGCAGAAAAAAAATTACTTAACCCTGTACACAGGCTGCAGGCCAAACAACTAAAGGCCAAAAATAGATCTGTTGAAAATGTTTTCTCAAGATATTATAGTTCCACAGCTTATTATGAAAGGCTAAATAAAAGTTCCATGATGCCAGTGAGCTGTTCACAGTTTTTATCACCACTCATTTCATAAAAGCCTTTAAAAATACCTAGCTTTCCCATGTGCATCCCAAATGACACATCTTCTCTGGGCTTTTACTACAACTAGTGTCAGGAAGTCACTGAAGAGTTTGTGGGTTCAGAACCTTTATCTAAGAACCAGAGCCAAGGCAATTCCTTTATTTTGTGAGTATCTAATGCTTTTCTTACTTTTAATGTAACTTGGTTGTGTCTCAAGTTCTCTTGAGAGAAAAAGGGGGAGAATGAGAGAATTGGGTAAGACAGAGAAAGATGTTCCCCTCACAGTGAAAAAGTTGGCGCAGAACATCCTACAGCCCAATTTCAAGAAGTCAATTGTGTTCCCACTTCTGCTGGGATATGTGCATAACATGGTGACAACTTAAGTTCTAAGTAGCTATGCTTAGCCAACAAAAACGGCATTATTCTCCCCCTCCCCCATGAAATGGGTTAGAGGGAAATTATTTAGAACATCCAATTAAAAAAAAAAAAAAAAGTGAGCCAGTAAGATCTTCTCTAATAATAGACAAGCATGTCGCTGGTGGGTACACTCACAGTTCCCTTAGTGTGTGCCCCAATCATTAAATTGTCATCAGTAAGAGGCAATACTTGGAGAGGGTGGATCTAGGTTCCAGGTGGCTGCCGTCTGCAGACTAGTTGCAACTGTAAAGTTTTGGGTAACCTAAATACATAGTCTATCCCTTAACTTCTAGTCAGCTTTAGATGACAAAACCAGGTCTATTTCATCATTTTTAAAGATGAACAATTTTCCTATCAATTGATGTTTAATAATCTCAAGATCAGTTGGAAAAGGAAAAAAATGCAAATTAAATTAAACACAGTTAGCATCCTTTAAAACCAGAAAAAATACCTGCTATTGAAATCCTGAGGCACTCACTCTGCATACAGCTAAAAGCAAAATGCTAACGCATAAACTGTAAGTCATTTTGGTTCTAACGAGGCTTCAGGCTATGGTTAAAATCATGCTCTTATGAGGTAGTACTAGTTTTATTTGTTAACAGCACATTAGAAGTATTTCTGGCCCTATTTAGGAATGATCTCTGCAGCTTTATTAGATGCTATAAAGAACTAAAAGTGAAGAGAAATCAGAGGTAATGATAGAAGTATTGCAGTATTGTCTTAAAAGCTGTAACAAACAGCAATGTGTACAGTCATCAGTAGAAGAGGTGCTAGTACAACAACAGAACAATATAATTTAATTGGAAAAAGCTGCCAAGGGAAGGTGGTATTCTGATATAAAACTGCTAGATATGGAGGAACAAATGAGAGTTTTAAACCAGAAGAAAAAATTCCCATATCACTCTTTGTTTGCCTTGGAACTCCACCTTGCTTTGGCCATTTTGTTGTGCTCCTTGGGAATTAAATGTGGTTTTGCTTATAGGAGATAGACCTTTTGAGTTTTTGTAGCCTTATGTTTCCTCATGAAAGATGGAGCTACTAACTGTGGCATCACTCTCCAAGGCAACATATGCAAACAAGTTACAGTAGTCTGTTGCCTACAGTACTGTCATATTTCATTTGGAAGATTATATGAGGAGATTTCACACAGAAGAAACAGTCCTTGCATTCCCTTATTTATGAATTGCATGCCAGAGTGCTCCCATTAGACATCAAATGAAAAATGTATCCAAGCGATGAGTATTTGTACTCAATAGCTCAACATTGTTCATCTAGAAGCACTCCAAAGTCTTAGTGTGCTCTCTTGGATGAATGGGCAGTTCACGGTGTGGACTTGGACCGCATCACTTGGCTCTGGCAGGAATCAACATGTTGAAAGAATGCTGGTTTTTTATACATGTAAATAACATATTTTTGTATTGCTGTGTGTACTTTCCAAAGCTAAGGAAATAAATAGCTTGGGTAGCTTAGGTAGAGGATGTGATGCCTTTTATTGGACCGTAGTGTACAATGTCTGGGCCCAAATATTGTTTTCATGAATATAAAATATTTCCAAATCATCAAGTCCGCATTGACCAACCCTCAATTTTGCAATGAAATGTTCCAAAATAAAAATCAATTTTGTCTTAAAAGTGAGAAATATTTTGATTTAATTTTTTTTCAGCTGGAAGTGATGAATTCAGGAACAATTTGCAAATTTTGTGGCTGATCAGGATTCCTCTGTATATAAATAAATGACAGAAAAAAAATCACTCTGGTACATGAATAACTTTCAAACATGAACAAGAGCAAATTAACCAGCTTTAAAAACAAACTTTAAAAATGCTATGCAATTTTTACTGTAATCATATCTCACCTTCATTTCATGATGCAGAAGGGATTCAGACGTAATGTTACAGAGTAACTAAAATCCAGTCATCCAGTCCATTCTGTTTCAACTGGAGAAAGGAGCTTCTTATCATCAGAGTGTTGAAACACAGGTTTTTGGTTTCATTGACCTATAGCAAAGATGATGGTTCTGCTGTTACTTGATTTCTGTGAAGTGTAACTGACTGCAAAAATCTAATCATTACATCATAATGGTTAACAGCAAGTGCTCTCTTACTGTGGCCACCATGTATAAAAACAACTGCAGAATACTGCACTGCCAAAATTGATAAAATACATACTGCACAGTTAACTCTGCTTAGGGCAAAACTGACTAGAAAAATATGGGTCTTTTCCTCTGCTCATGAGGTGATCAGAATCAGCTGTGAAAGCTGCCTGCCTCCGGGTATCACTGGTCTACCCTGGCTGTTCATACTTACAACCCATATTACTCTATGTAGTACTTTATGTGGTATGTATCCAGGGTACGTACCAAAGAAAGTGCTTATCACTGGAGAAGCTGGTTTAGGGCTTTTTGCAGACCTGCTTTGATACCTAGTATCCAGAAGATTAATTGCATCATCTTCTAAGTACTAACTACTACGTTGACTATCTCTGCCCAAAGTCATCCCAAAACAGAAAATGTGAAAAGATGTCAGTCAAAACCCTACTGAAATCAAACACTATCTTTTGTGCACAGCTCTTTCCTCCTTGTGCCCTTCTAAGGAAGAGCTTGGCACTACATACACCAGGGGAAAAGGATACTAGGCTAGGTATATATAAAAGAAACAATATGTTTAAGCTTTGAACACTGCTAAATGAGAGGATTTCTACCAGTAAAGACCTGTAGCATAAACTATATGACACAGGTTCTTTAGTGAAAAAGTAAAGAGCATGTTAAGATTTTAAATTGAAAAGGCAACTGTGATTCATTGTAAATTTCTTAATATGTGTGCTCTGAAGGAAGAGATAAAATGAAAATGGAAAATTAATTGAAAGCCACTATGTTTTCTTCAGCAGAGCCCTGACAACTGTTTATTTCATACAAGCTAGTATGCTGTTTTCTTTCTAGGAGGTCCTGAGCAATCTTATTTAAAGTAAGACAATAACTTCAGTGGGAAAGATTGAAGATTTCTTCTCCTTCGGGCACACAGATGCCTTCCTGAAGGTAACATTAATAAGAAAGAATGAAAAGTGAGAATACTGGTGTTTTTGACTTAAATTCAGGCCAGGTCCCCAGACTGTTTAACACCTGAAACAATATTGTCTGGGTGGACTTAGTACATTCAGTGACAGTAAGAACAATTTTCTTTTCCCCTTAAAGCTTTAAATTCTTTGTATTTTTGTATTCCTTCCTTTTCTCGGTTTTGGGTTGTTTTGTTGTTTGTTTTTTGGTTTTTTTTTGACATTCATACTAATATAATTACTTCAACAGCTGACATGCTCGAGTGGTACAGATTTGAGTAGGTACTGTGTATAATTAGAAGAGGAATAAGTCTGACCTTGCTGACATAAAGAAAAAGCCCAGAGAGCTATGGGTGGATAAATATAAGAAACTAGATATTCAGGCTGAATATAATTCTTTAGTGGAGTAGTACAAAAGTAGTTAAAAATGGAGGTAAGTGTCGCTGAATGACATGACACAGGTCAAGATAAGCCAAATAACACTCAGCCCTGAAAAAAACAGACATCAAAATGCCAAGTCAAATTATTCAGTGGAATCACTTCTGTATCATGGCTGGCTGTGACAACTGAACCATTAAAAATGTAAATAAAAAGAGGACTTGATTCTTGGAAGGTTTTAAGGGCTAAAAACACCTGTTCACCAAGCTTACAAGAGATAAATTACACTAATAGGCACGTTTAAAAATAATTTATAAAGAATTAATCAGTGAAGCAAGGTGGTTTTGTCCTAGAGATCAACACTTCTACTGATTCGAGGAATTTTCATGCAAAGCCAGTCTTCTCAATGACTCTTTGCCATGCTTCATTTGTTCCATTGCAGACTGTGAGGTCCTGGTTTGTGCTCTCCAAAATAAGCATGCAGAAGTGCAAACATGTTATTGCGCACACGAAATGGGCAGTTACAAATGCAATCACTTGTTGGCACAAAATTGGTCACATTGAACACAAACCATATCACTGTCCCTTTGTAATTACTTTGAAGCACTCACAAGAACAGATCTGGTGTGCAGAAATGAATTTTTAAAAACTGCTTTGGACGTCTTTGTCCCATAAATGAATAAAAATCTACTGTTCAGGTACATGATGCTTGTTCCCAATCAGGCCTGAGTGGTTGCATAAGAAAGTTTTGGTTGTAATAAGGTATTCATACAGTTGCTTAATAAATGTCCTCTGCTAGACCAGGAGAAATTGTATGGTGTTTGTGTGACAAGGTTTTGGCAGCAGGGGGGCTGCAGGGGTGGCTTCTGTGAGAAACTGCTAGAAGCTTCCCCTGGGTCCAAAAGAGGCAATGCCAGCCGGCTCCAAGATGGACCCACTGCTTGGCCAAGGCCGAGCCCATCAGCGATGGTGGTAGGTCCTCTGGGATAACATAGTTAAGAAGGGAGGGTGAGAAACTGCAGCAGAACAGCAGCAGAGAGAGGAGTGAGACTGTGTGGGAGCTGCAGCCCCGCAGCCCCCCAGGCCAGTGCAGGAGGCTGGAGCTGCTCCAGGTCCAGAGCAGAGATTCACCCCCGGCCCACGGTGCACCCCCTGAGGGGCAGGCCGTGCCCCCAGCCCATGCACCCCCGGCGGGGCAGGCCGTGCCCCCAGCCCATGCACCCCCGGCGGGGCAGGCCGTGCCCCCAGCCCATGCAGCCCCCGGCGGGGCAGGCCGTGCCCCCAGCCCATGCACCCCCAGCGGGGCAGGCCGTGCCCCCAGCCCATGGAGCCCTCGGCGGGGCAGGCCGTGCCCCCAGCCCATGCACCCCCGGCGGGGCAGGCCGTGCCCCCAGCCCTTGGAGCCCCCGGCGGGGCAGGCCGTGCCCCCAGCCCATGCACCCCCGGCGGGGCAGGCCGTGCCCCCAGCCCATGCAGCCCCCAGTAGGCAGGGGCAAAGTGTGAGGAGCCTCCCCCTGAGAGGCAGGAGCTGCAGGGACAGCGTGTGAGGGACTGACCCCAGCCCCATTCCTGTCCCCTGCACTGCTGGGGGGGAGGAGGGAGGGAAACTGGGAGTGAAGTTGAGCCTGGGGAGAAGGAAGGGGTGGGGGGAAGGTGGTTTAAGATTTGGGTTTTATTTTTCATTATCCTACACTGATTAGATTGGTAGCATCAATTTCTGCAAGTCAAGTCTGTTTTGCTCATGACAGCAACGTGTTAGTGATCTCTCCCTGCCCTTACCTCAATCCACAGGCCTTTTGTTATAATTTCTCTCCCCTGCCCAGCTGAGGATGGAAGAGTGATGGAGCAGTTTTGGTGGGCACCGGGCATCCAGCCAGGGTCAACCCAGCACAGCAATACATCAAAAAAGTGTGGAAGAGTAAAGATATTAATGAATTTGACTTAGAAACAAATTATTTAGTAAATAACTTGAAATAAACATGCAAATTCAGACAGGGTGAAATCTTGTTCCCCCACACAGAGGCTAGATTATAATACACAACACAATACGAAACAGTTCGGTTTTCCAGAAATTCATATGAACATTTTCTTGATTTGAAGGTGCAGCAGTTCACACTCCTTGAAATCCACTTGAAGAACTTTGATTTAACAGAATTTTTCAATTGAAACTCAGTCAGAACTGACAAAGTTCATCTGTGATCTCTCTTCAGGCTGCTGTTATGAAATGACCAACTACACACAAATAAGTATGGAAAACTGAATAAATATTTCTGGGAACTGTACGTCAGTGTCTCAATTCTCTGTTACTCAAAGTACTAACAGGATCTTAACATCTATTGCAAATTATTATCACTGTTACAATGACAAGTGCATTCTAACCTAAAAAGAAAAATGAAAGTAAATACACATCAAATAGGAAACTATTTATAAAGGCAGGAAGGAAGCAGACAATTTTAGAGATTCAATCAACATAATAGACAGAATGTTTTACTGGAAAAGAGAGGCAGAAATGAAGAGCAGTCTATCAGGGCTTCCTTACATTGCAATTTTTACTTGGACAGGATCATGAGCTGCATATTTAGGTTGCCATATGCAGCAAGCTATGTTCAGAGCTTCCCCCTAAAAGATGTTGATACACACACTGTCATCCATGACCTAGGAGTGCAGTGGTCTGAAAAATAGAGCAATAAATCAGACATGAGGAAGCAAATAATCTCATCCTGACTTTTCTGTATGACTCAACTGACAACACAAGTCTCATAGTAATTCTGAAGGTTGTAGGGCCTCATAGAAAATCTTGATAGAAAAACCTTTGTTGCTGGGCATGTTTATTTGCAGACATTACAATCATATGCTCCTGCAGAGAGGTAAATAATGTCAAGAAAGCCCATAGCCTTCTGTTTCTGATGCCACAAGATCATGCACAAAATTGTCTACGACGTGCAAAAAGAGTTTATGTAAAAATGAGCACGTTGGTAATGTCATAAAGCTCTGTATGCAATTAAATCTTACGAGCCACTCAAACACCATTTTTACCACAGCCACAGGAACATGTGGATTTGAGAAAAACCAGGAGTACGACACCATGTGCTTCCATATAGGGGCCCTTCCTTGCTGTCATCTTTTCCTTCTGGCTCAGGCAATTAGGAACAGCTTCAGTCTGACCCTGCTGTGTTTGTCTTGAGGGAGCTGAAGCTTTCACCTGAATTTGCTCTGATTCTTCTGCCTCATACATGGAGAAAGACCATAATTAAAGCTCAACACCTTCTCTTCATTGGTCTTTTAAACTGCCACAGGTTTTTGTGCTGGATTTTTGTAGGAGGCATGGGTTTTTTTCCTAATAATCCCTTTAAGCCACAACCCCAGGAGCCTATTCATTGCCAGCACCATGCAGGACAATGGAAGAAAGAGGCCTCATTTTTAACCAAGTGCTGGCCCATGTAACCAAACGGGGAGGGAAGTCAACTATGTGACCCCATGCAGGCTCCTATTGTTGGCTCCAACCCTTTGCAAGTTGTCCTGATCCTTTTTCAGTACAGCAAACTAGCTAATAGTATAGGTGAAACTTAATCCAGTTATGTTCATGGTCTCAAATACCTCAGGTCCCAGCTGTGTGTCCTGGTCCTCTGACTATCCCTGCCTGTTTCATAAATGTCATAACTGTTACTTATTCTTCAATTATTTTTTTCCATAAAGCAACGAGTTCCCTCCAGAACAAAGCCTGGGTGTGCCTGTGGGTCTCGACAGTTCACAGGAGGGGTTCTGCTGGATGGCACCGAACGAAGGAGTTTGGCTCCTTCTTCCCTGTGCTGTCCTCCAGATTGTCCCAGAAAGCTTTGCATGTTCATTCCTGCTCTTATGCAGCACCCCAGGGCATGCAATGCATACCCTCAGTAGCATGCTGTAAAACCAGCATTCTAGTGGGCTCCAGAAGCCAGTTAAAATGTTCCTCACAATTGGAATGGAAAAAACATCACAAAAGATAGTAAGTAAGAATATAACAGCAAAAGAAAAGCCCTACTGGCCATAATAACCTAGCTCAGCATTTTGTCTCTTGCAGGGGCTGCTAGGAGATGCCATACAAGAAGCATACCTGGACCCTGTGGCCCATTCACCTCATGCTTCCTCAGCTTCTGCAGCCACCTTATTAGGGATATTAGGGATATATTCTTGCTGTATTGTGTCTGTTAATTGACCAGATGTCCATGAACTTCCCTAACCTCCTTCTAAAGTTGCCACTGCTATCTATCCTCATCTCTCTCTGTCCAGAAGGTCATCATGCTTGATGTAAGAAAGTACTTTATCTGGTTTATATCAATCATATAATTATTTAATGAATTATTCTGTAGTTCTACTATCGTGGAGGGTGGCAAAAAAAGATTCTACATTTACGTTATCCAACCCTTCATGATTCCATAAAACTCCATTGTACACTTTCCACAGCTTTCTCCCTTCAAAATGAAGCTCCCCAGACCCTCCAGTCTCACTTTGCAAGGCAGCTGCTCCATCCATTGGTTATTTCAGTTGCCAGCACAAACTGTCTATAACACTTAACCTGCTGATCAGGACTCAGTGATGGAGCAGATGCACTATGCAGTGTTGTATTTAACTATGAAATCTACAGCTTCCCACTATCTCACAAAAAGTTTGTTTTGGCACTAATGCAACCTAGACGATGAAGCATGGGACCTGAGCAGGGGTGGTCAGTGTCAGCAAACATGATGAGAAAATCTGTATAGTTAGCATGAATATGCAGAAATACTAAGCAATCACCTGGGTTGAAATGTGCTTGAATACCTCTAAATTCCTTGAGAGTCAACCAAAAGCAGCTCATCCAACTCTGATAGCACCTTATTTTAATTGCTGTGAAACTGTGTTGAGTTTGCTGGCTTTATGTTCAAATGCATGCCGGTGTAAATGAGAGAGAAATCTGGCCCAGTGCTTTTTGTTTTCTGTGGCTTGACAAAATTACTAGAAAGCTACTGGAAATGGAAGCCTGAGGAATGCTACCCAATTTGGATCCTTCCCTTTGTCGGGTTCTGCAAGAGACAGAGAAAAACCTGAGATTTACAGGAGAGATTAAAAAAGCTGTAGACCTTAAGAAAACACTTATTTTCCCCTGTACTTTTCTCCTGCATCACCTACCAACAGAAAGGATTGGATAGAAACACTACTGTGGTGGAGGTCTGCAGGACCGCTTCCTGGAAAACACCAAGTAAACTACTAAGATATAAGTGACAGAAGCATGCCAACATTGCATACAGGTAAAATCATCTGACCTTAGGGGTTGAGACCTGTTTGAAAGCATAGACATTTCCAGGGTGATAGGCATACCCAAGGACTGTGATGAGCTAGGATGGGCCTAAGCAGAAGAAATAGATTTAACAGAGTTAGGCATGGCTGTGAGAGAAAAAGGAATCTTTGGTTTTCAGACTGCTGGAAGCCTTTGGGTGGGATTGGATCTAATCACCCTCTACATCTGACTTCACCACTTCTTCCTAACACTATTTTGTTCTTTAATCTAGAGTAATAATTAGAAAAATACATATACACATAGCTATGTTTTAAAATGTAGTTAAATACATAAATGACACCTGTATGCATTTTTAAGACTATAAAAAAAGGTAAAAAGTAAACCTTACTCTTTCTTCAACTCCTGGAGAGAAGATCCAGGACTTCTGTTTCAAGTGCTACTCAACCACAACAGAGATTTGCCTTCAGAGGAGTCTTTCTGACTTTGTAAATTCTCAGTTTGACCCATCATAACAACCCTTATCATCACCACCACCAGAACAAAAAGTTATGTCATTATCTGTAACCATAGCAGCAGCAGCAGGAGTAAAGCAACTGAATTTTCTGGATTAAATATATCCATCATCAGTTAGCACTAAGTGTTAAAACGTTGCCATAAAGAAAAACTTGGGAAAGGAGGACAGATTTAGATTTTCACAGCTGCCATGGCTTAGTAAGAGGTATCTCTTTGCCTTCCAGAAACACAATAGTGCAGATAGATAGAAAACAACATATAAATTGGGTTCTTTTTGCTACCTCAGTCACCTTCGCAGTAGGTAAAAATAAAGTTGCTAGCTATTTCACCGCTAAAAAGCACCAGGAGTGCTGAGTTTTTTAAGTTTATGTGGTTTCATTTCAGAACTAGATTTTACATTATTTTTCCATCTTCCTGCTATTTCACTGTCTCTAAAACATAGTTCTACCAAAGATTAAAAAAATTGTTTTGTTATCACAGTGAAGCACTCTTAGTAATGGGTTGGAAGAATAAATACATTCAACTGAAACATTGCTAAAAATAGGAAATCAAATAGTAATGGTCAGCTGGTCACCAGCTCAGGTGTTTGGGTTTGTTTATTATTTATTTTCCAGGCAGTGTTTTAACCAGCAAGTTAAAGACAAACTAACATGCATATACATTCAACATCTTTCCACTGAGGGCCTAAAACTTTCAATAATCTTTTAAATTCGTTTGTCCAGCATTCTTACCAGCAGTCTATCATCTTCCTCCAGGAATGATTTATAGAAGGCTTCTCTAATTAGGCAAAAAGGATATTATCAAATCACTTTGGAAAAATGTTGTAGATAAAAGAGGTAACAGAAGATTAACCATTTCAATTAACCATTAACCAAGATCATCATTTATTAGTCACATATGGCTCTTGCATCACACTGACAAGGCCTTCCTAGAGACACAGAAAATATCCGTCTTCAGTCATGCTACACCTGCATCAGCAGATCTACTTGAGTAGTCTTTTCTTTTTTAATCTCACACCTTTAAACAGATTAATTTCTTCCCACAAATATAGACATGCAGCTCTTGTTGGATGCATTTTTGTATTTTATCATTATGATTTCTCAGAGCCTTTTTGAGTGTCCACATAATGCCTGCTGTAAGAGCCACTGTTGGACAGTCCATACAGACATCGTGTTTCTGACAGAGAAGAGGGCTGGGGGGGAATGTCTGAACTGGGAAAGCATATAGCAAGAATGTTCCCACAGTGGGTGCTTAATAATAACAACCATAGGCATGTTCTCATTTGGCCTCAAGATCTTCTCTCTAGATCTGGCCTGGTGTGGATGATGTACTCAAGTCAGAGGCATAATGTTGTCCCTGAGTTACATACTATTAAATATATATGTAATTAGTACAGCTAAGAGCATTCACAGCATAAAGCATGTAACTCATTCATTTTGGAAATTTTTCTGACATTGTCATATTGTATGTCCACCACCAACTTCACAGTGGAACAGAAACATCTCTTCCCAAAATGTCATTTAGTGGTTCTCAAAAGGAGGGGATTTTGACTTCCACCAGCCTGGTTTGCATTTACATCCTGTGTGGCCATATTTCAAATTGAAAACATATGACACAGCTCTTCCATGGCTGAGAATACTTCATCTTCTGTCTACGTTATGTCCCATTCCTCCAAGATCACAGCTAATCTGCCAACCTTTCCCCTAACAGAGGCAGTGTTTTATCTACACACTTCTTCCTGTTCCAACTAGTATTGTTACTTATTTACCTTATTACAAACGTCAGTCCCGGGGTTAAAGTTATCTCATAGGCATTCACAAATGAGTAGGGCTTCATGTAACTAAAACCTGAAGTCAGTCTCAAGAAACGAAGATCTGAATCTGGATAAAGTGCTAACAATCCCCCAAAGTAACTAGGTAAAACCCATGAAGGCAAAAGAATGCAAAAAGTGGTCGGAGAAGGCAGCAATAATATATGACACTAACCAGCAGATAGCTGACAGAGCATGTTCTTCTGGTTCTCTTCTGACCTGGTAGACTACACTAAAAACCTAGCTGTCCTTTTAACAAAAAAACTCATTAGTCTGAGCAGGATGTTCTTTGGCTTCCTATTGCCTCTGCTACTACTGCACTTTGAAAAAGGAGCTGTCCAGCAAGAACATGAAACAGTAACAAAAATAATCAAATCAACGTCAAAAGGAACCAGGGAAAGCTTCAAGTTACAGCACACACTATCAAGAGAAGACAAGTGAACATCAGATTATTGCTTTTCCCAGAGAGGTATATGTATCACGAACCTACCTGTTAAAGATGAACTGAAGCTATCCTCCATCTCCTACTTGGAAAACTCAAATGAGTAATATTTTTTCATGTTGACAGCAGATATACCAAATAATTTTGTCATGTCCAATGTTGTTTGTTGTCTGAGTGATGATGAAAGGAGCTGCAAGGTTAGTGACTCACTATGGTACATCTATTGACACAGAACAATTATGTTACTGATAGGTTTCTAATTGTTTGTTCATTGTCTGAAAAGAAAAGAAAAGAAAAGAAAAGAAAAGAAAAGAAAAGAAAAGAAAAGAAAAGAAAAGAAAAGAAAAGAAAAGAAAAGAAAAGAAAAGAAAAGAAAAGAAAAGAAAAGAAAAGAAAAGAAAAGAAAAGAAAAGAAAAGAAAAGAAAAGAAAAGAAAAGAAAAGAAAAAGAAAAGAAAAGAAAAGAAAAGAAAATCAAGAGTCCCAGTATATGTGTATATTAAGGGTTTGATCAACACCCCATTAAAGTCAAGAGGGAGGAGACACATCTTACTACAGTGTGGAGTTCTATATCTAAACTTCTGGCTCTCCTCATAATCAATAGAGTGAAGGTCAATCAACTCAAAAGGCTTTAAGGTGTAATTCCTCTCATCCTGAAGCAGACAACAGCTTTTGGTCAGCTCAGTCACACTCTAAACTCTATTGACTGTATTGGAGTCGACTATAATAGGATAACTAGCTCAGACACAAACTTATAGTGTGGCTATCAAAAGCTAGATAAGGTAATTTCCAGCAGGGGATTTTATTGTCATCTACAGTGCGCACTGCCAGAAGCTTTGTTCGGGAAAATGATGGCCAAAAAGATGAAGGAATGAGGCAAAGCAAAAGAAATATTGAGATAAGAAGCATATATCTTAATTGTTATCTGCTGCTGAACATATTATTTGGATTGTTTTCTATTTTATCAAGCCTTCTTCGACAAGGCTTCTTCGACTCTATGGCAAAAGACTGCATTCTGAGAGGTAAATCTGATGTCAGGGGAACATTTCTAAGATATGAGATGAAAAACACGGCCATCAAATTCAGGGACAGAGACCAGTCTGCAAGACCCTAAAGGCTTCCAGAGTGTGTTAACCCAGCTAAAACAGTATGGGCAGTACTGAAAAGGCACATTAGTATAACCTCCTGTTGCTGAATATTAATTTTTTTTTAGCATTGACACGACAGTCATTCCCTTCCCTTCATTTGATTAATCACAAAGGACAATATTTTCATGCCTGGAACCAGGCCATATCTTTACTGTATGTTTTTATGATATTTACACGGCAGTTGGAATTAGCGAAGATTGTCATTAGAGCTCCATTCCAGCATTCCATCAGATAAACAACAAATTATCTGGGTTGATTAAGTTCACCTTGACAAAGGGGTCAATGTCTGAGGCATCATCTGCTGACAAATTCATATCCACAGACTTCAAGGGGAATATTTGTTAGTAATTAGCTTCAACTTGCTTCTAGGATAGGAATTTAAGGGCTTTACTTTGGCTTTGTTTTTCGGATCAAACATCTAAATTTCACTGGGTTCTGAAAGAGGCAAGCATGCAGAAGGCACAATGTTACTGCAGTGCTCTCCTTGGAATATGAACTGTGGTTTGGTGACTCTCAACCAGCTGTATGGATTCCTCAAACTGCTCACACAATTGATCTAAAATAATATTCACCAACTCTTACTGGAAAAGAGACGAATAAACAGTCACGGAATTGAAAACATATATTCATCATGTACCTGAAATAGGTTGGATAATTCCCCTCAGCCTTGTTATGTTCATTTAACCAGACAGTAACAGAATTTACTCATAGTTTACCAGATCTTACTACAGCGAAAAAATGAATTATGTGTTCCACTTTCAGTGGAGAGGCAGGAAGAAAATTCACACGCATATGCATACACACACATATACACTCACTCTTACATACTTCCCCCACTCCCCCTCCCTGAAAATACTTTGTTCAGACAAAGAGTGAGCACCTGAGCCATACTGTAAAAACATATTTAGGAATTTCCAAGTTCATTTGAAAGGTCACAGTCTTTTCTGCTTGTCTCTACTAGAGGGACGATTCATCTTGGAGAATGAAAGGAGACCAGGAAACAGTTTTGGGGGTGGATTAAAAAATGTATTGGTTATAAAATTGCCTAAGCCCGTATGCATTCTGAGAGCAAGAAACCTGACTTCCTTTCTGTGCTGATATCTCATCCCACAAGCAGTTTCCTTAGCAAAAGCAGTATATCACAGAACTCCATTGTAAGTGTCTATCAGAACAGGCTGTTGGATAACTTTACAGTTGGAGCTATCACGGTGCTGTATGCTGGCAGGAGGTGCCTCTTGCCACCTTGTAGGAGACACTCAGCACTTTCCCAGACTGGATTGTTAACAGTTTAATTTCTATGTGGGAATCTACCAATCATTTGCAACTAGCAGAAAAGGTGAACGTTACTTATATATTGTTTGTTTAAGCTGTCATTGGGAGCCTAGCTGGATCTTAAGTCATTCTTACACCTGCTTTCATTGCTGTCCTGAAAGAGATTCAAGAAGCTCAAGGAAAATGACCGAAATTAGAAGGTTATTGGATCAGACAGGATTAAAAAGGCCTAGCACCCATTTGACTTCCATTACTGCCTAGTACCTTGACCCACATAGGGTGCCTAGAGCATGGTTTCGAAGCTTTGTAAAAATCTGGCTTCTGTGTCATTCCTGGATTGTTTCCAGCAACAAATATTAGCAGCTCACCATGATCTTTCCTCTTGGCAATGTTCAGCAAAATGACTGTCTGCTGTCAGCTTCACTGACGTAAATCCAAAGCAATGTCATTAAACTCCAAGGGGAAAATTCAGTTCTGTTTCTTCAACTCCACTGACTTCAGGGGGCTTGCATTGGTAAGTCAGGGCATAGACTAGGCACTCCTCACTCTTTTCAGATTTACACTAGGATCACTGAATTCAAATCTGGCCCATAGTCACGTCATCACTTGAAAACCATCCTTGCCAGAGAAATTAGATCAGGTTGTTGGTATTGCTTCAGATAATTGTCCTTTCTTGATAAGTTTTTTCTTCATACCAGTAATGAATGTTTCCTTTTATTGGGTGGACTGCTGAAAGTGTTAAATCAGAAGTCAATATAAAGAACATTCTGGGTAAAATATAGAACGTTGAAAAATATAAAATTCTTAGGGCAAAAACTAAAAGGAGAGAGTTTAACATAGTTGACATCTAAGCAAGTACATAAGCAAGTACCTTGTTCAGCCATGGTTCCTGAATGGAAAACAGTGGCCGTAATGATTCCAATACATATAGAAAACACAGAAAAGAGCGTTAGGCAAGGGAACCTGCAGACAGCGTGTCTGAACTGAAAAGCAGTGTAGGGGTAACAATGTCTAAATGCAGTCCCAAATTTCCCACAGATTTCAGGGCTAGCAAGTAGCAAGTCTTCTGTCCCATCCTTGATGATCACAGATTGTCCAGTACTTAGTTTTTCATTATGTCCTCCAACATGGTAATGACAACATCTGAAGTCTTTTAATGTTCTTTTGTGGGGTTGCATAAGCAAATAATAACTTGCTGGAGTTTGGAGAGGTTAGCAGTTAGTTTTACCAATTTCAGGTAGTCTTTTCCTATCACAGAGAGAAAGTGTCACAAATCAGCTTCTGTATTAAAAGTGGGTGAGTATGTACACCAAGCAACAAGGACGTCCGCGGTGTTATTCCCTTTGCTTTATTGTGAGCAAGCCTCAGGAAGCCACCCACTCTGCTTGTAAAGATTTTTGCGAGCGCCACACAGCACAGCTTATCAGAGGGAAAACCCATCTTTGTGGGAGGGGTTTTGCTACCGCAGTTCATCTGCCTTCATGTTTGATCTGTTACTCTGTTTAATTTCCCTGTCATGGTCTTGCCAGGAATGTACTCACACTGTTCAGAAACGGGTCTCTCCTGCCCTTTTAGAAGCATGTGACTCATTTCCTTTCCACGGTGACTTCTCTTATCAAAAGTGTAAGCAGAAATAAGGCAGTTATCTTGGATCATCAGTGATTTGCATATCTGTGTTAATCATTTAGCCCTGAAAATCTATGCCAAAATCTTCATCAGCTTCAGTGGGATTTGTTGCCATCTCAACATTTCTGAAAATCGGGCCACTTTGGGGAACTGGACTACTGACAGAAGAGCCCAAGTTTGGGTACCATTTCTTAAAGTTCTGGCCTTCTTTAATTTTATCAAGAAAAAAAAGTCAGGAAAAAACAATAACAGTGCATTTTGCCGAAGAACTATCTGTAGCTCTATCACTTGGGTAATGAGAGACATCGTCAACAGACCACTAAGCTGACCTAGTATAATTTCAGCTTAGCTGATTGGCATTTAATAGCTTTGATGATCACTTGCTGAAAGCTTGCCACGTTATCCGTGTGCCATGCTGTCCTGTACACAAAGGTGCACAAGTATTTCTCAGGCTCACCTTCAAAGAGGAAAAAAAAAAAACCAAACCCTACAAATTCTCTGTGAGAGGCTCAGCACAATAAATGTGATCTGTGATGCTCTGGTCCCAAGCAATGGCTACAGGCCCCCATCCCTACTGTCAATAAGGAGACACAAGGAGACTCTGGACAAATCCTTTGTTCTAGAGAGAACAGAATAAGATGATGTGGCAACAGTGCTGCTGTAAATATCCTTATCAAGAAGCCTTCATGAAGCCCTTTCCTATCCAACATTTCTGCTATGCTCATGACCATAATATCTCTGGTTTTCCTTCCAAGCAGAGAGAAACAAAGGAACACAAAAGGTCCTCAGGCTAATTTTTCCTATGCACATGAGACTGGAACAAGTATGATACCATTTGGGCTCGAAGCTGGGCCAAGAAAATGCATTTAGACCCAGGGATCTCCACAGCTCATATTCCCATCATGGGAGGCTTTGATCAGAGTACTCTACATCTGTGTCCACGTTACTCTCCACACGCAAAGGCAGCTCAGCTTACCTCTTGCTGTGCTCCTGGTAGCTGACACATGTGATCTGAGGTTTCCCCAAAGGGACAGAGAGGATGGAGTAAAGCTGCTCAGAACTGTGTTGCCCTGGCTTTGTTCTATTCACAGCTAATGCATGATGCAGCTTTGTGGGGCTCTTCTTATTCTCTCCATCTTTTCCCCTGGGGTCGTATGGTCATGCCAATCATTTAAAGAGAGGATAAAGGCAGATACATAAAGGCACAGTAAGGGAGGGGTAGCGTGCCCTCCAGCTACTTTGCCCAGCCGTGGAAGATTTTCCCTACACAGTTTTGCTCCTCTAGGCATGGTGGAATACACTTTGATTTTCCATCCTTTCTGAACTCATTATCATCTGAAGTCAGTGACATTGGTACAAATTAACACCTGATCTCTGTTTCTAAGGAAGAGAAAACATACCAGGTGGACATTTAGAAAAATCAATTCCCATGATAAAGCCAAGGATATTAAAAAAAGAGAGAGAGAAAGAAACACACAAAGATTACAGAGCGCAGCTCTCCCACAGAAGCAGACAGAGTGGCAGCCAGCCATTGTTCAGAAAGGCAGCATCAGCACCAAGAATCAGATGACTAAGCTCCTGATAATGAATGAAATATTTTTGCTATGCTGAAAAAATTCTGGCACTGCAGGAGGACTTAGGATAAAGGAAGCAATTTGAAGGGCCATTCTGAAGGACACCATCAGATACCTTTCTGCTACAAGAAATTCCAGTACCCTGAAAAGAAGCAATGGTTTTTGGATTCAGCAAGGGTAAAAGGATGCATGCTTAAATTAGTGTGGACTTGATAAGAACAAATGTGAATAGCATTCTCTGCTAAATGCCATCAGTTTTGTTGCGAGAGACATGATGGAGTTCTGGTTGAGGTTCAAATTGGCTCTGAAAAGGCAGTAGAGACTGGGCATCCCTGCTTCTTGCAAGCTAACATATGGCTGCAGCATCTTGAAGTGTTAGTTCCTGCTCGGCTGCTCATTGTCACCCCTGTGCTGCAAGGTGGGGAGCCTATGCAGAGCTGGAAGGGAACATGTGCTTACAACTCAGCTGCTTCATTCGCAGTCTGGTAGCTCAGCACAAACCAACTTCATCCCAGAGCTTAGTGGTAACATCTCAAAGGAAGATTCACCAGCGCTCACATGCTCACTTGTCTTGCTATCACAGCTGCCTTCTAATATCCCATCCAGAGCTAATGTGGTTATCTGCATTGCGCTAAAGTGTCACGGATGTACCCATGTACCCTTTATGGGTACCCAGTCCATCACATTGCTTGCAGCGTGACCTTATGCTAGGCAAAAGAAGACAGCAACCAAATGAAGACTCTTGAGAGAGGGCATTCATAAGTCAATGTTATGTCTGACTGTCAGTGCCATTTGACTATACTGGAATAATGGAAAGACACTGCAGTTCACCCTTACAAAAATGAAGGATAGAAATATAAGTAAATGAAAAAGTTTGGATGCTCATGTATAAGAAGTCATACACACATACATGCATACATATGCATATGTCTATGTTGAAAAATTAAGGTTATATATACTCTACGGTAAGAAAATGGTAGCAAAGGAGGAGGTTTTACAATGTGAACTGGGCTTTGAAATGGTCTTCTTTCTCCTGGAAAATAGCTTCTGAGCTAGAACCCTTTCATTGAAATACACAAAATTTCCCCGTTAATGATACATATTTCAATTTGTGGGCTAAAATGTTTACAATGCTACTGCAAATAATTGATTCTTTACAAACTTACTGTGCTGCACCCTGTGAGAAGAGTTACTGGAAATCTTTTTTTAAAACAAACCTTCCCTTCAATACAGCCTAACACATGGATAGATTAGGTATCAACTTGGGGTACTGGAGGAAACAGCACAATTAAGACTGAGTCCCCCACATAATTCCACCACACAGAAGCCTAGCTCCATCCAAAAATCAAACTTAGTCAGGACGGAGACTCCAGTTCAAGGTTTGCTCTTGTACCTGCAAACCAGGATATCTGCTTTAATGATTTAGTGAAGTCATTTTAAATGTTGTAAACAAAGTTGGGATCAGGTCTAGAAGTCAAAAATCGTGCTCATTTCCTAGCAATTCTGTTCCTTTTTATTCTGAAAACTGAGTAAGTCTAAATAGCCTCAGATTTCTTGCATTAAATATTAAACCCAAAGTCCAAGGCTTCAGCGGGAACACGGCATCTACAAAGCTTTCATTAACTGCGCTGTGAAGCTTTGAAGCTCCGCTGTGCAACTATTAGCTGATCTTATTTAACAAACTGCTGTAGGCCTATGTGTTGTTTGTGACTGAGCAGGTGATGATTTTCTCTTCGCTGCCACCAGTCAAGGACTTTCCACTACCGGGACCCAGGCTCCAGCTTTGCTGTAGCGGGGGAAAAGGGAAATGTTATCGCCATTGATTTCTAGTTCAAAGAAAGCTTTTTGCTTTCACACTTTGAGAAACACAGACTATCAGATCATCTCACAGCCAGGTTAATAGTGGGGTATGCTTTATTTTGTGGCTGACGCGGTTGTTATGTTTAGTGCTTGTAGGAATCGAGACCGCTCAGATAGCGATTTTTGCCCTCTGTATTCTCTAAATTCCTTTCTAAATCTATAGCCTGCTAACACTGGCCAGATTGTTTTCACAGACTCACAGATTTCACAAAACCCTCTTAGGTCCCGTTTTTCCTTACAGATGAAAGCAGTTGCATACATGAGGCTACTGTATAGTGACAAAGGGTAGTAAGTTATTTTGCTTACTTTCAAATAAGATGTTGTATCCTAGAGACCAGCTCTAATGCATCAAATAGCACATATGTATCCTGGTTTGGGTTGTGAAACTCCATCTTCTGGTAATGGTCATTTCATGAGCAGATGGTATGAAGTATCTGTTGATGCAAAGATAAGGTCAGGCTCCAGGATGTATTAAGTATGACACTGCAGTACGATAAGGTTCAGGTGCACCTGAAGATGACTTCACAGGAAGGGGAGCAGGAGGATAAACAGAATACAAGCTAGGAAAGGTTAAGGGATTATTGCTCTCATTACAAGCACTAGATTACTTAAAGCAAGAGAAACTCAGCAAATTCCAGTAAACAGAGGGAGAGGATGGATGCTACAAGAAAGAGATGACAAAATTGATCCTATGTCATTTTAGGCAACTCTGAATTTTGTGGCTTTCACCGTAAGCCTGATCTCCAAAGGAAATTATTAAATGCTACAGTCCTCACTGAAGACTTTCACTGAAGATTTATCAGTGTGGGTTTGCTCTTCCATTCCTTGTAGACTGATCAACATGAATGCTGTCATGCTGTCCCTGTGGAGTCTAGTCAGGTAGGATGCACCAGTTGTAAACTTACTACCTAAAGATTCCTGAAGTCTTGGGACTCATCCAGCCCCAGTGAAATCCTCCAAAATGTGGCATCTGGTCCAACTTAAAAGAATCCTAAAAGGAACACAAATAATGGCTAGGATATGTAATCACATTGAGAAACTGTTTGGAAAGAGACATGTTTTCTGATTGCTGTGTAAATGGTCCCAAGACTTGCATAAAAGCACAAGCTAACATGACTACACAAACCCTTTAGGAGCAAAGGCAAATAAGATAAGGATTTTCAGTTCTGTTGCCATTGAGTCTTTGAAGCAATGAGTCTAGACAAATCAAGTTCTGCTTAACCTCCTGCTAGAGATGAAATAAATATGCCCAGAAAGAAAACACATAAAATTACTATGCTTTAACTATAAGGGAAAAACCAAGTGCGAAAGAAAAAGACCTACACACACAACTCAAAAGGTTTTGTATTTTTCAGCATCTGTGGTCTGGTACCTACTTTCAGAGATCACCACTATTACAAGGAAACGACTGAACTGTCTCAGAAAGGTAAGAGAGTATAAGAAGTAAAAGGCTAACATGTTAAGTAAAGCTAGGCCTTTGGCATTCACATCAGTGAAATATCATGTAATACATGCCTCTGAAACCATGCCAGCCTGCATTGTGGCTGCTTACCTAGCTGAAACAGAACACTGTTATTGTGCTTTTTCTAATGAGAAGAATACTTTTTCATACCTAGAAGGTACCTCATAAAACAATCAGGCAGCAAATTTAACAAGCCAAAGGAAGTAATTTTTTTTATTATTATTTTTTTTCCGCACAGCACATAAAGCAGTTGTGGATGTGGAGTGCAATGCACAGAATGGGTTGAAAAGGGGTTTGGCAGATGCATAAAGGAGAGGGCCACTGTGGGTCATTAAATGTGATTAACAGGAGAAAGCACCCAAGCTGCTGACTGCTGGAAGGAGGGATGCCAAGGAGGAGTCACCTTGCATAGAAACCGTATTCCTTACATCCTTTCCTAAAATGTCCTTCAGCAGCCAACGTGAGTCATGACACTGGGTTAGGTGAAGTCTGTCTTGTGTGCTTCAGCAGTTGTGCTGCTACCTCATCTGCTGCTCCTTGTCTTGTAGCGCATTAAGATAATTTTGAAATGCCATCTCTCAGTTTGGGACCTGCCTCTTCCTTGGGTCCTGCACTGATGTAGGCACAAGAAAGATCTATTTTTCTGGCCATCAGCCACTATCTGCTGTGCTGGTTAAGTGTGTCAGTTCATCATAGCTGTTAACTTCACAGTTTATCTGTAGAGTGGTCTTAGTTGCAGGTTCTCAGGGTGACAGATTTCCTCCTTACTACAGAGAAGAAAAGGGACAATACATGCAAAAGGGGGAAAGGGAACAAAATAAGACATGAGAAGCAAAGAACTGAGGGAGAAAAAATGGCCAGAGTTATGTAGGAAGTAGACTGGTATTTCTTTTGTCAAATACATATTTTAAAAGCCAGTGCTCTGATGAACTTGCCTGATTGACGGCTGTGAAGGAGATTATTCTGGCCAACAGTGTCTCTGGACCATAGGACTGTGATATTATTTGTATTGGAAGACAGAGCTGTATGACGGAAAACAAAAACTTGCCTAGCTTCTTGCCTCATCTTGAAATATGGCCTCTGCCCCGAGGGTATTTTCACTCCCAATATGCAGCAGTTATCCTACGCCCCGTCAGATCTGGATAGCCATGCCAGGAATGACAGCGCTTACGCCTGCCAGCACGGGGCTCCCACGTGGACCATTAGGATTTCTTGTGATGCAGTGTTGCTTCTCAAACTGTGAGATAAATGTGTCTGTCCTCCCAGAAACATCAGGAGATGTGGGATGGTTCTGGGGGATGGTTAGGGCTTAACTGGTGTATTTGGTGTCCTTGCAGCAAAGAAAACAGGTTGCCAGACTGAGTGAGAGCTAAATCCAGCCTCTGAGTTGCACATCTGGCTATGCATGGCTGAGGTGATTTGGGGGGATGTGTGAGAGGAAGGGGTGAAACACCAAGAGTCCAGATTAAATCTGGAATGAATATATTCTCTAATGGAATAGTCAGATCCCTGGTTTTCTCTAGATCACAAACTCTTTCTGAGGTCAGGGAAAACCTCATTGTGGCACTAGTATTGCTGTGCTGCTATTGAAAACTGATGCATTGTTCACAGTGCTAAGGCTCTTTTCTCATACTGCCTGGGACAATTTACATCTTGTTGGAGTTCCTAAGAAAACAACTTACTACTGTCAAATCTCAAACTTTGACAAGCGTGCATCAGTCCCTACCCCATCCCAAGGGAAATATTTACTCTTATGGTTTCTGACAGGATTTTTGTATTTTACTTAGTGAAGACTGCGTATAACACAGAACCACACACCAACATGGGACACAAACCCGCTCAAGCTGGCATTCAACATATGCCTGGCAGTCAAGTAAATGAGAGATGGTTTCACCAAAGACATGGGGCCAATCAAATGAAATTATTCAGCTCCCAGTTTAGATTATCTGTGATTGAACTTGATTGTAGCACGGATGAAAACAAAACCTGATTTCAATAAAGGTCATAAAACCAGTGAAATATCTAGGTCTGGAACGTGTGGTTTCTAGTTAGCATTTCAGCAGACCCATCTCCTAGGCTACATGGGAATGATAAAAGAGCTACAGCCCTGAATTTTGCTACCTTAAAACCAGGTGAAGGTTGGATTTCAGCTCCACAGTGAAACTGCCCACAGTAGAGAACCAATCCACGTTACGTTACAGCTATGACTTCCTTCCACAGGATCCATCTCAAGTCATCAACTCCTATAAAGGGTCATATCCTGCATTTTTGTCAGGTCTTCTCTAAGTGGAAAAACCTTTTCTTTTATTCATCTGTTTTAAAAAAGATAATCCACTGCCACTTCCATGTTTATATTTTTACAGTTTCAGAACAAACCATTATTTTTTTAATGAGTCAAAAGCTGATAAATATCCTGCTTTTTATGTACTTGTAAGCTTCCCTGGGCACTCTGCACCACAAAGCTCACAATGTGCTGGTTCAGGATTGAACTGGGAAGGCAATTAAGCAAGTTGATACCCTCTCTCAAAAACCTAGTGCAGCAGAGATGTGCAGATAAATAATTGAATGAAACCTTATCTTTTCTCTAAATACGGAGGATTTTTTTTGTATTTTGCATCACTTTAATTGAGCTAAGAAAGTCACAGACAATGCAAACTGGAGCTTTTAGTTCAAGCTGCACAGGGTCCAAGTTATTCCATAGTACCTGTGTTTTTCCCCCGCTCCTTGACCCCAGGTCAAGTCTGGATGGCTGATAAAACTGTTGTTTGATACCTCAGTCCTGAACTCAGACAAAAATGCTGACACTGTGCAGAAAAAAGTGCTTAGTAAAAGGCAAAGAGTGTCTCAGCACCAGAGACTTCATGGCTTTCCTTCATGCTGCTGAATATGAAACCCCTTCAGCTGGGTCCATAAGGAATGGGGAATAGGAAGACAAAAAGGAGGAGCTAGAGAAATTGCCTTTATCTTGCTTCTCATTCTTCAGGGAAACAGCTCATCTTTGACTTTCTTAACAGCCATGATTCTTCTAAAAGAATAGAAAGATAATATAACCTTCCTTTTCCCTCGCCATGCAGTTTTCCTTTCTTCCTCATGCCCAAAGAACATGGAAATATTAATCCTGAAAGTAATGTAATGTATCTTCCACTCTTTCTTCTACACATCAGCTGTCTCCAATCCATGGTCAGAATACCTCTTCATACTTCTCCACAGTCCATCCTCTGCATTATCTCCGTTAATCTCTGTCTCACAAATTTTTCTCCATAGCTACCATTCTGTTTCTTTCTCCTCATCTGAGACATTTTCTGGAGGTAACTGGGTGATAGAAATGAGGTGCTCTCATCTCACCCTACAGATTTCTCAGTGAGATAAGTGGAAGTCATCCCTGCCTGAACAACTCCTGGTCTTGTAGCAGGATGAGCCACTGTGCACTCTGCACCATGAGGACTTCAGACAAATCTCATCCCTGGGATGCATTTGATGCAAAAGATCTGGGAAGAGTCAGCTGGGGCTTTGCTTACAGTATCCAAGGCTCCAGATGGGGTTTTGACAGCTGTTATAACCTACTTACTGTAAGGAAGTTATTCCTGCAGGGAACTGGAAGCAGGTTAGGTAGGCAGCGAATCTGTGTGGACGTCATAACGAGCTCTGCTAGCTTTATATCATTACAGAGCTCTCCTCCAGTAAGGAGATTCTCTATGCTGGTCTTGCGGTCAAGTGACAGCTTTGTTTCCTAAAGGAGTAGCTCCAGGTGAGAATCTCCCTTTATAATTATTCTATCCTTGTTCATTTTCCCAAAACTGAAATAATTCGTCTAGGCTAGTAAAAATGCTTTAAGTTGTACACAAGGAAGTACCACGTCCTATCTCTCCTTCCCTGAAGGTATTTCCCCCGCTTCCCTGCTCCTCTCCCTGCATCTAGTCCTGAGAGATAGGAACCCACTGCTTATTGTGCAGCGTCCTAATTTTCTGCCAAAATCCTTGTTTCTGTTTTAGTTGATCCTACTTTGCTGCGGTAAGTTTTTCTTCAGCTGCATCTTGTGAGCTATGAATCCTTCCTTGCCAAGTGCAGAGTTCATACTTTCCCTTGATTTACTGGCAGTAAAATATTGTCTGATCAGATGTCTTAGCACAATGCTATTCTCATCTAAGGATGACATTTTTACCTTTCAAAGAAAAACAGAGCTTCACTTGAAGATAAAAAGGAAGAGAGCTGAAGAATGTAAACAGAGTTTAAATTCTCTTATCAAAGTTAAAGAAGAAAAAAAAATGCCCCAAACTATTTTAAACAGAGGCCCTATATAAGGAAGTCTGCAAAACCACTTCCCATTTCATAGAACAGGATATGCCAAAGAAATGATACAGCTTGGCACAAATAACAAAGATAATTTCCACTTTATTTAAATACTACAAGGACATTTAAAGACATCTCAGGACATAAATCCCATTTTGATTACATTCTTCAGCTTTGCTTTAATGTTCTTTTTTCTGGGTAGAAGGGGAAACTAGGAGGATGGTCAAAACTTGTGGTTTGTAAAAATTATGAGCATCCTTTAAGCAGGTCTGGAAATTAAAATCTTACAGATCTTCCCCATGCAAGCCTAGAGAAGGAAACCAGCATGTAATCTTCTCCTCTTTGCTTTACTGGAACCCTTTTATCGCTCATGGCTGACCTGGAAGATGAGAGGTAATTTAAACTTTAATTGTCTCAATAAGAGCCAAGTAAAGAAAACAAAACTATATTAAAACAAACAGTCTATGGCCACTGAATCTATCCTCTTTCAGACTTATGACCCTGGGGACACTGATGGATGGGGTCAGAATTCAAATCTTGTAGGCTGGGATCACTGATGAGAACAGCCCCTGCTGGCTGCTAAACAGATGGGCACCCTCAAACCTACACAGCCATGCACACATCCTCAGCTGATGGAAACCATCGCTTCTCTGCAGGAGTCAATAAAGAGATATCAATATTCAGCAGCTGGGAATCCAGCCTATACAATTTTCAATTTGGGTTAAGCTCAGGATTCACAAGTGTTGGATCCAAAACTGAGGCATGAGCAGTCCCTCAGGACTTCGCCATTTGTAAGTGCCAGTAAAAACCACACAAGTGTCAAGTAAACCTGCACAAATGCAGACTCTCATGTCTTGCATACATGCAAGGTTCACAAGAGAAAAGACATCTTGAGAGAGCTGTAAGAATTTAATTAGGCGTGCAATCCTATAGGCATCTTGTTCTTAAATCAGTTACGTTAGACGGATGAGTAATGATATTAAAAGCCAGTAGCTTCTGTCCCACAGGGAAAAAAGTGGGAATTTTGCACTGTTGGGGGGAAAAAACCCCATCTGTTCTCCATTAGGGAATGGTTCTGCAATGTGCCACAAAGAACTGTGTATGGTTTAGTTCATCCTTCTATACTGGCTTTAATTCTGTTCCTACAATTAAAACACTCTAAAAATCATTTTGTTAAGAGAGTAAGGGGAAGGAGTGACAGAAAACTCAAGGGAAAATAACTGTATACACAAATCACAGGCCCTGCCTAAATCTTAAGCTCCCGGTCCACACAGTGGGAAGAATAATTCAAGTCAGGGAAAATCCCAATTAAGTCTACAACATACCTAATATACTTCAACTAAACCAGTCTCCCTCATCATTCTTCTTAAATATCAAAACACAAACTCAATGTAAAGCAAAGTATCATTCTAGAAGTCCTAGAAGATGACTATAGATGTCTTGTTAAGCTCTGCCAACTCCTGAAAGTCAGAGTGGGTAGCATCTATCCATAGAGTCCACATACAGAATGCTGACCAATTAAGTCAGTCCTGGAAGTAAGAGTTGGACATTATAAAGTATCATTCCTTATTAACATACAGACAATACAGATGCAATAAATCTTCCAGATCTTCCAAAATCATCCAACATAGTTCATGGAAATATTTGGAAGGCTCAGATGCAGTGGGAGACCTTTGCTTGTGCATCCCTGCTCTATGGTCTCATTGGACTTTAAAATGGTCCAATGACTTCAGAGGTTGCAATGAGCCTGTTTCTCCTTGATGTGCAATGCAATGACTGCAGGGCACTACATACACACAGTGGCTCAATGAGTGCGGATTCAAGTGACGTTTTCAAAGGTATCATCTAAGACATGAGTTGGAGCTGAGAATCCAGATCCTCTAGGTAAGTTTTGATCGCCTGTCTCCAGGTGAGGGATCATGCCAGCCTGTACCCAAGGGCACAAAGGAGGAAAGGCTCCTTGAAACATTTCTTCTCCAACCTTGTGTGAGGCTGGGCACAATCCACTTCTAAATTATCTAAGGAAAGCAGTTCTGATCTGAGGAGAGAAAAGGAAATTTGCCAGAGAAATGTTTTCAGGACATAGTTATACAATAGCAACTAGAAAGGTCATCATGAAGCATCAGCTAGTGTTTGTTCCTGTGCCTTTCACTGAGCAAGCTTAAAATGAGGTTGGTTTCATATAAGTAATCACTCAGCCAATTAAAAAAAGAAAACTAAGAAGAGCCCTGTTCACTACCACCTTATAACATGAGGGGACTAATGCAGAGATCTTATTGCAGTTTGGTGATAGCATCTTTGCTCCTTATGAAGCCTGGCAGTTAGTAGAGACAACTGCCAAAAATAAGTCCTGTCTTTCCTAGGCAAGGACACAACAACCCTAACTGGGGCAATGGAGGCAGGTAGGAGAGTCTGAAAAGTGAAAGGAAGAGAGCAATAATCAAAACAACTTTGTTTTGTTCTCACCACTGGGTGTGTCCTTGTTTTGAGTGAGGAAGTAACTTAGTTTAACATCCAGATCAGCTGAAAAACCTCAGCTTTACCGTAATTGAAGTTCAGTTTTTCACATCCCTTTGCTCTTCCCTTACACCCTGTTGCACTTTCATGATTGACCAGCAGTCTCACCTCAGTGCTGGTCAGACTGGTTAATTTGATGACCAAGGCAAACTTCCTTGTGAAACAACTGCTGTAAAAAAGCTGTTTCTGCATATGTGCCTGCACCTGTTCTCTTCCCATTACTCCTCAAACATCGAATACAGACAAACATGAAGCAGAAGCTCTCTCTGGGAATTTTGAGGGACAAAAGAGCCTTGTAAAACAAGCCAGGAAGGTGTATTATTACAGAGGATAAGAAAATAAACAGCCACATAGTCCTCTGTCCTCATTCCCAGAGCTTTTTTATGTAGCTCAAGCACCACCACACAGGTAGCACCAGCACTCCCACAGCTGCTATGCTGACCTTTCCTCAAACACCTCTCACCTCATAGACAATCACCTTTTTTCCTTGATTCTGCCACAGGAGAAATTCAGGTCAAGATACACAAGTCCTGATGGAGCCATGATGGTTGTGATTCACTATAGACTGTCTGGAATGATAGGAGGGCCAAAGTACAATGTCTTTTACCCCATTATTTCTTCCAAAGGATTTTGGGAAACTGAGTACCAACAGGTTAAAGAGAAAGGAAGAAAATGTCATCGTGTAATGCTGGTGTAAAGCTTTGCTCCATCAATCTCAGCTTGAGAACAGGAGGGAAAGACTGAATGAAGAAGGTGTTACTTGCTTGCTAATGTAAAGAAATTGTGAGAAATTACCCATGTAGAATTCGTAGAGCCTGCCCCTGCCAAATGACTTTGGCATGTGGGATCCTGTAGAACCTGTCCCTTCAATCAATTTGCCAGAAGTCTGAATTTAATTAAACTGTTCAAGGGAGACTTCTGGGGACTTTTTGCATGTGGGACCCTGAAGAGTTTCGTGACCATTCAGAAAATTGTTGTTTTCTTTGAAACAATGGCATGTGTATGGAAATTGCATCCAGCAGTTGTAGGTTTCATCTTCTACAATGTCACTTCAGCTGCTAGAAGAAAGGTGGCACATTATGAAATTGTTCATAGAGCTACAAGGCTTTTATTTCCCTGCACTTTCTCAGAATGAAAAAATAAGTCACTGTGCTGAGATGTGGTATCTTGTGCGGTCCATTGCTGGACAGAGATGTGGAAAGTGCTACTCCTGAAACAGGACCACATCATGCGACATCTGTATGTACAACACCAAGGGCAATACCAAACCCAGAAATCCAACAGATTTGAAGCACCTGACACATGAACAGTCACCCAGAGCTTTGCTTCCTGCTGGATGTGTTTTTTAGGCAACCCTTGAGATACTGCAGGTTTCCACTGGGGTGGAAGAAATTATGGCAGCAATAGGTTAATTAGAGCTAGCTGGTTAAAAATAAAACCACGTAGTTTACGCAGGTGCTCTGTCTTAAAACAGGATGTGGGGTAAGCTGTGAACATCATCAGAAATGGCTCTTTCTTTGGGTGGCGTCAAGAATATAGACTTTTAAGCAACTTGTCTATTTAACCTGTGTGGTTTCCTGAAGGCTGTGCTTTTCTGTAACTTCTCAGACTAGTGTGCAGGTCATAGGTTAGTTTTGTTGATGAACAGGTCCCCTGTTTAAACTGCACAGATAATGATCAGGGGCTAAAATACATCAAGGTAGAGTTGTTCTCTGGTTGCCACTTGCAGAACTCAGTACCTTATTTGTCTTGACAGTGGTGCTGATCTGCAGGTTGGATCTATTTCCAAATCCAGACACCTTTTCTCTCTCATTTAGGGTTTTGTAACTGTAGTTTCATATTATTTCACTGAGAATGGGGGATCAAACGTAATGCCCACAGCCCACCCCACCTCCCCCCACCTCTGACAGCTGAAGTACTGCAAGATCCTTAACAAGATTGCAGTAATAATTTTAAAGAAGATCCTTCACAACCTTTACATTTACAGGATGATCATTCACTTACTGGGAAGGAGCAGTCTTTGAATGACAAAGTTTATTATTTTGTTTTACTAGTGCATTTGGTTGAAAATTATTCAACTGTTGTGCAGCACTCACTGCCATAAAAATGCAAGCCACTGAGATTTTGATGTTCTGCAGCAGGGAATGAAGCCAAACGTATCAGCCCTGACCTGTCTATTTTCTGTCCTTAAATTGAGCTCAGTGGAGCAAGGAAGTCCCTTTTAGAGTGAGCATCTGAAACATTGGGTCTCTGACCGGAAAGGAATACTTAACAGCAGCCTTTGTATTGCTTTTACTGAGAATGGATAAACAAGTGGGTATCAAGGCTGTAGAAGTTTGTCCTTCACGCCTTCATTCCCTTCCCCCTTTATATTTTCTCTAGAAGTTATAATGAGCATAACTGATACCTCAAACGTCTATCAGACTGTATAGTGAGATCTTTTTCCCATTCATAGTGGCAAGACTCTCCATTTCATCACATGCACGGATACAGGAGATAGCTACTAAAGATTGCATTGCTATTTCTTATCTTTCCCACATTTTACTTTAATCCCTAGTGTGAATACAACACCTAGCAAAATATGTATTCTTGGCAGCTGAGAATCTCTGGGGTTCTCAGGTCTCAATAGTTTCGTAGTTTTGAAGAACTGGATAACAATGTGGGCTGCAAGATAAGCAACTTTCTGCCCATGCATGGAAAGGGTGTGGCACCCAGCAGCTTCTCAGCTATCGATGCAGAAAAAATGCATGTCTCACTTCCATCATCACAGCCCTGTAATACAACTGGTACACAAAACCAAGAGTTTGTAAACTACTCGGTAAACAACAGGGAGTTTGTAACCACCAAGCAGATCCAAGAGAATTGTTTCTTTTGTTGTTTGCCCTCAAGGTAAACAGTATTGCTAATAGCAACACTGTGAAAATTCAATACATTGACAGAACAATTTTCACTGTGAAGTACTTTACGACCTAGAAATTCAGCTGTGGAGTGCCTGATATGTCATTACCCAGGTTTCTGCCAGGAGTATGGGATGCGGCTGGTCTGAAGGGAAGCATTTCTATCAGCGACTAATAAGGAGAATTCAGAGAAGCAAATTCTACACATTGCCCAGTGACTTTCTCAGACAGCAGAAATGCCAGAATTTTCTTGCAAATGATGTTGAGGTACTTTTAATGATCATAGCTGTGAAGGCCTTTGGCTCCTGTTTCACAGAAGGCATGACACCTTCAAAACAGCCCCGCTCCGTGTCCAGATGAGGCCCTGGGTCTGAGGAAGGATGAGATCTATTTTATCACTGACATTGCTTCCAGCAACACTTACACACCCTCCACTGTGTGTTGTTACCCAGAAGTGACCTCCATCTTCTGGGTTCAAATGTAGTGCAGTGTCTCGAAGCAGTGTGCCAATTCGGGGAAGGGTGTGCATGAATTTTTCTTACTGTTTGCATGCAGAACAGTTAAATGCTGACTCACAACTCACAGAAATCAGTGGAGATCTCAGTGAGACTGGACTGAGCCATAAGCAAGGAGATGCCCTTCATACTGTAACTTCTTGATTTTTATTGGCCAGCGCTCATTTTTTTTTAAATGGCAACAGATCTCAACATTTGACTATTTACACAGCTCTTGTACCAACAAATATTTTTCCCAAAGTGTTGCAGTAATTAACATATAAATAAACCATGTCTTTTCAAAGCCGATGACATATGTTAGCAAGTGTTTGCCAACACAAAGCTTAGCACAGCAAATACAGGGACATTTCATTTCTTCATCTTTTCAGGCAGACTGTTCCTAAGACAGGTCATTAGCAAGTTGTAGAGCCTCCAATTGTGATCCATATGGCAGGAACTAACAGTTATCAACCACATCCATCTCACCAGCCTAATCAGTGCCTTTGGAAGGATTTTCAGGAACGCAACTTAAAAAGTACGGGAAAGCAATACAGAGATGTATCCATAGCTGATGTAATTTGGCATAGTTAGAATCATAGAATCATTTAGGTTGGTAAAGACCCTTCGGATCATCAAGTCCAACCACTAACCTAACACTGACAAGTCCACCACTAAACCGTGCTCCCAAGTGCCACATCTACACATCTTTTAAACACCTCCAGGGATGGTTAACCCACGACTTCCCTGGGCAGCCTGTTCCAATGCTTGACAACCCTTTCAGTGAAGAATTTTTTCCTAATATCCAATCTAAACCTTCCCTGGTGCAACTTGAGGCCTTTTCCTTGTGTTCTGTTGGTGTTACTTGGGAGAAGAGACTGACCCCCACCTGTCTGCAGCCTCCTGTCAGGCAGCTGTAGAGAGCGATAAGGTCCCTCCTCAGCCTCCTTTTCATGAGGCTAAATCAAGCAAACTCAGCTCTTGATATTGATTCTCCCCTTTTCTCCAGTTTCACTTCAGAGGATTTAGTCCTCAATTTTAGCATTGTAACTGTGAAGATCTACAACCGTGTCATGCCGGATTAATGTAGATCATGTCATCGAGCTGAGAGCTAGAGGTGTCTTATATGTAGAACTCTAAATCATTCCTGTAAAGAACCGGTCCATTGTATAAAATATTATAGACTTCAGCCCTTTGCAATTGAAAATATTTAATAAGATAAGCTAATATAATGGAGTAGTAGCTTACACTAGATGGACAGATTTCTTCTGTCCTTCCATGGTAACAGACAGGGAAAAGAATGTTCAATTTGCAGATCCTTCAGTGCAGGTATGGACAGCCTTATGGTGGATTTAAATAATTAATTAGTTATTGGTGGATGCTTTTTTCATTAGTACATTCTCAGAGACATTCCCTATATCCTGTAGGCCCAGTGCATAACAACTTGAAAACCTCTGAAATAGCAGTTGCAAGGAAACTTCCCTGAAATAAAACTCCTTGCATTTTTTCCCTGTGGGCCTGACAGAAACCCAGCTTGGGTTGATGGAAAGGAGTCAAAAGATGTAACATGATTGCAGGAGCACTGCACAAGAAGCCCTTGGTCTGAGTATGTTTTTCCTAGTATCCTTCCTGAGGAGATGAGTACTTTGCATCCACTGGTGACCACCCCTGCCTATCCCAATATCACAAATTTCCAAAGTGAAATCAACATTTTGCACTTTTTTTAAAAAAAGACCCAGCCTTAATTCGGTTATGAGCTATAGCTAATCTATTCATCTCATTGTAAACAAAATTACAGCCACACTACCTGGTGTGTTCTGCATCTAGGTTAGCTTAAAACAAGCCAGGTCCGATATCAGTGCATAGGAAAGCTGAGCTGGGTCATCTTATACTGACCATACTCAGCCAGGCACCTATCACCCTAAAATCCTAAAAACCTCACAAGGGAATGAGAATTGCTGGGCCAGTTTCCTACAGTCTTTCACCTTGTGTATCTGTTTGACTCAGCACTGTGTCTTGACAGAATTCACTGTCCTGATCTATGATGGCCATTTGCAGAAGAAACATCTGAATGTACCAGATTATCAGACACTGAAATAAGGAACCTAAAGTAAATTGTAGATAGAATTAGGGTGCTGACACCATAAAACCCTGCCTGATCACTTCTTCATTTGAGGCAACATGGAAACATATATTTTTGTCAGTTTAACACAAGATATCCACAGATGCTACCATCTTGCTCTGGCTGGGTGTTCTATTGTAAGTATAAGTTTTGATTGGATTCAGGAGCTGAGCGTTAGTGGGGCTACCAATGAGACAGGGGTTCTCAGACATATTGAGAACCTGGTGTTTAGACCAAAATATGAGCCGCTTGTTCAAAAATCAACAACCAAAAAAAAAAAAAAAAAAAAGAAAGAAAGATAGTAGTAAACATATTTTAGGCTTTAGCAATTAAAAGCCTTGTAAGGAAAAGGAGAGAATTCAGCTTCAGCCCTGTTTTTAATTGTGTCTGATGTCTTCCCATACAGAGCATTTGAGTTGTTTTGGCAAAACAGACTAGAATCCACCATTTTTCCTGACAAGAAATGCACTCGTCTCTTAGGTACAGGGACAGTGTCTCTCATTCCTGCTTTGCCTCTGGCCCTTTGAATCTTGCCCTTTTTTTCCGTACACCAGCACTGCTGCAAGGATGGTGAGTAGGAATATCCTGGTGCTTAGAACCTGACCCCAACCATGTCAGGCTGAAGAGAGCTGAATCCAGATCTCCCTGTGCCTGAGCACTGAACAATGCAAAAGGCAGCCGTGCCCCTCCAACACACAGCAGCTGCTTTTTAAAAGGGGAAAGTGAATCATTTCCTTGGTACTCAGCCTGATAACTTTGGAGTACATGTTTAGGAAACAGCTTTGGACTGTGAATCACAAAATATCAGAGGTGGAAAGTCTGAGCTGGTAACATTTCAGATTTGTGTCTCAAGTGTGTCCTATAGAAATGGCTCATTTAGGTACTCCTCTGCCCTGTGCTCTGATCTCTGCCTTTGCAAACACAGATCCCTCAAACCGCTGCACGCAGGATGCAGACTGGTACCATCTGATGACCTGCAAGCAATTCTAAAAGTGAAACCTTAAGGTCAGTACCAGGCACTGCAGAAGATAGATATCAGTTTAGGATTCAGAAAAATGGGCTTAGAGAGGCATTGTGGCACAGCCAGCTGCAAGGAGAAATAAGCGTTACTGACTGACAGACTTGTCACGCAGCCAGGTATAATAAGGTCCTAGCTCCATGTGGAAGTAATGCTTTGTGAATGTTTATTTACTTTCCATTACTTTCAATTTTGATATTCTAGGGAATATTTTGGATGACAAAATGCTTTAGAGAACAGCTTTCCCTGAATAATAGAATGGATTCAATTGACAGAACAAATAAACTTGAATACTGAGAGCGAAAGAAAACATAAATAGGCAAGACAGAAAATGGTGGGAGGCAGAACAGGGAGACGAGGGAGGGAAATTGCATGCCAAGGTCACAGAGCAAGACAGTAGCTAAGACAGAAATAGAATTCAATGCAATAACAGCAAAGGACTGGCTTGCTTAGGTATTTTTTTAAGGTTTAACAAGTTACATCCTGTTTATTAACCTTAAAAAGATTTTTTTATTTATTTGTTCAGTTGACTGCAATAGCAATTGTAAATGTGACTCAGGTTTCTCTTCAGATCCTAAATGTTTCTCTGTCCCAGCTCATTCTGAATTATCCAGTGGGAGCAATGCTTTTGCAGTCAGAAAGCAGCCGGCAAGAGGTCCCATTCTGCTGTCTCTGAGCCACCAAAAAGCCCCTAGTTGCACGTACAGATCCACTGGCTCCAGTGCATGCACTGTGCAGCTTGCTGTGGGAGGTGGGGCCATCTCACCTTCCCAAACTAAATGGGAAAAACTCATGAGGCTCTGGGCTGAAAGCCTGAGCTGTTACAGCCTGTGTTGATCGAGGTCCCTTGGAAAGCCCCAGCATGAGACAGGGCTCCAGGAGTGCTCTGAAGGACTCTGGTCTGGGATGCTGCAAGCCCACCTGCCTCAAGGCAGCAATGCTGGAGCCTGGTGAGAAAGCAAAAGACAAAACAGCAATTAGCTCAAATATAGTTTATTTCAAACTTCTTGTTTTCATTTACTCTGAGTAATACTGAGATCCATCAGCCAGGCATCTTTCACTTAAGCAGGGAAACAGATAAAGAGGAGGAAGCTGCATCTGAGGATACTTCCGATGAAGGGGAGGATGGAGCTCCTAAAGCCTGTTTCTTCAAAGAACAGGATTAAATATGCCTTTGAGACAGTTGTGTAATATTCTTTAAAAAAAAATAATCAGTAACTGAAAAAATAAATAGACAAAATCTGATCAGAAATCTTCACAGAAGCTTTTAAAATTATTTCTTGGCTATTACAGATGGAGACCAGGATCTACCCAGTTCATTTCTTCTGTTATAAAATATGAAGCTATGTGACACAGTTTGCTGTGCTCACCAGTGGCGTATTTGATTCACATTGTAGTAGACAGTTTGTATTCATGCTTTGTCTGATACTACCTGCTGGTTTCATAGGTCCATTGCCTGCATTGCTTTGGGCGTTGCTGTTCTTTTTAGTAGCTTCAACTGAAACCATAAATCCAAATAGCCATAAATATTATTGGATATTTGGATTTAGATCTGAACTTGATGCCACTGAGACATCTGTTGAATATGGCCATGCAGACTAGCTTTCCTTCATCCAGAAAATCCTTGCAGTTCTGTGAGTATTGTGACACCAAGGTCTCAACGAACAATTTTTTATGTTGCTTCAGTGTAACATAGAGGTTTTTCAGTATATGTGAAAAATATCATATTGCTTCCATTTAATTGCTGAACCATGAATTTTGTGGGTCTGGTTTCACATACTCCCACATTAGAAAATGTACCGTATAATCTCTCTTCATCTCAGCTTCTCCATCAATCAACTGGGAATAATAGCAGCTGATTTAGGAGTACTATGGACTTTAATTAATGTGTGTACAGCATGTTGAGATCCCTGAAGAATAAGATGCTTTAGAACATCAAAGAATAAACAATGACATTCTTTGTATTATGTCCTGGAGTCAAGATACTTTAACATTAAGCTTCAGACCTATAAGGGATACAGAAGGAATCCCTTTCCAGCACTAAGCAAAATCAAAATGTGCCTCTGCCAACAAAGCAATATAAAAGAAATTCATAAGCACATATTTTCTAGATTCTTAGTCTGAGAAAAGATTTTTGCACGTTTTCCCACTCCCTGTCCTATCTCTAATCCTACTGTTGCTGAAACGTTTAGCTCTGGACTACAACAGAGTGATTCTCATTTAGCTCCTTAATGTCAAGGAGTGATGTTTGAGGTTCTCACACTGACATCACCAGCATGGGCAATACCCATCTGAGAGATCTCAGCTGTTCTCTGGAAGACCCGGTGGCCTGCCCATTGTCCTTACAGAATATACCCTCATAGCAGAGCCAGTGCAGCCAGCTTCAGAGCGGAGCAGTCACGCGGCAGTACCCTCCCAAATCACAACGTAGCCACTAGTGCTGACCTCCATTCTCACCCTGCTGGTCCATCATACTGCAGTGGGATCTTTCCTAGTGAAGAGGAAGTTTGGCTTCTGACCCTGCTGAAGGTTTGGAAGACTGTAAGAAATTCTGATGATTGTACCCTTACACTTACTACAAAGCGGGGGAGTAACCCTCTTGAAATGACAGGTAATGTAAAGTCAGTACTTCCTTCTTCCACCCACACATACCCAATTCCCTAAAGAGAAGCATGAATTAAAATGTCTTTTACTTCAGGTGAGCATTTTTTCTTTGAGAAATCGGAAGCAAGCAGAAAGCCCAAGTGAGAATCCCTATTAATTCTACAGTTAAAGTAAACCCATTAGACAGGTATCATACATACACAGAAACAACACCTGCGTGCGTATATGTAGCTACCACTGCATCCATAGACACAAAGTGCCAGAGTGTTCAAAAGTTGTGTATTTTTCCCATAAAAATTCTCAACCATAAAAACTTTTTATCATGCAGTTGATCCCACTGCTAGAGACCTGATCCTTTGCAGCTCAGAAATGCTGGATATATTCTGTCCAGAACACCTAGAAGGGGAAATCTTGGGGTGGGCTGGGGTGGGGACTTCTTTGGGTACTATCTGTTGTTGTTGACAGCTGAGATAATGGCCCATTAAGTGGTAAGACCTTTTGTTTTCCTTGTACAAGAGCACAGTGGAAATTAACTTAATTTAATACAATTAAATGCTCTGAAAAAATACAATTTACTTTTTTGTCTAAATATTTTAAGGCCAACTTCTAGTGATCTTTTGAGTTACGTTAAGTTCATTCAGGGGCCAAACACTCAGAACCTCAGAATTATTCCTTGCACCTCCATCATTTGTGAACGTTGTTATCATGACAAGTGTTGTTCCTTACTCATAAACAAAGATACATTCCCCATATCCTGTGAATATTGACTAAGCTGCCTTATACTTTTTAAGTTTTCCAGAACTTAATTCAGTCCCTTTTACAACTTCCCAAATGCTTAAGAGAAATGACATGTTTTATGATCACTAAACGTGTCATTACCCTTTGAGGTCTATAGCTGAGACAGCAAGTTTCTGACTTTTTAATTTAGTTTTTTTTACAGGCTTAGGCTTTCCGGTAATACCTCTCCCAAGTTTAGTTTTCCCAATTTTCTTCCTCCTGTATTCAGCAGCCGCAGAGGCAGGGAAAGGCACACACAAAGCCAAAGAGGATACTGAAGGTCACACAGGATTAGCACAGACCCTTCTTAAGTCCACAGGCTAGACCCTAGGCCGGTGCAAATCACCAAAGCTTGACTAGCCAAGGATATGCAGTTGGAGTTTGCAAGGCAGCAAAAGTCTCCAAAGAGTGTGCAGAAATACACCTAGTACCTACACAAAGGCATTCTCACCTCTCTGGGGCTGGAATTTCTGAAGAAGGAGGGAAATGCTGGTGGGGGTGAGGGTGTGTTGCAGTGGGAGGTTCAGTCACGCACAGCAGATAAAGAATTACAGAATGGCATATAGCAGGCTTGAGTTTTCCAAAGGAGGCATTCTAAGTCTGTACCTTTCCCTTCGCTCCCTCTTTTCACTGCACCATTGGCTCTTTCCATTCCCAAACCTTAAAGGGAGTCATCACTTCCCTTGCCTAGGTTGCTGCAGTGAGACAGGGCTGTACTTCTTCCCCACCCCTAAACTGTCTCTCATATGGTCCCCATCAGATGTTCCTTGATTTCTACGGAGCACACAAAAATGTTAGAAGGAAAGGAGAGCTTCTCTCATTTTCCTGTCGATAATAATTTGGAGACTGCTGATTTCTAACACTGGGATTGCAACTAGCTGTTATCTGCACGCTGGTTGTGCTTCTGTGGTGCAAAATCAGTCTCCTGATGACTGTAGGAAAGGTCAAGGACAGAGATTGACATTGTGGTGGAGATGGAGATCTCTGGAGCCTGAGAAGGGTCTGTGGATTAAAACAATAGTCAGATGTCATGACTGAGGGGAAGAGGAAGAAACAACACTCCCAGCCATGTCACCACACACAAGTGACAACAAAAAGTAAGTCTAGATTACTGTATCGCTTTTACTAACCTTAGTCCATCTTGCCCTCCAAAACCTCTGGATTCTTCCAGTAATAGAAGTAGCTTTCAAAGATACGTATGTTGCAGGTAATTCTCTGTGTTGTTGTTTTCTGTAGAAAACGTTGTCTCATATTGGAGCCATGTTTTAGAATGTGAAGCTGAAGGACTGTCTCATATTGAAGCTTCACTGGAAGAACTTTTAGGACAAGTGAATAAAATAGAAGTAACCAGACCCCAAGTCTGGAAAGCATTTATTCATCCAGGAGGTCTCAGGAACTCAGACATGAAATTGCTGAGCTTTTAGCTGTAGTGCATTTCCTTTTGCATAAATAAGCTTTGGTGTCAAAGTTGTGAAGGGTGGGAAAGGTAACAGTCATCTTTAAAAAACGTTTCAGGGATAAATTTTACGTGATTCACGGGCAAATCAGTAGGAACTACTAGAGGAGCTGAATTAGTAGGTGTGGGTAGGACAGAGCCATCAAGCACAGGGAGAAGGGCACTCCAGTTAAAATAATGAAGTTTGAATTTAGAAAAGCTTTTTATTATGCCCTTCATTGCAGTCTTTAAAAAAAGTAAGTTGTCACAGGACAAAGGAACGAATCTGAATTAACTTAACAGATAGAAAGGAAAAGTTAGCAATAAATTTATACATTTAAACAACTGAAGGAAGTTCACAGTGGCAATCCATAGAGATCTATGCTGTTAAAACTTATAAAAGGCAGTGGAATATGGTGAAGAGCTATGTGGCAAAGCCTGCAAATGATACAGACTTATCCAGCATAATGTAATCTACAATGAACTGGAAAGTGATAGGAAGATGTCGTAAAACTGAATGACTGGGGGTGGGGGTGGGGGTGGGTGGGGTGGAAATGGCAATTCCAATACACATACCAAACAGTATGGATAGAAATTATATCTGCATGGTGATGGATTCTGACTTAGATTTACTCACTCATGGTAAAGATCTGGGAACCACTGAGTGCAATTCCCAGTAAAGCATCCCTCCAATGCTCAAGGGCAGTCAAAATTCAAGCAGAGAGCTACCAAAAGGATAAAGGCAAACATAAAACATCTATATGCTCTATATAAATTCACAAGGTATAAATTGATGAAAACCTTTTGAACCTAGTGTCTGGTTCTGATGTCCCCATTCTTTTCTTATTTACAGTCATTGTGAGCAATGGGTTTTTAAGGTAAATGGACTTTTGTTTTGACCCTGAGGGGTGGCTCTTGTGTTAAGCAACATGACTAACAGCTGTTACACATGGGTTTGAAGTCCATACCCCAAGAAAAATTACAGTTAAGAAAAAGACAACAATTGAATATTGACAGGCAGGCATGATGACATAAGTTTTGCAGAATGAGTGATTTTTGAGTATCCCCAGTAACCTGGTGTTCAAAGGGTAGGTTTTTCACTGGTATCGTAAATTAGACCCCCTGTCAGGTCCCTCAGGCTGGATAAGCACAGACGCCGATTATTTCTGAGCACTTCAGTCACTAGATACATTATTACTGACAATTCAATCTTTTAAATTGTTTTCCAGAACCCTTAATTTTAGGATATTTTGTTTTCTTCCCTATTGCTAAAATACATTTCTAATCAATATCCAGGTTTGTTGAATTCTTTTTTCCCCTCCCATGCTGATTTACCGGCAGCATTTAGAAAATGCAGCTCTGCTCCTCTAATGATTTACAAGGATGTTGGCCATCCTTACCCCGACCATTTCAAAAGTGGCTCACTGGCATTCCTAAGAACGTAAGTAATTTCATTTCCATTTTACAGTAAGGCAAGGATGGCCCCAGGCTCAGAGTGAACACATTCTTGAAGGGATACTGGATCCCAAGCCTGCCTGGGCCCACAGGGAGAAGCAATGCACTGCCAGACCACAGGCTGCCTGGGTGGGAAAATCAGGAGCAATGACGAGCATGGCATGGTGACATGGACTCTGAAGGCCTCTTCTTTTCACGGAGGGTGGGCACAGAACCCCACACAGACTGAGCTCTGCCCGTTCTTAGACTTCTTCCCCCTCTCTGGCACAAAGGCACCTGGATATGGTGGAATAATTAGAGTCATGGCTGAGGGCTACAAGAGATGTGATGAAGCCATGAACAGCACATAGTGGAGCCCACATCTCCAGGGTTTAGGTGGCATGAAGGACAACTGACAGCAGAGGCAGCACACAGGCAGGGCAACAGACACACATCAGAAGCAGGGGAGGCACAGACCTGCTGACATTATCGTAGCTGCTGCACTCGTGGGGCTGCTCTGCTCACTTTTGGCCAGCACTAGCGCAAACTCCTCAGAGGAGTCTGCAGGTTGCTTCCATCAGGTCAGCACGTCTTCGTCTTTGTGTGGGTGGACGGGAAGCTGAGCCTCTGGGAATCTCCCCTCCTGTTTGTCTCCAAGGGAAGCACGGCCATTGAGTGCCTGTTTCATGGGGGGCAGATTAAACTCATACAGATCTGCCCTCACTTTTTAAAGCATAAAATACTGCTGCTGTTACTGTGAGAAGAGCAGAGACATCTTGGCTTCTGTTTTTACACAGACTGAAAACAACAATTCTGCTGTGCAGAGCACTCAGCTCAGCTCATCTTCTACCAAACACCTTCCCCCTGGGGCTCATCAGCATGGCTCAGCTCCATGCTGCCCTGACTGATGCTTAAGGCTCCCTGGCACTGTCTGGAGTGCTTTAGCTGGAAGGGCAGTTCCTCTTGGCTAGGGCAATCATGTCAGCCCCAGCCTCCTCACCTCTGGAGCTGAAATTATCTTATAAAAATGCCACTGCAGCAGCTACGGGTAGACAGATCTGCCCCTCCCTTGTCAGTCATATCTATCTGCAGGCTGCCTCTGCATTTTTCATCTCCCTTGCAAGTTGGGGGAAAAGAAATAATACACAGCTCAGCTGTTTCTGTCTGTAGGCATTTAAGCTGGTAAGGCTCAGCTGTATAAATCTTCCCAGCTGTGAGAACCTCAGTGCTTTTATTCCCATGATAAAGCCTTTGGCTCTAAATGTGTTTCAGGGATATTCAAAGTGGAAATCTTTCTCTCCATCTGGGGAATTGCTTGGTGTCGACTGACAAGGAAATGGGAGGTCAGTAGCATTAAAAAAAAAAAAGTAAGAAAGAAAAAAAAGAAGAAAAAAATAAAAGAACCCTGGGTTATAGAATTAACTTTATATAATAACACTCAGTGTGTGTTTTAGGAAGAGAGGAGTGGTAGGGAGGCATGGGGGATGGGAGGTGTGACTTGCGCAGAACCTTTCATTGGAAAACTAATGCAGCCATCCCCAAGGCGCTGTGCTGCTAAGATCTGGCATTTTCCTGCTCCAATGGAAAAGGAAGACCGATACTTTCCTTTATAGTAACCTTTGCTGATTAATCAGTGTAGTGACATTGAAGTCAGTTCCAGTGGGAAATAATTGCTGTCACTCTCAGACACAATATGGAAATAAGATGCCATGGTGACAGCAATTGTTTTGAAGGGCTGGCAAGGAAATCCAGATCAAAGATCGGTGCCTGGCAGGCAAAGTGTTCACTTAAAGTCAAGGAGAGAAGAGTTTAGGCATAGACATTTCTCCTAAAACTGACAGGATTTGGACAACAAATGGGTAAGCTTTAATAAAAACCTGGATGCAAGGAAATTTTCATACGGCAGGTTGGCTTGAAACCCAGGGCTCAAACCTGCAGTTGAATATGAGCATTGTCAAATCTGGAAAAGTGTATTTCAAAGGTCAACTGGTTAGACAGGTAAGACAGCCTCCTTGCTGTGGTGCTAGGATTTGGTTTCCATTCTGGGTTCTGCAAAGGTTTTCCTGTTTGTGACTGTGAACGTGATCCCAGTTGCTTTTTCTGCCTCGGTTTCTCACCTGTAAAAAAAGCAGTAAGCCCTTTCCTGTCTCCAAGAGTTTTGTAATGATATCAAAATGCCCAGTGCTTGGACACTAATGTTATAAGCTGAGATGGGCTTGAGGTGGTTTTGTTGTTCAGACCCAGTTCATTAAAGAAAGATGTCCATTGGTATATAACTCTCAATTGTTTTTAATGAGTCCCAAATGAGCCGATGTGGAGCCAATGTATACCAGTTTATACGTGAAAGCAATCTGGTCCATCCAGCTAAGTTTTACTCTTGGGTCTCTGGAAACAAAGTCAGATTTTCTCTTTCTTCACCACCCCAGCAAGATCACCAGTTCAACAGATCAAATATTCTGCTACAATCCAAGACCTCAGCAGACAGGGCTTAAACCATATGTGAAAGGGAGCCCCTGTTTTGGAGATTAAAAGTGCGCAATGATAGGAGCCTACTGACAAATTTGATCTTAAATATGTAACTGAGAGTTTCCTAAGCTTATAATATTCCAAAGGGCTGGCTTTTAAAATAATAATAATAATAATGAAAAAAATCACCTTGCTCTAAAGAGTGATATATTGTCAGCATTAACAATACCTTAACGATATTTCTCATCTGGGAGTAAATACACGGATTTGAGTAATACACAGAGCTATCAACAAAGCAGAAGCAAATACAGCATCTACCATTCCACCTGACTGCCATATTTCTAGGAGGTAAATGAAAGCAAACCAAAGCAAATCACTGTGATCTTGAAAACATATGGCACCGAAAGCAAGGAGCTGTACCACATGGTTTACATGGGAAACAGAATCTGATTTCCATCAACATAATGAGAATTTGTTCCCATGCTGTTCTGATAACGCAGGCCTCTGCCATAAAGATAAATATGCTGTTGTTTAGGGATAAATTCAATTATTTTACATTTCCACTGAACTTACATAATGAAGGAATGTGACTTCTTGCCTGCTTATTAGCAGGACTTGGATGGTCCATTGCTGCCTCCGGTAAATGACTCTCTCAGGAACCAGCCGAAAGAAGGCAAAGCCAGGGCAACCTCTTAGAACCAATACATGGTCTAGGCATATATTGTGTGGGTATATATTGTGTGGGTAATAACAGCCTGCATTGGGACCCCTGGTACTGACAAGCCCTCAGCTGCACAGGTACAAATAAGGATGAACTGGGAAGGGGGATGAATCTGTCTGGGTTGGAAATGTTAATTGATACCTTGAGTCAGTCTGTGTTTCACCACTGATCTTTCATGTCTAAGACACTTAGAAAGACCATATATAAGCCTTATGAACTGGTGGGCTGTCCTCTTGCAACGCTGCTTTCATGTCATATGTAGCACGTGGACCATAAGTCTTGGTGCAAATTCCAGCCAGAAAGACCAGCTGAGAACCCTGAAGAGGGAATTTTACTCACCCCAGGGAAGCCTTGAGATTCCAGGATAGACTAGACCATTTCCCTCCCTACAAAGGAAAAATTAAAAAAAATATATATACTTCTGTAGTAGGACTTGAAAAGCAGTTGGCTGTAGTCAGTGAATTACCTCTGTGAGGGGCAAATCAGTCCACTTCTCAGTGCGACCTACCCAAGCCCTTTGCCTGCCTTGCTCTTTAAGACTTGATGGCCCAAATCCTCAAAGTTATTAGTAAACATCACACCTACTGGTGTGATTTGTGGAAATTGATTTTAGTGGGAAATGGCAATTAATTTATTCTGGTGATGGAAGCCAAGCCCTTTGAGACAAACTATGGTGGTATAAAGAGTATCTACCTCAATGAGGCTTTGCTGAGGGTTAATGTAATACCAAAGGATAATCTTTCCACTATATTTGCAATGGATGGTGTCTTTCACTCAGCAATTCCAGTAACACTTCCAATGTCCATCTCTTCTTTTTCTCACCTGTTATGTCAGATGGATGATGACCACCAATCACTACAAATCACGTGCCAGTGCACGTTTTTGCCAGCTCTGAGAGGCTGTGCATTGAAACTGGCAGCAAGTAAATTAATGACCTACCAGGCACAAATCACAACTGCAGCATTTCAGAAGTTGTACAGAAAAAACTAATTAAACTGACTGCCACGCACCCAGAACAAGAAACTGGGAAATGGGCCAAAACAGTTCCCAAAATAGCTCCTTTTGAAAATGCAAATGTTTTTTCTTCCCTTACTTCCCTCCCCTTTGTAGCCACCCTGACACTCATTCCTGCATAAAGCATCCAGGTGATTCCTTTCCTCCTGCAATTTAGAGTTACTGTCCTCTGCACAGAACCGTTATTGCCCACTGAAATCCATCACATCTCACAGAAGAGCAGAGTACATCTGATCCTATTAAAGAGCCACCCCTCTAGCAGCACTCCAGCTGGCTGGACCTTAGCTTTGTCACAGTATGGCCATCCTTATAATCTTGTTAGAGAAACAGGCAGCAAGATGTATGTGCCCTGTATGTGTCACTGCAAGACTCACATTTTCTCTATGTAAATTCAACATTTAGAAAATTATGTTTTCGTTTTCAATTGGGCCTACAGCTTTTCAGGACAATAGATTTCTCTTATTATCCATATGTGCAATATCAATCTCCATAGATTCTTTGGGAATATAAATTGCACGATGTCCCTTTGTGGCTACATTATTTCTTCATTTGTGGTCTAGAACTCAAGTACCATGGAAAGAAACATCTTTGGTGTACACTAGACAAACAGATGCATAAATGCTTCTAAATATGCCATAAGTACTTTTGGTTAATTACAGTCCAGAGCTGGAGCATAGTTATGCAGTGAATGGGAAATTCAGGAGTTATTCGTATACCCCAGCTGTCAGAGCGTACCTCATTTCCAAGCTCATGTAGTTAGGAATTCCTTCTCTAAAAACACTGTAATTCTCAAATGTGTTTATGTGTTATTCTCTGAGATTAATATGAACTAATAAGAAGCTGTATCCCTTTATCTTTAGCAACGTTATGCTGATTTATGCAAAAGAAACCCCACAGAGAGGGAGAGAGAGAAAATGGATATTACACTGTAATCAAGATTCTTATTTACAGAAGACAAATCTTGAGGAACAGAGCTGTCTAAACAATCTGTGAGCTGGATGCATCATTTTGGCTTGACTTTGGGAAGATGGAAGCCACTGTAAAGCCAAACAAGTGAAAGCAAGCTACAGCGGGTGTTCACTGTTTTCTACGTCTTCAAATGAAATACCCGGCCCTCAACTCTTAGATTTAAAAGGAATAAAGTACATTTGTTTCTACCATCAAGTTTAACCAGTGATAAAATATGTTTCAGGAGGGCTGACAGCCCCATGCCCCTGTTCCCCAGGGACTGATGATCCTGATGCAAGGGAGAAGCGTCATTCACCTAAGTAAGTAATTTACATGATTGCATAGCACAGAATCCCCCCATGCAGGATGAGAAGTTCCCCAGGTATCATCAAGGCTTCTCTGCTAAGCTGGAAGTGACAGCCTGGAAGTGAGCAGCAAAGAGGTATTGATTAGAGACAAATTTTCCAATGACAATTTATAACCAGTTTTACCAGGAGGCAGCTGGATCCCAGAGACTGACACCATCTACTTCATCCTTCTGTTTCTTCTTACTCAGTACTAGGTAAAGGAGTACCTGGGTTCCCTAATCCCTCCCTGTGTGCAGCTCCTGTGTAACTCATGCTAGCAGATTTGGGGAGCCTTTTACTTTGCGAAAGTTCCTTTATTTACCACCCATAAGAGATTCACCTGTTTTTTCCCTTGTTGGATTGATCTGTATTAAACCTTTTCTTTTTTTTGTGGAAAACCCCTGGTTTCAATCTGAAGCTCTGCCCACATCAGGACGCACATGCAGCCTGACAACATAGGCTAAACTCTGATGTCATTGTCCAGTTCTCAGATGAAATTTTCAGAAGCAACTAAGTGACTTAGGACCTCGCTTCTCAGTCATAATTAAAGCATTTAGGAATTTACGTCTCAGTGGAAGTCTTAGACAGCCATGAGCCTATATGACCATTGGGAAATGGTGCAATTTAGGTCTCAGAGTCATCTAGGCACTTTTGAAGATGTTTTCCTTACTTTTTAATTGAATGAGGTCCTGAGAATAGGCTGAGAGAGGATTGAAGAGGACTTCGACCATGTATCTATGGTCTATGCCAAGTGTTGCACACTTGGGTCTTTTTTCTCCAAAAAAAGGTTAAATTTGTCAGACCACAATATATTCACCAGCCTCAAAAGAAGTTTGCTTATGTATGAAGACCAGCAGCAATTGTGAGGATAAAATTCCTAATCCTTTATGCAATAGATCCAGGGCACAGTGAACTAAATGCCATTTCTCTGGGCTTTCAACATATATGCACTTAAACCAGCCTTCTGGGATATAAGAGTGTCTGTGCTGGAAGTTCGCCTGAAGTTTAAAGCACTAAAATAGCATTTCAGACATAGCAGAAGCCAGCTGATTTTAGAGAAATTGTGACCATAGGATTAACTATTGCTCACCCAGGTTTCCATCAGCACAGTATCCTCCTCTCTTTGGCGGAGAGGGGGGTGCTGTCAGGACCGAGGAGTGCTCAAAACTGCGTGGTCAAGCCAGCAGTGAATCCAAGCTCTGTCCTTTCGCATCCTACAGCTCTAATTTTCGGCATTAAGTAACACCTGCATCAGCAGTGGAGATCAGTAGGAGGCAAAGGTGAAAATGTTGACCCAAAATATACATCAATGGCCTGCATCTTTAGAGAGCTGGCATATACTGGCACAGACTCTTGCTGCCTAAGCTGGCCTCTGTTTCCTGATCCTGTCCTCCTCATATGTGCTGGCTGGGATGGTGATGGCGGAAACCGCCCTGAAGCAGAGACCACCAGTAAGACACCAGGCTGTTGCTGACTGTGAGCTGCTAACAGCTCATACCTAAGAGATGGTAGTTATTACGGCATGCCTGATTGCTTTAATTTTTGCTCTATTTCCAGATCGGCCCAAAATCCAGAGAGCTGCAAAGTGGTTTATAGGTTCATTTCATTGGTTGTATTGCTTGGTGCATGTAGTTACTAACTGATCAATCTTGTCATCAAGAAGTTAGCAAATATTTACCCTCTCATTTCTCTGGATGTGTAAAGTGAATGAGAGACGTTAAATGACTGGTCTCAGGTGCTTATAGCTACCTCGCATTAGTCTTAGACTGTGGCTAAACCAACAGATTCTAACTGCAGGACACAGGATTCAAACTCATGGCTGCAACTGTCATGTCTAATACAAATATGCACCGCAAGGAATAGAGACAAAATTAATACAAATTCTAGTCCTAATACCGTGAAATCTGATTAGTGCAGAAAGGGCAACTCTGAGCCGATACTTGATGGTGGTGATGATCACATTTAACCCCATCAACCATTCCTGATTTGCTTAGCATGCGCATCATGCTGGACAAGAAATATTCAAAGAGATGCAATCAATATGTTTCTTTTAACACTGGGTACGCCCTTGGTTGTGTCAGTTCACAACAACCTAAAATGTTAACAACCAGATTTCATCCAAGTATTTATTCTACTTTACAGAGCCAAGCAGAATGGAGAACTCCTGATACCAGCACTAAGGGAAGCAGGAGTTACAGCTGTCCTGCCAATATAATAAAACTTATTCTGTATATCAGTATATCCAGTGGCACTGTTAATAGCTCATTGATCCTCTGTACCTAAAAGGTTGCAGCAGGGTTGTTTGCCAGCATCAGTTAAGCAGAACAATAGCTGTGATTGGGAAAATATTGAACACTTTCCATGCTGATGTTATGCCTTATCACAGTTCTTTTTTCAGCTGGGTTACTGTGCTCTGACCTGCCAGGAAACACCTGTTCTTCAAGCAGTTTCTTTGCACGTTCTCTCTGTTAGTCTTTTTCTCTCTTTCCTCTCAGTGAAAATATAGTTCTGAAAGTGGCTTTGGTAAGCTTCACAGCTGTTTTTCTTATTCTGATATAAAGCCACCCCACCAGCTCACAAAGGAACCCACTTAGCTTTCCTTTATGACACTGCCATTGTGTGGGACCATAAAACACCCTGCTTCTCAAAGTTTGTGCAGCCAGCAGTTGTGTTATGTGGCTCTTTGTAATTTTGGGTTTAGTAAAACTGGATTTTTTTTCTCTTGGACAATGCTGCAGGGGGAGAAAGGGAGCAAAATTTAAGAAAGAAAAAAGCCTGGTGATCAGTAAATAATGAAAAACATCAATGCTACCAGTGATGCAGCCGAAAAGACGTCATGAATCAATGAGTCAGCTGGACAAAGGCATGTTGAGAGCTAGGAGTCAGGGAGACATGTAGACATTTGGCAAATCTAATAAGCTGCAATAACAGATATATTTAGCAGTGCTGCGTGACGTGGAGGATGAATCTCATAGTCAGGTTAACCCTTTGACAATGGCAGGTGTATTGCCAGTCATCTTCTTAATCACTGACTGGGATACTAGGTAGGGAAAGTCCTGTCTTCTCCTGAGGAGAGATTGACACAAATAGGTGGCTAAAGAGTGACTATTGGATTGTCAATGTTGGATTACGATTTAGGATGAATTCCAGTCCTTATCATGACCTTGTAGTCTTCACCACTCAATCACTGTGCGGTTCAGGTCTTCATCAGGAAAATGGGGCTTACATCGCTTTCTCACGGACTGTTTCGTTTCCCACAAGGCAGAAGCCCAGTGTGGTCCGCTCTCTCCCCAGAAAGAGTAGATGAGCCCAGAGCTTAAATCGCAAATTGTTGTCATCATGTTGTTTCCACTCACAAGAGTGGCTTGTCAGCACAGGTTGATCAGGATGCTACTGCCAGTCTCTAGATGTTACTCCAGGAAACTCTGACAGTAACAGTAATATTGCATTTGAAACAGACATGGGCTTTTGATAACTGCATCTATCTTACAGGGACCAGAAAAAACACCACACAGGTAGGTTGGTAACCACCCCACCTAAAATTTCAAGCATTTGCAATGCATTACTTGTGAGCAATCTGCAGATTGAGAATGATGCAATTCATTAGAAAATGCATTTGAAGACAAATTTACACAATAGAAAGAACAGACACCTCCTGAAGGAATCACTGCAAACGATTTATCCAGTTTAAGTCAAAACAGAGTATGAAAGGTCCTTCGTCCAACAGCTTGTAGAGCAATTTATGGCTGGTAAAAATGGTAGCATTCAGGCAGTCAATCTCTATCAAAACCAAACAAATTTATTAGAGTGTCTCAGAGCTTAATACTTCCTTTTCACAGAGCAAAACCACAAAATATGTGTAAGTTATGTTAGTGGCATGTGTCAACGGCCAAAAAAGAGAGGTTTTGAGATGGAAGAAATACTATACAACGTACCTTCTATGCATTTAGTTAACATCAAAAATCAGCAGATTCTAACTGCAATTCTTGTTGCATTTTTCTGGAAAGATAGTATATCCCAGAACGTCAGCGCACAGAAAGATAAAGGAAGAAGCACAGGAGTATCCAATCAGACTCTTTTCCTCCCTCTTTTATAATCCAAACAGTAAATTAAAGCAGATTTGTGAAGGGAAACAGAAACCTTACTGATAGTATTTGGAAGTGCCATGCTTTTGAAAGAAATCAAAATGGAAGTCACAGCTGAGTTATCTGTCCCTAAACCTTGCCCTGATGATCTATCTATTTTAATAAAAGTCTGCAAACTCAAAAGTGCAATTCTTAAAGGCTTGCAAAGTCTCCAGCAGATGGTGGTTTATTTGTGCATCACCATTGGGCCACATTTGCTAAGGCTGGCATCTATTTTTTCCTCTGCCCCAAAATATTATTATTATAATTTGTATATTTAAGTGCCAGATTTTCTGATTTGGCTGAGCTGCTCTCATCACTAGAGCAGGCCAAACTGGCTTTAAGCCACTTATATCTTCCCCTGGAGTCTAGAGGCAGCCAGATGTCAGTCCAGTACCTTGCATAAATTAGAGCAGCTTCAGGAATGTTCTTCCCCCTTACCCACATGCACAAAGGGCCACTCCAGCACCCAAGAACAACCAAGACAGAAGAATGCTCAATTACATTTCTTTTGCCCCGATACTTCCTTTCCATTAGGGGAATACAAAGCACAATACAGGTTTGAAAAGTCTCTCCTTTACACCATGAAGAGATTTAATTTATAGTGGGAATCCTAAGAGGCAGAGAGCTACCAGTTTCATGGCATTGTAGGACTGGGACAAAGAGACTGTAGCACGGCTGGGGTTTTATTACCAAACATCAGATTTGTCTTTCTCTTTCAAACCAAAAAATACAGGGGAGGAAGTTCTGCTTTCTAAAATATATGAGATACTTTCTATGACATCAATGACATATTATTTCACCTGACGTACCTTGCAGCTTAGTAATTTAGGGTGCAGTCTTGCTGCTTGTTCCAGGGACCTAAATTACACCAACAAAGTGCAGATACAAAATCGTATCCATAATTCTACAGGTTTAAAAATTAGATTTTGGGTTAAAGCCAGTCTGAAAAACTGAATATAATATGTGTACATGCATGCAGATAGAGGATGTAAATTCCAACGGGTTTTCAAGGGAGCACCAGTAAAACATTGCCAAAAGGAGAGAACTATGTCTGTGATATAATCCATCTCAGACATTATTTCATGATCAAGGTAATTTTTCTGTCCCTATGGCAATATTTTACCCAAATAATGCTAAAGAAAACTGTCCCTATTTGTTTCATTACGCTTCTGAGTATAAATCTTCATTTGAAGAGCCTTCTGAAACAGAAAGCAAATGCTGAATTGAAGGGGTTGTGTCTGTAAACGTGGTGCAGGAGAGCTAATGCCTGAGTCACCAGGAAATAGCAATTACATCTGCAGTGGAATCACCCCCATGTAAACAGAATCAAGAAGAGGAGGAAATAGGTATGTGTATGTCTGTGTGCAGCGGTATGTGTCTTTAGCCCAGAAAGTGTATTTTTCTTCTATGTTCATATCTCTCTGGAAACATTTTCACATAATAGATGGATAATATTTTGCACATCTCCTATTTATTCTGGGCCCCATTCCTTTGGTCTGTATTTCTGGTAAGGATCCTTCTATTGTTATGTAGTCCTGAGCACATGCATTTTATGTAATGAACAAGACACAGTTTTTGGCATGGAAAAAAATGGGGTACAAAGACGTCTTTAATTACTGTATCAATGTGCATAATAGAGTTGAATTAGGATCACCAAGACAACCTTAAATCTGAGTTTTTAATATTTGCCTTGAAATTACATCTTTAGTCTTTTCACATATTTCCTAAGAATGTCATTTTCCAACTTTTATATCATCAAATGGGGGAAAAGGATAGACTTTCTGTGGTGTAGAGCAGTGCTGACACCCACACAAATCATTGGGGGGCTGGAAACTTGAGATCTGCCTCTGCCACGAGGCTTAAAGGAGAAACTGATAGTAGTAACAGGTTGTTGTCCACTCTGTGAACAGCTCTGAAGGAGAACCGGGCATTTTTTCAGAGGGTTTCACAGAGATTTGCTGACAGCAGACTCAGGAAATCCGGGTTCGGCTTTGGGATCTGGCAGGGAACCTAATCCAGTAAGTGCACTTTTCTGAAGAGGAAACCCTTGTCTCTTTTTCTCGATAGAGACCTTTTCTCATGCCTGTTTAGTCTCAGTTCCTCACTCTGTTAGACCCACTCACATCTCCTTAGTGGAGGATCAAAGTCCCAACATTTTCACCAGCAGCATCTTTTCAAGTCAGGCTGGGGGACAGCATCATTGGTAAAAACAAAATTCTCAGAGGATTTACAAGGAAAAAATCTAAGATGCCCTGGATGAAGACACATAAACAAATTCATTGAAGGACAAATGTAGGCTGTTTTTGTGGGTACAGCCAAAGACTGTCCATGAAACCAGTCTTAAGTGCCTCTAAAATTCAAAACAGTACTCCAAACCATGAAACAATAGAAATTTCAAGAAACAACTTCTCCATCTTTTTTCAGCAAAACCAAATCAAACCAAACCACCTCTGTCTATTTTTTTTGGTTTTTTTCTTCCTGACTTAATTCATGAAACCAGCTGACCCAATCTGCTTAGGGAAAAAATGCATTTGAAGCAGGCACATAACAGGGAATATTAAACACCAAATCATTAAAGATTAGAAAAATTATTGGCAGCTGAAAACCAAGCTTCTCTAATGAGATGCATCAAGCTGGTATTACCAGCTGGGTTATAACAATGTACTTCAGTGGTTAAAGGAGTTAAAGAAATTTTGGGGAGTTTAGTTTTCAGTACAGAACTGGACACATAATAGCCTGTTGCCTTTCTTGAAAATCATACACATGGTCTGTAATATGGAAAACTCCCACAAATATTAAGAATTTAAATAAGGTAATGGTTTATCAAATGTTATTCTTGTTCAAGATACTTTCATCAGAAACTTGAGACAAATTCATAACAGAATATAACAAGCATCCTTCACCCTTTACAGATAAGTTTTCCAGTTCATGGGTTCTTTGGGTTTTTGTTTTTTTTGTTTCTTGGGTTCTTTTGAAAGAAGATTCATCTGGATTTATTTTTGTATTTTTGCCAGTTAGGATTTATTAGAGCTTTTCTTCTTGGCATTGTAATTAGGTGTTGCAAAATTTTAAGCTTTATATTTTTTTAATGGGTAGTCATTTTGTATTTGTATAAGTGTATATAGAGCTCCTCTCTGCAATCAGCTTCTCAGACTTCTTTCCCTCTTTTTGTGAGTATCTGAGACCAGAAAAGAAAGAGATGTTAATTAGACATGTTAGTTTTATAATTGGGGAACAGATGGCAGGATGCTCTAGTATTTTAGCGGTGACTGAAGCAGGTTTTAGGGTAATCTTTTCATTTAAGTGCCTGGAAATTGTATAAACACAGCTCAGTTGCTTCTGTTACTTAGCCTGGCTGTCTCAGGATGCAGTCACACATCCTCTTTCAGCTCCAGCTGTTTCAGCTGAGTTTAATTCCCACAGCTGTTCATTTTATCATAGAGTGAAAGAATGGTTTGGGTTGGAAGGGACCTTAAAGATCATCTAGTTCCAAACCCCACTGCCTTGCTCAGGGACACGTTCCACTAGACCAGATTCCCCAAAGCCATGTCCAACCTGGCCTTGAACACTTCCAGCGATGGGGCATCCACAGCTTCTCTGGGCAACAGGTACCAGTGCCTCACCACCCTCACAGTAAATAATTTCTTCCTAATGTCTCATCTAAATCTACCCTCTTTCAGTTTAAATCCATTTCCACTTATTTTATTGCTACATGACCTCCATCACTGCGTCCAAACTGGAAATTACTAACCCATCTGATCTATTGGTGGAGATGCTCACATGAGCAGTCCCCAGCTTGCCCTAACCAGGTTAACTAGCCTCGTGCAAGTGCTGGGCTTGTTTGTCTACATTGCCAGGGAGCAACCGAGCCTATGGATGGGAGGGTAAGAACACTCACAGCTCTGGGTGGCAAGAGCAAATGAGGAGAAAGAGATAAAGTGACCACTTCAGGAAGCACATCTGAAGTCAGGATGAAAGGCATGTCCAGCTTTTGGAAATGACAGTCCATTGCCACTGCAGTGTGAATGCAGAATATCCAGATGCTTCTGTTTCATTCCCATGTTGGCAAACATCCAAAATACACCAGCTAGTCCCAAGACTCTTGCTCTGAATGAGTTTAGAGCTGTCTATACCTCTGGCAAGTTAATCACATCTTCAGAGCACTGCAGGCCAAGATCTTGAGAATATTTTCCTCTTTGAAGCAGTCTTTTATTGCCAGCACTATGAGTGGAGAAATAACGAAAAGGTGACATTGGCAAAGACGACTCATTCTTACTAGATCATTTGATCAGCTCAAGCAAGAAATAACAGGGAGAGAGAAATTTCTAGGAAAAAAATATCTCACGCTAGGATGTGAGTCTCCTCTCTTCCTTTCCTCACGTTGCCCCTACCAAATTTCTCCACAGAAATCAAATTCCACTACTGTTAGTTTTAGAAATATTGAAAAGCCTTTACCAGAGGCTTAGCATCACTTCTCAAATGTAGAAGGATCCACGTAATGTAAGTGGCCACAGAGCCCAGAAGCCATACCTATGCCTTTGGTGATCCACGAAAGAGTCAGGGATCACAGAGTAGAGAAAAAAGAAATCATAGGGGGAAAAAAAATTTGTAACAGTTTCAATTTTTCAGGGTCATTATCAAAAAAATATACCACTCCCAACTGCAGTTACTTGGCTGGTACAGGTAGATGTGCATAGCATGGTATTGCCATCTTCTCACCTTGTCCCCTGTCATCTCCTTGCTGTCTCCTCCCCCAAAGCAGTGGGAAGGATTTGATGACTCCTCATTTCTATTACTCTACCATAGTATCTTGCAACTTTCTATCTAAAGTGCTTATGGTATGAAATTAATGATTTAGAAGAAAAAATATACTGCACAGGAGGTGGAAGTACCAGGGTGAGATCTAACCTGGCTGAGCTGAAAGTGTATTGCACAGAAATGTATTCCTCAGCTTATCAAAGTACCAAATAAGTGATAAAAAATGTGAAGAACCGAATGTACTGAGCAGCAGTAGTACTGCTGGTGGTTCTGTGCACAGAATTACCTTTGCCATTGTTAGATTTGGAATGCTCATGGGGAAGTCTATCACTCCCGTGGTTCTCAGAGTACATTATTTGACTTTCCTTATCTCCTAGGATCTGTTGGGGTGATCTGAGGTATATTTGTGGGGAAACGTGAATTTTTCTGCTTCTTGCAAACAGTCAAACAGGGTAATGCTCGAGTGGGCACAAAAAAGGTCTTGTCCTCAAACATTTTCACAAACTCTTTAGTAGAAGGAGAATCAAAAGCAAATTTGTTCGTACTGGCTATTGCACAATATTTTCCTACTCCTTTATGATGCTCTGAAAACAATGTCAGTGGAAGGTACACAAGTTAATACAAATCATATGCCCTTCAAGCTTATCAATGTGTACTTGGATCTGTATCATTAAGGCTTCATAGTCTTTGTAGTTTTCATGATAGCGAATAACATGTATTTGAATTACGGACTGATATACTTGTTGTTCACATAACTTTTGACACAGTTGGATCAGTATAACATTATACCTACTGCACTGATGAAAGATTCAGTACATGAATGTGCTCTTCTGAAACTGCCCAAACAACAGGAAATAGTTTATGGCTTTTAATATATTTTTGACAGTGTTAGATCCATGTATCACTCCCCTCCCCAAAATTCTTATGCACATTTTTGCAGATCTGTTTCCCAAGAGAATTTACCCAGTTTCTGTGGAACAAACTGACTGTGAGGGCAAAATCTGGTCACAACCCAGAGGACCCTATTCCAGCCTAAGCCTATTTAGGAAGGGAACAGCAATTTGTTTTCAATGACTTCACCCACCCTTACTGCAACGTTTCCAGTAAATGCAGGCGTTGTTCTTGTGTGAGCTCAGCATGTCGTTCCTAATGTGGTCCTGACTGAAATTTTACATTGGTTATTGGAATACGTACTTTTCTTTAAATGTTATCTCTCATGTGATTATGCTGAATCATTGTAAAATGAAAAAAATCTGATGAGCTGTCCATATAAATACTGAACTACATTAGATCATCACAACTGGTGCTGTTAAAGCAAATGTAAATACCTAATTATTAGCCGGTAGATACAAAACACTGCCAAATAGTTTTCGGTCGCTGTGTTTACACAGTGACAGATTCTCATGTTAGTCATATCCTTCTGAACAAATGTTTTGGATGGCCTTTTAAATCAGTGTCCACAAGGAAATAGAAAGAGGCAGCCAAACTCTCTTGAACGTCTGCCATTGACAAAGGTTAAGCATTTACAGTCACTCTCCGCCTAAGCATTCTAAGGAAACATTAAGGAGTGAAAAACGGAAGGCGAGGATGTTCTGTACTCTCAGCAACAATGCAGCAAGAGTGACAGAAGCAGATCCAAAGCAGCCGGTTCCTGGGCCAGGTCCTGTTCCCATTAACGTCAATGGTAAAACTCCCTTTTGGTCTAAAGGGACTAGGATGGGGCAACTGGTCCTTCAACTGACTAAGGAAAAAATAGCAAGGTCCTGACTCTTTTTGCTTCCACTTCTTATTCATGGAGATTCCCTTTGGGACTGAGTAACATTGAGTCAAGAGGTAAGCATGGACCTTAACTGGCCTGTTAGGAAGGCTAATACCTATTGCATCCACTTAATTTCCCTGAAAAACTATACTCATTTCCCTCATTTCTTTTAGAGCCATCCAAAACATTTAGGTCTATTCTGTCCCAATTAATTTCACTCACAAAATCAGCTGGATTACAGCAGTGGAGAAATTTGGTTTGCATGAAAACAATAATATAGCCAAGATAAAATTCATACCTAGGGGAATTTTGTTATTGCTGTCCTCTCATCGCCCAACAATAAGGCTACATATTTGGGATGACTTTTTTTTGGTCACTGCCTTAACCTTTAAACATTACCCCCCACATAAACCTTATACAGGGGTTGAAGCAGATGGATGTACATAGTTCACTGACCCAGTGGCTGTGCCCTGGCACCTCTAAAGCATGTCGAATATACCTGCAGGTACCCCAAGGAATGGACAGCCATGGACAACTGCTTGCAGGCACACAGGAGATAGGGGGTATGTCCTTCCTTATCCCAGCCAAATGTCCATTATTCTGCATTTTAATCTCCTCACTCTGCAGGTAAGTAGAAAAGACAGAAGGACACAAAACAGGTACTTCACTATTCCTTGTCTTTCAGCATTGAAGATCTGAGTGCAATATATTTTTGGGTTGTCTTTGTTTTTCAAGGTTAAAAATAAATCTGAAAAGAAACAATACTTTTGTAGATATTAAAAACATAAATGAAGATTAGAGAGACATATATACCTAAAATTCAGACCCTCACCTGTCTTCACTCTTTAGGGTTCCACTTTTGTTATCCCTTAATAGGCAAGGGATGAAGATTTGTGCATAAACTGGAAATATAAATCTTACTCCTAAAGTGAGACACTGTCTGTAGAATGAAAAATGGCTTTCCCAAACCTCTGATTTACAGTCCTTAAAGAAAGTGTTGCTGAGTATATAAAGCTATTGAGCAGGTCCAAAGATGATTTTATGTTACTTTAGCTTTGTTGGGTTTGTAAAGATCATTTGGTTTCTATAAATTAGGATATGCTCCAGCTCACACGGTAGTCAACGGCAAGATCTGTGAACATCAGTGGAAGACAGATTAGACTTTTATTCTGTATGCAGCAAAGTACATAGCTGCAAGCAGCATTGCTGTAATGCACCTACTGTGCCATGGAAAAAGTGAGGGCAGGAGCAACTGAGGAAGCTACAGTGAGAAAACGATCAGGTGTCGTCACAGACCAGACAACTCCTGTTCCTTCATTTCATTCTGGCCTATCAGTGGTGGCACTTTCTTTAGGAATGAGATGATGGGATGCGGCGAGTTAACAAACATTTCATGTCCAGGCAACATACTGACCTAGACATCAATTAACTCTCATTCCGTGAATGTCCATATAAAAAAACTGGCTGATGGGAAACTGTGCAGCGCTCTCTGAGCCAGAAGCTTCTTGTGATCAGCCAGACCTCCCAACATCAACCTCTTATGCTGTGAGCTTGGAGTCCACCTTTCCTCATTTTTGCCATGATTCTCTTCTCGCGAGAAGCAGCTACAAGTGATTCTTCTGCTTCTCAGAGCACAAAACCTCATCCAAAAGAGAGTGGAAATCTTTGCCTGTCCCTGGCCTTTAGCCTTTACACAGAAGTTTCGAGGTTTTCAGTGACAAACCAACCAATTCCCCTGGAGGCAGAAACAAAGCCAGGAGGAATCTGCGCCACAAGCTTCTCTCTTACACCAGGAAATCTTCCCTCACCAAGACGGACAAGTGGCATCCAAGACTTTTGCTCATATCCTGGTATAACTGGCCAGGTTATTCCTCTGCTTTACCACATTTCTAAGTTCACTTGAACCAGTAACAACATTCATGAACAGTAGGTTGCACTGATGGGAGGCAAATGCAACACGTTTTGTCCAAAGCGTTACCCACAGTAAAGGAGGTTTTAACTATGCATTTAGACCAGCAGAGACTTATTTGAAGACTGTGTTGCTGGTCTTATTCTGACATGAGGGTCCATGCCTGTTCACGTATGTTGGAATAACCACTAACACTTTTCTTACTCAGTTAATGACCACTAATAACCCATAGCTAGCCCAGATGAGGCTAGTTTTCACTGTAAACAGTTGAGTTGCAGGCATTTGTATCTCAGCCGTACAAACTATTCTGAAAATGAAATTCAGGATAATCTCCTCCTGGCAGTAAAACTGAGGTGGATTAAATACATATTTTAAAAACCAATGCATTTGGCAGGTTGTTGGTTTAAAAAATTTTAGAACAAAGGAACAAAGAACTGGAAGTCTTCCAGAAGAAGAGATAATTTGATGATTCTCTATATAAATCTAACATTTCTTCATCTTTTATAAATGGAATTTTGCAGATCATTAGTCCCTTAATGTTGTATAGCTATCGGTTGTAAGGATTTTGTGCATGCTTCTGTGTGTGTATGTGTGCGCGCGCGCAAAAAAAAAGCATTAAAACGGTTGAGATATAGAGAAAATTGACTGCTGCATAGTCACCACTTTTCATAAAGATTTTTACTACACCCTTGGTATTATGGATCTATAATATGCAAATGTGTAGCATCATTAATATGCATTTGCTGCATACACCCTCCTTAACAGAGTATGTTATGGGAATACAAATTAAAAACAATACACTCGACTCAGCTAAATTTTAATGGCCCATTGTATGAGCGATCCCTGATTGGGAGGTACCTAAGCCCTTTGTCTTCAATACTTCCCTTCCTTCCCCACATCCATTCTCTGTATTTGTTCCTGTTTTCACTGACACCTCCATAGCTGAATTAATTCATTCTCAGCATAAAAATAAAGTAATATGCAGGTTCCTCCTTGTTACCTTCAATGGAGGTAGCTGGCACAGGAAGAGAAAACAAAGATCTAGAAATAAGTTCAGCCAAGAGTCCCCATGGTGGAATAAGCTGTGCAGCCCAATCTGCTGGCTAAATGTGCCCTGACTTTACTTTGGCTTGTATTTGCTGCTGATGGGAGCTTAGGCATTACCTAACCGAGGTGAGTCATCTGAGCACATCCCCTGGCACACTTCTCTCCTGTCTTCCCTTCCTGGCTGCTTGTCGAGGGAAAAGAGCCTTTCGACACCTTCCCTTCAGCCAGCAAAACCTCAGTGCCGCAGCTCTGCAGAGACAAGGTCACTTCATCTGGCAAACCAGACCAAGAGCTGTCTCCGAGAACCTAAAGATACTGACTCACATGCACCAGCGGCTTAAACTGTGACAGCGGATGCAATTAGTGGTCCCAAGCTTTCCCTTCTGATTCCCGAGCAGAGCTGGCACTTGTGCAACCGGGAAAAACCTAAACATGAAGCATTTTTAAATCACCACAAAAGACAGCTGGGAATTTTAAAGTCAACTGGTGTTGATTCAGGTTTGTCCTCAGCTGTGCCTTAAAGTGGAGCCTTTCAGGAGACAGTTCACAAGCAACTGAGACAGGGACACTGCTGGCATTAGGGAAAGCAGATGCCACCCAAAATAAAGCTACCCATCCTCATTAGTCAGCGAATGCAGTCAAGCCTAATAATGAGCTTGCTGCTCTCATTAGTGCTCTATGCCTGCAGGCTGTAAACTTTGTAGATCAGGTGCACCTCCAGCCACACCGAGGGGACAGTGTCATCTGACAGTGGTGTGACAAGGATTGGTAGGGAAGGTAATTCTTTCCACTGCCCCAGTTAAATCTAAGGAAGAATTAGGTTAAAGTCCTTAGTGGTCACTAAGTGCTTAACATACGATCAGTTTATCTTCATGCATTTAAGGCAAACCTTATATAAACTGAAAAATTAAAACCACACATTCACCTCTATAGTTTCCTTAGAATTAATTATTCAGTGATGGACACCAGTGTTATTTTCCGTTACTTCACTATGACTGTCCCAGAGCTCAATCCTTTCAAAATCCAATGGGGAGAAAAATACCATAGCGAGATGCGCTCTGCTGTGCTAATTGGGCTTCCCAATATGGTGAGAGGACATTTGTCGCTCAGCCTGCTTATTCAGTGCTGCATATTCAAGCTGTTTCAGCAGGTCTAGCTGCTCTTATGGGAAATTAAGCTGCAATCAGATTCTGCAGTCATCTAGGTCTAGACTGTGATATTGATCACAGAACAGACAAACTGAAGGAACAAGGTAGAAATGGCCTCTTTGTATATGAGCACAGTTACTTGACAGAAAATGACCTTTTGCAGACGTGAATCTGCTATGTGAGGCATAATGTGGTTGATCCTGAAAGCTGTGGAAGAGCTGGGAAGCCATTGCATAGGAAAGATTCGGTTTATTTTATGCATATATATGTATATACATAAATATATGTATATCTTTAAATATATGCATATTCATAGGTATGTGTATAATGTATATTAAATATGTATTTTTATATATATATATGTATCACATCACTTTTTCCCACTAACTTTTGACCATGAATCTGAGGTACAGTGAACTTTGGAGTAATGATAAGGATCTCTTCCAGATTTATAACCATTAATTACAATGTCTTTCATGGAAATTTCTTCACAGATGTGAATGAAAGAAAACATGCTGCTCTGCTTCACAGACTGCAGAATCTTAGATGCAGTTGCTTCTTTTTGAAACTCTTTGGTAAAACTCAGCTCCTGCCTAAAACAGGATTCTTAAAGTTGAAAACTCCAAGAGACCTATACAAGTTCCCATCATGTGCCAGATTTTCAGCTGAAGTTCTTGTCCATTTTGACTCCTTTATCAATACTTGATGACTACTGAACATAGGTTGTTGAATTTCTTCATGCTTTGAACTAATTTTATCACAACTATAACTGAGATATTGACCAGTGAAGTAGGAATGGGATGACATGATGGAAACAAACGTTTTCTTCTCCTAGTTGCAACTAGCTGATGATTGGATGTGAAATGTAATACTGGTAATGTTCTAAGTGTCCCAGTCCAGAGATGGGTGGAAGAGGGTATGTAATGTGAACCGATCTCTGTATGAAAATAATACTGGCTAGGATGGGTAAAGGCTATATATAAAAATAAAGATCTCGAACACAGAGGTATAAAACACAGATTTAAATTCCAGAGAGCAAGTGATGACAGAGATAGGGATAGCAGTTGTGAACTAGGATACTATTAGCTCACAACCATAAGTTCCCAACAAGAAATATAAAATCAGTTAACAAGTATTTTGTTCTTAAGTAATATTTAGAGTAGCATTATATAGAAAACTCAAAGCAAACTGATGCATCCAGTGAATCAACACAGTCAGTAAACCTAGGCTGCAAAAAGAATATGGTGAGCATGGTGAGCACTACTGTAAATTAAAAGGAAAGGACTCTTACTGGGGATAATCATAGCTGTGGCTTTTAAGTAACCCCAGAAAACATAACTGTCCAAATAACACTTGATGTTATCTTACAAACTTGCCTGAGATCACAACATCCTTCACATTGTGTTTTCATTTGTGAAAAGGATGACCAAAATTCACATACCTGCTGAAATACAGCAATCACATATAAAATAAGCACTCTTTGTAACTATGATTTCCTTTCATTTCTTATTTCTCATAAACCCCAGAGTTTTAACAAAATTATTGATTCGTTTGAAAGAGAGTCAAAGAGATTTTAAGTGCCCTTGCATCCTAGTTTCTGAAATATTTGATCCATTAATGTCTGTCAGCGGTCCCTGTCAGCAATGGTCACCCTGTTGTCTTCATCTCTGGAACTACGAAGGAGAACCCCTGGATACCAGAGACCTTCTTCACATAAACCTCACTTCTATGGGCTACAGCAAGGGTTGCTGACAGCTGCCTCTGATGTTTGGGTGTCTTTCCAGCTTACAACAAAAAGACTTTGTGCCATAGGACCTTACTGGTGCCAATGATCTTTCTCTCAAAACCAGCAGGCTGTGAGTGCTCTACCAGAGCTTGTTAGAGAAGGGCAATGGCTTGCACATCTAAGAACCATCAGCATCCACCCTGTGCCCGAGCAAAATTTTAAAAGTTCGTGCAAGCACCACCATGTTTCTCAGATTTTTAAAAAACAAAATGAACAGTATCAAATGGAAAACCTAAGAGACCAAGAGATTCACTGCAATAACCACCAGAATGTCAGTGCAACCCCTGCCTCTTACAGCAAAATAGACTTTCAGCAGGGAAACATTTCCCTTAGCTAAAAAAACCCAACCAAGTCTGAGCTGAAGGAGAGTGGCTCACAGCAAATAATTGGAAATCCCCCCTGCTCCAGTCTAGAGCCAATTCACCTTATTGCTACAAAATAAAATAAACTCAAACCAACAGTTGGTAAGATGGTCCTGATTAATCACTCAGTCTGCCACCTGTAAGAGGAAGATGGCAGGTCGCAGTGCCCCTGGCTAAAGGCAAAAATAACTTCTTCAGTGAAATGTCTGTCTCCATGTAGACCTTATGTTCAATAGATGATGAAAGATCATGTGAAAAGCCATGCACAGGGAGGCTCACTCAGTCTGGTCCGGCTGAACTGGCTTTGAAGCACTAGTGTCTGAACCCCTTGCTACAATTAACATGCTCCTTTCCTCATTAATATTGGACCCAGCTGGTTTAGGTCCTGTGTGGATGGATCATCTGGCACCCTGATGAGATCAGTGGAGGAACATAAACACAACAGAAGCCACTGCCATCAAAATAAGCAGTTTCTTCAGCATAACAAAATAACTAATTCACATCAAAAATGTGGTATTTCAGTTTCTCCTTCTTGACCATTAATATCAGCTGGGGGATTTCTCAATGTTCGTCAAAAAAGCTGGTAGGTATGGCACAGTACTAATGAGGATAAAAAAAAAAAAGAAAAAGGACAAGAGGAAAACTAGTTCAAGCTCAAACCCAGATTTGGTTTTTTCAGCTGGAGCGTCCTTGATTTTATTTCTGTTAAGATGTAAATATACTTAGCCAGAAAAGTATACAGACACAAAACTTCAGAAATTACAGACTCAGTATATATAGGTACTGTTTTCCATCCAAGGATCTTTAGATGCTTTAGAGAAATAGATTCCAATGTGTCTGGGCATGTTATCCTACTCATTTGACAGACAGAGAAAAAGAGGGAAGAGAACAATACCATTTCCTACTGTCAGAAAACGAGCCTCTGTCAAAGCCTGGGCCAAACCCAAAAATCTTGACCTCTTCTTGTGAGGGATGTTACAGTCCACTCCAAATGACTCTGGAGGTTATAAACAGTTTTCTTTTCATGTTCTAAGACATACACACACATACCTATAGTAAAAATGTTATATTAGTTATTGGTTTCTTCAGGAAGCCAATGTTTTGACTGCTCTAAACAATTGCTCATTAAAAGGCTTAAAATAGGTTTGTTTTATCAACTTCTTTCTCCATGAAACAGAAACAAAGAAGACAATGTCTCTTTCCATTAAGCTGACAGCCACTGCAACCCTCGCGTTTCAAAACAGCTAAGTTTTCTGTTTCTGTAAATTAGTGGAGTGGCACCTGAGCGTGCTCACTCATGCTTCACACAGAACTCGTCAGTAGCGGCTGTACTGATGGGTTTATAATACCTGCAGTCCCTGCGGGTGACGAAGCCTCTCCTTGACAAGCATCCCTGCACAGAGCTTCCCTGGCAGCAGCTGGAGCCCAGGGAGGGCGGCACCCCACCAAAATTCTGAGAAAGCAAGGACTTTCAAAGCTGTTTAAAACATTTATTATGGGAAGCAAATTGTTATGCCAAGTGAAATCTTACATATTGAAAAAGTGCAAATCTTAAGAAGTCTGTGTTCAGCCAACTTGAGAGGCTGCGAGGGCATTTGTCCTGGGCAAATGTTCACACTGTCAGCCCATGGGAGCCCTGCTCTCCCGAAATTTATCTAGAATACCACAGCAGATGAATCACTTTTCTGGTAAAAGCGTTCCTGTGTGTACTATTAAGAAAGAAAATGGGACTCTGAGTGAATTTAGCAGAGCTTTAACTGGAGTTGAGTAATGTGGCCAAGTCCCAAACTTCAGCAACACATGCTACTCTGCCCTCCCGCTACTCATAAACAACATCTTTCCTTGCTGCTTTCCAGCCAGTTCACTTCCCTTTCTAATCCCAGGAAGTCACTGCCCACCCTTACATGCTGAAAGATACATTTTAATCAAGCGGCGAACTGAACAGTAGCATAATTTTACTTAAAGCACACAGCAAGCCACACTTTAGAGCTATTTGGGGAAGAAACTAACCACAGCTTGGCAGCCCCCCCTTGCAGAGTTCAGGCTGGGTGGTCATTTGAGCTAGGGACAACACAGTCAATTCAGACAGGTGGCCACTAAGTCAGCCCAGCACTTTTGGGGAATTCAGTTCTGCCAGTATCCAGGACACAAAAAAGGAGACGCACACCTTCAACTCCCTGCAGCTCTGAGTAGCCTAGACCTGCAGGAAGAAAATTATTTCTTTTTCATCTTCAGTAGCTCATCGGGGGGGGGGGGGGGGGGGGGGGTATAAAAAAAAAAGGGGAAAAAAAGCACCAGGAAGCACCAGGAAAAATGCAGTTCAGGCTTAACAGACTTTTCCTGCCAAAATGTCTGTGTATGTGTGTATTTTGCCAAAGCAAAAAAAAAAAAAAAAAAAAGACATTTAAAAACTCTCCCCAATTTTTTTTGACCCAATATCATTTGATTAAATCAACGTATATTCACAAGAAGTTTAAGAACTCCATTCTTCTGTGACTTTTCCATTCTTCATTACCCCCTCTACTTGCTCTACTTCTTAGTTCATATTTTTTCAGGTTCCCACACATCCTCTACGGTCTGTGTACCATCGTTCCTGGTATGTTAATTGCTGCCTGATCGGGAGGAGCTGGGACACACTGCTCCT